>NW_024080636.1:6683526-6796468 GCF_003009895.1 Hyaena hyaena | reverse complement strand
CAGCACAGAGGAAAGGAAGTGCCCCCCCCCCCCGTTGCCTGCAGATCTGGGGACGACGTGTCCCTGATGTTTGCAGCACAGGCCGGAGGCGCTTCGGGGCGGCTCCACCGCGCGGCGGCCGAGGGCGCTGGGCCCTTCCTACGGCCGAGCGAGGCCAGCGGGGCTTCCCGAGCCCCCCGTCGTCCTGGGCTTGGTGGAAAACGTCCAGAGCCACTGACGGCCCCGCTCCACCCCCACTCATGTCTCACCCGCAGCGGGCGAGCGGGGAAAGTGAGGGAACTCGGGGAGTGCCTGCCCCCCGCCCCGTTCAGCTGAGCAGGAGCACCCCCACGCCTGCCCCGCCCTGCTCAGGCCTTCCTGCAAGCACTGTGGGAAACGGGGGCCCTCACCCGCTCCGGGCCCCAGTCCCCCCTGCAGCGAGCACGAGCCGCTCACCACCGCACGAGGGGCCCCAGCAGCCGTCCTCGGCCGACACCCCAGAGCCCTGGCCAGGCCCAAGTGGGGACCCCTCGCTCACAGGGCCTGGGCCCCTCTGTCCCGCCTCCCAGCATGAGCCCGCTCTGGGCACAGGTGGGGTCCAGGGTCCCAAAACATCACGCTCTGGGGCTTACGGATGGGGATTCCGGACGCTTACATGTGGGGTGAAGAGGACGCTCTCGCTCTGCCCCTGTGTCTTCAGGGCAGCGGTGGGAGCCCAGCCGCGGCCAACAGCGGGGGCCTCACGCCTCACCCATCAACAATAAACCCCAGGCTGCCGCCTGGGAAGGTAGGGACTCGGGGACACAGGAAACACCTCGAGTGGCAGCTCCCACACCGCCGGGAGCCGGGAGCCACAGGGAAAGGCACGGATTTACCTACCGAAGCCCCACGAGCAGGCGGAACCCTCCCGTGGCTACTGTGGAGACTGGTATGCACATGTGTGCACACGAGCCCAAGAAGCAGGTGTCTGCACCGATGCCCGCAGAGCAGGCGGTGGAGACGGCAAGCCCTTCACTGCACAGGAAGCAGGTGATGGTAAAACGTGGGAGGCGCTGAAGACTCAGTCAGGCCCCTGCAGCGGAGCTGGGAGTGTCCACGATTAGCATCGGGGGCTGGGCAGCCACCCAGAGCCAGGATGCGGCAGATCCGCGTGGCATCCGCGAGCTCGCGAGAGCAGGCGGCACGGGGGGCCCAGCATGCGACTCAGAGTCACAGTGGGGAAAGGGAACCAGGACCGAGACACGGAAATGCCCCTTGGCGAGGAGACATAACCGCGCTTTGAACACCACGGAGGCCGGCCGGTGCCCAGTGATGTCAGCTCGCGGCTACAAACTATATTTAATTAGCTGGACTGTGGTTTGGTCACGACGGCAAACCCTCTCCTGGTTGTCTTTAAAAGACCGAAGCAAATGGACCTACTTCCGGCTCTAAGTGCTCACGTGGTCTGAGTGGAGCCACAAGTCCTGGTTCCTGGCAAGGGAGTTGAGAGTTTGGGGAACAGCAGAATGGACGGTAAGTAGGGGCAATTCCTGCGGCCACTCTGTGCCTTGTTTTTTAATGTTTGTTTATTTATTTAATGTTTTATTTATTTCTGAGAGAGAGAAAGAGACAGCGTGAGCAGGGGAGGGTCAGAGAGAGAGGGAGACACAGAATCCAAAGCAGGCTCCAGGCTCTGAGCTGTCAGCACAGAGCCCGACGTGGGGCTCGAACCCACGAACCATGAGATCATGACCTGAGCCAAAGTCGGACACTTAACCAACTGAGCCACCCAGGCGCCCCCACACTGTGCCTTATTCTGGATGTTCCAAAAATTCCTGACTTTGAATACATTTCAACATTCAGTCTCACTACTGAATCAACACAGTGCGAATTTAAATAACAATGAAAGCAATTTTTAAATGGTGGGGAAAGGGGCTCCAGGGGAAAGGGCCCAGGCGGTGTCGACACGCAGGAAGCCGGGAATGGGCAGGGCTCCTGTCCAGGATCTGCATTTGCAGGGAGCAGTTTCTTAAAGAGCTGGATGCCGGAGAGGAGAGGCCGTGCCACGAACGGACGGCACAGGGGAAGCAAACGCAAATAAACAGCCGGTGACATGAAGGACTTTCTGCAGCTCACGCCAAAGGAGTCACCAGGGTCAAAGGAAGTGTAAGGCTTACCAGAGGAATCCTATAAATAAGGACGCAGAGCAGAGATCAACACAATACAAGCAAACAGGGACGGAGCAAAAATCGACAGAGCTCAGGAAACAGCATGAGATCCCAGACGGACGCAAGCTCAGGAGGACAGACAGACAGTGAACCCGGGCGACATGGTGACAGAAGGGAGCGTCATCTGAAGGCAGTGAGTAAATGAAACAGAAGCCCCCGAGGGCGGGAGCATGAGAGAGAAAGCACAGACGTGGAAAACGGACCAGAGGCATCAACATACGTGGACTCGGCGTCTCTGTAGAGAACCAGAGTAATGAACCACAAGAAATACCATGAAGTCACCCAGAGCAATTTTAACAAGTAAAAGGGACTTATGTCTACAAATCAAAAGGTACATGTCTCAGGGAAAGGAAGAAACACTGGGAAAAGGTGGTGGTATGATTGCAGGATTTTCAAGATACACAGAGATTCTTTTGGCATCCAAGGCGGGGGGCGGGGGGGATCAAGTCGTGGAGAAGGGGAAACCGTTAGACCGGCCGCCCCTGTTACCATGACGACACCCAATGCTGAGATCCAGAGATTAATGCCTACAAAGTCCTCAAAAAGGAAACGGCAACCCGAGCGTCTCACAGCCAGCCGGTCTGTCTTTCAAACACAAAGACGAAAGACAAATATGTTTTGAAATTTCAAAATCTAGAGGAACATCTCTAAAATGAGCCCATCCCGGAGAAACCACCGGAACGCAGCTTTGGCCAACGGAGAGGCAGATGGCGTACGAACTGGCCGCGGGCATGTTACCACATTTAACTATAAAAGGAAGATGAAAACAAATATGTGTTTTCGTTACCAAAGAAAATGGAAATGTTAACTATGGGATCCGTTTGGAAGGGTTTTACCAGGTCAGAGACTGGGAGAGGAAGGACCAGGACCTTGGAGCAGCGGCACCTCCTCTGCCTTAGCCAGAGACAGAACACCTTCCGATGTGATAAGTCACTTGCTAGTTGTCTACGTAAAAGTATAAAGATAAGCACTGAGGTTTTTAAAAGTAAACCAAATAGGGGCGCCTGGGTGGCTTAGTCGGTTAAGCGTCCTACGTTCGCTTAGGTCATGATCTCGCGGTTCGTGGGTTCGAGCCCCGCGTCGGGCTCTGTGCTGACTGCCAGCTCGGAGCCTGGAGCCTGTTTCAGTCTGTGACTCCCTCTCTCTCTGACCCTCCCCTGCTCACGCTGTCTCTCTCTCTCTCCTAGAGATAAATAAAACATTAAAAAAAAAAAAAAGTAAACCAAATAAAGTTATGAGCAGAGGAAGTTGAGATGTACTTGCTCTATGCTTGTTCATCACGTGGGGTCAATAAAGGCTTGCGTGCGACACAGAAAGCCACGGGGGTGAGACAGACACAAAGCAAACTTCCCGCCCTTCCAGGTGATAAACATAAACAGACCCGACGGAGGGAAGGACACGAAGAACCTACAGAGAAAGACGTCCTTAAGGCACAGTCAAAAGTGGAAAATACAGCAGTAAGAAGCTTCCGACGTATCTGCACGTCCCCACAGGGTAAAACCAGAAGGAGGCCCCACAGGGGCTGAATCCCAAGATTCTTCAGCAACAGAAGAAGCGGCGCAGACAGGTTAAATATAGAAACGTACGAGACAAGCGCATTTAGAAAAAGGCAGGGACAGCAGTCAACAGCGGACAGGGTTTATTTGGGGGCGAAAGGCGTTCCACGGAACAAAACAGTGGGACAGGGCGCAGCGCACGAGGGTGTGGCGGCTGTGGGTCGTAACGCATCCCTGCGTGCAGCCAGAAGCCGGAGGAGAGCGCGGAAGCAGGGGTGCGCTAGGGTAGGGAGCCGTCACACACAGCTCCCCGTCCCTGACAGCTCACGGCGGGAAAATGGGTCAGAACACAGAAGCTTAAGAACATGACCAACGCAGCCTGCAGCCTTCCAGGGAGCCTGTGTGGGGTCGGGATCAGCGCTGGGATCCAGGCCTGCCGACTGCCGCAGCCGCGGTGAGTACAGCGCAAAGCCCGGACTCCGTCGAAGACAACAGATTTGAGTACATATAACATTGTTTTCGTCTCCAAGAAATACATAGACACTAAGTGGAGAGGCAAGCTGCAACTGGAGGAAGCGTTTGCAACATGTGTCCCAGACCAAGTGCTGTTTCTTTTCAAAGAAAAAAAGTTCCTTCAGTCAGTAAGACCACAGACGGGGCGCCTGGGGGGCTCGTCGGCTAAGCGTCCAGCTTCGGCTCAGGTCATGGTCTCACAGTGCGTGGGTTCGAGCCCTGCGTCTGGCTCCTCTGTGCTGACAGCTCAGAGCCTGGAGCTGCTTCGGATTCTGTGTCTCCCTCTCTGTCTGCCCCTCCTCTGGTCACACTGTCTCTCTCCGTCCTCAAAAATGAATAAAAACATTAAAAAATATTTTAAAGACCAACAGATAATCCAAGGGTATGAACCCAGTTTACAAAAAAGGAAATACGACTGGAATAAGCATATAAAGAAGGTTCAACCTTACACACACACATGCACATGCACACACATGCATACACACATGTGCGCACACACACACACTTCTGAAATGAACCAGGGCAGTGAGCCATGTGTCCAGCGGCACGCGGCCATGCTCAGAGCGACACTGTCCGAGTCTGACAGCAGGCTGGCAAGCACCGTGGGGAGGGGCCGGAGCCGCGGGCACACTTATGTGCAGGTACGCTCCACGTACTTCAGTCAAGAGGGGATTTAATACAGGCGATTACAGGCTTACAGAGCCATCAGAAAAAGTGGAGATCACGGAAGCTTCCGGACTGTTCTGGAATCCAGGAATGTGGCATCTGCAGGAATCTGCCCCTGCCTGGCAGATGTTCGCATCTCACACCTTTGGCAAAGGTCGAGCCCCCCGGCTGCTGGGCCTCTGACTTCCATACCAGTGGCTTCGTTGGCAGAAACTGAACGAGATGCTTGCTGGGGGAGGATCTGGGGGAAGGAGATTCCGGGCTCCTCCCTCTGCAACGCAGAGGGGCACACGGAAGGGAAAGTAGCAGATTATCCAGAAAAGTGTGCTCGTTGGCAAAACCTCCCTGAGCAAGAGCAGCGTCACACTCACCCTCTGAGCAGTAATCGCACCAGAGTGAGCGTGTGTGTAAGATGCCACTCGTAGCCTGTTGTGACGCCAAGATAGGAAATGGTGACAAAGTCCACTGACACAGCCACGCCTCATTCTCGTGATGGAAACCCGGGCAGTCGTTAAACACATTGAGGCAGAGGGGCGCCTGGGCGGCTCAGTCAGTTAGGCATCACTTTCTGCTCAGGTCATGATCTCACGGTTTGTGGGTTCGAGCCCCATGTCGGGCTCTGTGCTAACAGCTTGGAGCCTGGAGCGTGTTTTGGATTCTGTGTCTCCCTCTCTCTCTGGCCCTCCCTTGCCGGTGGTCTCTCTCTCTCTCTCTCTCTCTCTCTCTCTCTCTCTCTCTCTCAAATAGAAAAGACATTAAAAAAATAAAAAGCAAGCAAACAAAAACACACAATGAGGCAGTTGCAGGTAACGGTGTGGCTCCACCTCCCAGAAACGCCGGGAAGGGGATGAAGCGAAATGGGGTGTGCAATGCACTCCCTCCTGTGTGAAAAACATACCGTTGTATAAACATTTAAAACAACCACGTATAAATAAGCTTCCCTGTGCACGATCAGCTTTCCGAGGCTCCTAAGCAGCGGCAAGTATAGTCACATCTGGAGCGGGGGATGGGGGACAGGCCTGGCCGGGAGTGTCCCGCTGCTCTGCCCGTTCCCTCTGCTCCTCCGTGGGCTGCCTCATCCACAGACAGCAAACTGGAACTCAGAGAAGGAGACAGAGAGCGACGCGGCGGCAACGAGGGCAAGGAGGTGTCCGGGGCAGCGGAGGTCGGCTCACTGCAGGGGTGTGAGCTCACACAACCGTGGGAGCCACTCGGGCAGCCCCCGAGGGAGCTCAGGCCACGGGGCAGGCTCGGTGGAGGGGAGGCGGCTGGGGGACAGGGAGGGTGTTCTGGAGCTCAGGGGGACGGACAGAACGCACGTGCGTCTGGTCGCCTCCGACCTCGGCGGCGTGGGTGTCCTCAGAAGCCGGGCCCTTCATCAGGGACGTGAACACACAGCAGCCCAGCAGCCGGGGGATAAGGTGCAATCCTAGCAGCCACTAAGGGACAGTGCCTGGGAGCCGCCACGTCTGCGGTTCTCGTCTCCTCGGGGCTCACGTGAGACCCCGCCTGGGGCAGCTCTGACCGGAAGCCGCGGGGAAAGGACTTCCGTGACGTATAGGTCACCTGGCCAAGGGGACACATCACGAAACCACACACTTTGAAAAAGAATAACGTGGCAGCATTTTATATCCACTTTAAAAATACTGAACAATGAGTCTTCATCCTGGCCCGGGTTCAAGAACATCGATGCAGTCGTACATTATCGGTGACAGCACGCACCGGTGCGGGCCTGGCATGCAACTGGGACATAAAGTTCAGTATCACAGAAGCCCGCGTATGCCTTCTGCGAATCGGCCAGGAAATCATCACGGTACAAACGCGGCAAGGTGCAGGGGAGGCTTATCGTAAGGTTGCCTCTAACCACGAGCAATGAAAAGCAACCTCAGTATCGGAAACATCCCCTGGTGGGGACAGTCTTACTGTTCACAGCTACGTGCAAAACGCTTGCAGCATTAAGTGAAACAAGTGCTCGTATCTGTGCAGTAAAATGAGGTAGGTGAGACCCAGGAAGCCGCCCCTGCCCTCTGAGAAATCGGGCTGACGGCCCTGGCAGTCCCTCAAATGCCAGACTTCGTCCAGAAAGAAGGCGCCTGGGTGTCTGGGGGGCTCGGGCGCTTAAGTGTCTGACACGTGGCTTCAGCTTGGGCCATGATCTTGCAGTCCGTGGGTTCGAAGCCCCACACCGGGGTTCCCAGCTCGCAGCACGGAGCCTGCTCGGGATTTCTCCGCCCCTCCCCTGCTCGGGCTGCCTTGGTCTCTCTCAAAATAAATAAACAAATAAATAAGAAAGATAAAAGAAGGAAGGTGCCTGTGGCTGTCCTCCGCCCGGCCCTTCTGCGCACGAACTGCCCCCTGCAGGTAACCACGGCGCCCCGAGCAGCCCAGCAAGGCTGTGGGCACTGTCAGCCCTGAAGCGTCAGAACCTCAGCGCCCGGCCGCGGCCCGCACCGCGCACAGCTGTCTTCCTGGCTACCCGAAACAGGGCAAGCAGTGCCTGCTGACTGCCTTCCTCACGTGAATCTCATTTTTCATCCCACTCCGGGTAGGGGTTTGGCCTGGATTTCTATTCCCCCACCGTGTCCGATTGTGTTACAAGGAAGCAGTTTCCAAATTGATTTAAGAGCCTCACTCCCGCGGGCTGGGTCCCAGCAGGCCGGCCATGCCCCCAGCTTGGCTGCTGAGTGATTCCGATGTATTCGAGAACAGAAGCGACAGCGGGGAAGAAGCTTCTGTGGAGCCTGCGGAGACGGGCTCTCCAGGCCCGGAGGCCGGCGGCTAGCTCGGGGGGGCGCCACGTGGCTTTCCATCCGCCGTGGGGACGATGCCCGAAGATCGCACGAGGAAGCATCTTGCGGCCACCGCCCGCCCTGTCCCTCTCCTTCGGCCCACAGTGAAGAGTGGGTGGCCAGTCTCGTGGGTCAAACTCCGTGGTGCGGACCGGGCTGTGTGGCCGCTGGTCTCCCCACATCCACGCCCCCTCGCCACGGCAGCGGGGCTCCCTGGTGGGCCTGAGGCTGACCGCAAGCGCCCCGGGGAGCCCATTGAGGCCGGGAGAGCCTCTGGCTGAGCCCGGCCCGCGGGGCCGGCCCACGCAGTCCCGAGCTACGTGTTGGGGTGCAGGGTGAAGCACCAGGCTCTGGTGAGCTACCGGACTCGTGTGGTTCACTACCGGGTGGGGTCCAGAGCATCATCCACTTTTCCTCTGCCTCTTCCACCCCTTCCCTGCAGGGCTGGGGTGAGCGAGCTGAGGGACAGTCCCGGCCCGCATCCCCTTTGTCCCCACACACCAGGCCGTTGCCCCGCACTTACCCCCAGCAGCCGGATGGTGGCTTAGAAGACCCCAAGACCCAGACCGTGGCCAAGGGGAGACGGAGACCCCTGCGGAAGCCCAAGCCTAAGCTTCATGCCCCAACCAGCCACGGCAAGAGAGCCCGGCCCTGGGGCATCCGTGGCTGACCACGCGCGTCACAGCTTCCTGGCCGGCTCTGCCAAGCCTCGGAGCTGAGCGTTGGGGTCCTGGGTCCCCGCCAGGAGTGCCACCAAACACCGTCACAGTCCTTAGGAAACATCAGTCCCGCTCTCATGTGTCTGCGATTCTATTTTAAGGGAATAATCGAGAAGTGCATCAAGATTAGTATTTGGGGGTGTTCCCTGCAGACTTATCGCCGTGGAAAAACAAAACGGGCTGGTTGCTAAGAAAGTGAGGTGCGTCCAAGGGTAAGTGGCCGCCCCGCCGGAGGCTGCTCACCCCGGCGCTCGGTCCTCAGCCCCCGAGCCCCGAGGGGCCCCACCCGTGGACAGGGCTCCCGAGCCAGGAGCCCGTGGACTGCCACTCATCCTGTTACACACGGGCCCCGACCCTCTTTGTGTGCGAGGCCCCCGGTGGGGAGCTGAGACCAAGTGCGGCCCAGGCTGCCTGTGGTGGGGGCAGCCTGGAGGCGGAGCCTGGGAAGGGTCCACAAAGGAGGCAGGTCTGCTGTCCCATCCCTCGGCCTCCCACCTGCTCCCCGAGCCCGCGGACCCTCCACCTGCGCTGCCCCCTGCCCGGAGCCCACACACTGTCCTGTGCGACTTCCTACCCATTGTCCTTGGAGCATCGTGTCGGGGCCCGTCACGTGGTCCCCTCCCGGGGCTCTGCAGACCGGCCCGGCTTCCCCCTCTCCACCAGAGCCCCCGCTCCTCCCCTCTCCCCTCGGCTCCGCCCCCGTTACCCACAGACGCGCTCACACGGCCTTGACCCCCCCAGCCAGGCTTCCCACTAGCCATCGGGAGGGCTCATTTGCATGTCTCTCTGGCCGGCCTACGGCGCCAGGTCTGCCCGAACACCCGTGCAGGTGTCTGTGAAGCTACGTGTAGATGTCATGGACATTTGCAGTCAGCTGACCTTGAGTAAAGCAGGTTGAAGCTTTAAGAGCAAACCCACCAAGGTCCCTCGAGGAGGAGGGGCTCTGTCTGCCCACAGTCTGCAGACCAAGACCGCACATCAGCTCTTCCCGCGTCTACACAGCCTGCCCTGCAAGTTACAGATGCGCCAGCCCCACAGCCAGCGTCTACACAGCCTGCCCTGTGGGTTACAGATGTGCCAGCCCCACAACCACATGAGCCACTTCCCAAAACCAATCTTGATCTGTGTGTGTGTGTGTATTTAGGTATTTATGTGTGTGTGTAAGTATATATGTGCATAGGTATATATATGTATGTGTGTGTATATAAGTTTGTACAGGTATATATGTGTGCAGAGGTGTGTGTGTGTGTGTACATGTGTGTATAGGTAAATGTGTACACGTGTAGGTACATATGTATCTGTGTGTAGGTACATATGTGGGTGTGTGTGTATAGGTATTTGTGTGTGTGTGTGTAAGTATATATATGTGTGTGTAGGTATAGGTGTGTGTGTGTGTGTGTGTGTGTGTGTGTGTCTCCTGTTGGTCCTGGTGCCCTGGGAACCCCGATAGATGCCCCGTCCCAACCCTGCCATCAGCCCCTCCCCAGGTCGGACTCCAAGGGCACAGCAGGCCGCTATTGGCACATTCCGGGCGGTTCTCTGGGCTCACTTTGCAGGATCTGGGGCTGACCAGCCCTGCTGCCCATTTTGTCCCCCCGTGGAGGGGCCCTCCCTCGTGGCAGGGACCTCTGCCTGTGGGGCGTGTGGACGTGGCCCTCCCAGCACCGTGGCTCCCAGGCGCCCCCTCCCGCCTGAGGCCCCCCTCGTGCGCCTCCCCCGGGGAGACCGTGAGCAGCCGGGACAGCAGCCCAGGGCTGAGTGGGGCTGTGCCAGCTGGAGGGACGGCTGTCCTGTCCTGGCACAAGGAGGCCGGGCACAGGGTGACGGAACCCACACAGCTTCTCAGCGGCAGCGCCCCAGTGCACGGCCAGGCGCCCCGGCCCAAGGGGCACAGCGCCCGTCACGGCGGCCTGGACGCCAAGCTTCCAGCCCCCTCCTCAGGCCTGGTCTCCGGGGCTCACACGCGGGCCCCCCAGGAGCCGCCCCCTGAGCCGGCACCACCGTCCGCCCCGTCGCCCGGCCGGGACCCTGCGCTGTCCTCTGCGCCCCCCCGGTCACCACGCTGCCCTCCCCCCCGAAGCCGTGTCTGGGCCCGAGCTGGTCCCTGCAGGCCCCAGACGTGGGAGGGGACACAGAAGTAAAGTGCGGGGCTGGCGGCTGCGGGGCTGCTGCCGCCGGAGATTTTTAATCATCAAACAATTTTCTTCCTCAAACACGAGGACGGTGGGAAGCAGTTACCGCAGTTTGAAATTCTGATTTTCAAGTCCTACCTTGAAAAAGTTTTCATTATCAGACGGCATTTGGAGATTTGCTGGGAAAAACTGATAGTATCTTCCTTCTGGGATTTCTCTTTTTAAGCCAATCAATAAATCGTTTCTGATGGCTTTAACATAGATTAACCAGCTAAGTCAGGTCAGGGTTTATTTTGCTTCTCGGAGGGGGAAGAGTTTCAACAGTGAAGTTCAGGAAAGTACCAGAGTCTGCAGCCGTGCGGAGCTGGGGGCTGCACAAATGCCCCCCTCGGCCTCTGCGGGCCCCGGGCCCCCTCCCCACACGCGCGGCCCCCCACCCACGTCGGGGACGGCCCTGCTCCTGGGGGTCTATCCTTACTGGTCCCTGCCCAGCCCCCTGGTGTGGGCGAGAGGGAGAGTGAGGCCGACGGAGGAAGGGGAAACCGAGGCAGATGTGTCGGAGTGGGAGGACGGGAGCAGCGTGCTGAGCAAGGTCCCCCTGCGAGTCCGAGTCAGCAGGGCCCCTGGTCCCCGCTCCCCAGCTCCATCAGTGCTGCCTGCTGGGCTCACAGCTTGCCTCACACACACCACACATATACATACACATGCACACACTCCACACGTGTGACACAGCACATACATACACACGTACACAACACACACCAGATATTCTCATCAGCATCACACACACCACAGATACTCATACACAGAAAGCACACAGATACACACACCACACAATACACATCACAGACACACACCTACACCACACACGTGTACACACACACCACAGACACATACATACACACACACCACGCATATACATCACAGAAGGCTCTGGAAGGAGAGTCTTCATGCAGCCAGGGCTTCTGACCCGGGAGGGGGCCTGGGCCTCGGGTGGACAAATCCTGCCCGGACGACAGCAGAGGACATGGGTGTCCCGTGGGGCTCCTTCCTTAGACTGAGGAGCCCTGGAAGCCCGCAGCTGCCCATGTGCACCCACTGCAGGTGCCCCGGCTCAGAGGGAGGCCCAAGCGCACAGAGGGAGCACGGCCAGCCAGCCCTTGACCTTGGACACTGGTCCCAGATTGCTGGAGCCAGTCTATGTCCTCTAGATGCTCAGTCTGTGCTCCCTAGGTGCTCAGTCCGTACTCCGTAGGTGCCCCATTTGTGCTCCCTAGGTGCTCAGTACATTCTCCCTCGGTGCTCCATCTGTGCTCCCTCGGTGCTCCATCTGTGCGCCCTAGGTGCTCAGACCGTGCTCCCTAGGCGCTCCGTGCATGCGCTCTGTTAGGGCAGCACAGGGAACTCCACACCCAGTGGGTGCTTGTCCACTGGTCACAGGCGGCTGCTCCTCCCCCCCTGCATGGCATCTGCTTTGGGGGCGGGAATGGGGGAAGCGCAAAGGGTAACAGCGACCCGCCTGCTCACTGAGGCTGCCTTCCCTTCGAAAAGCCGCCTGAGAGGCCCAACCAGCGACTGCTCCTTATGTATGAGAGAACTTGTCCCGTGGCCCGAGCCACAGGGCACCACAGGGCTATTTTCTAGCTGGACGCATCCCGCCCCAACAGGTCCAGACTTCTGTGGAGAAGAAAGTGAGGTCGTGTGGATGGTTTAAGGCAGGTAGCAGCCAACAGTAAGGGTGGGTGGTGTCCTGGTCCTGAGCCCTGCCCTCTGGCTGGAGCCTCGCTGCTTCCGTGAAGACACAAATCAGATATGTAACACAATGTTTCCTAGTCCTAAAAGCCTTACCTGTACAATCTCCACAGCATATCTGGGGGAGCTCATCTCCTGCCCCATTTCACAGATGGGAGAACTGAGACAAAGTGAGGCTAAGAAACTTGCCCAGGGTCACATAGCTTGAAAGTGAAGTGGCTGGAATTTGAGCCAAGGCCACATCATCTCTCCATATGACTTCATAACTGCTCCAAAAAACAAAATACTGATTTGATTAACTGGAGTGAACAGGGAAGAAGAATAAATTCAAAAATATCCCTTGAGTCACGAGTGGAACATTGCCGAAGCCGTGTGGATCCTCTTTGCCCCTCGGGGGCTGGGTCAGGGGAGTCAGGACCCCCACCCCCGAAGAGAAGAGCTCCCGAGGCTGATGGCTGATGCTCACTGCACGTGCTGAATCCCTCATGACACAGGCTGAATACCAACTTTTGGAACGTACAGAAATAGATATTTATGTTCCCATCAAGAATAGCTTCTATGGGGCTCTTCGAAGCCATAAATCAGAAGCAAGTGCTTCCTCAAATTGACTAAATACCCTTTTATTGTGCCAGTCACAACAGCTCAGGACCAGAAGCATCTGAACTTTGACTTGACCACATGCCCTTTTAAGCCTCTCGCCCACCCACCAGGCATCGTCACGCATCCGTAGGCCCCCTTCTCCGTGGCGCCTCTTGCTCCATTCTGGCTCCCTGTGTGGACGTCAGAGGCTGAGCCGTTCATCGAGAGGGGATTTTAATTATTAAGATGAATTTTGAATGAAATTTCCCAAACCAGGTTTGTCTCTTCCTCTCCTCTTTGGTGATGAAGTCAAAGAATTCTGCACTTTGACTTGGTATCAAATAAAATAGCTCAGTTTTTCTATAATGACCATCAATTTTCAGACCCATCTCTGGCCTCAGGGATCCATTCAGTCCCCAGTGATGGAGCCTCTAATCCCTGGATCACAGCTTCACCCTGAGCCACCTTAGCTCAGCCCGTGCTGGCTCCCCACCTGTTAGTTAGACTTTTTTTTTCCCTTTTGCCCAGACCCCCTCCAGGCTCCCAGTAAACCTTTTGCTTATTGATTAGACAAGCTGTTGCAGAACATCAGCTCTGAGGCTCGCACTATCCTAGGCAGTGGGGTGAGCAGGGAAGACAAGGACCTTTTGGAGCAAATATTCAGACGTGCGAGACACACAAACCCGGAAGAGGAAAATGAGTAAGATAATTCTGATTTACATGGGGCTAATAAACCAAGGCTAGCAACTGGGTGTAACAGCCGGTCAGCTACACCTGTTTTTCTTTACCTGTGCCCAGCAGACCTGCACTTAAATTTTTAAAAACTTACATGAACCTCTTTAGGTGAAGTAATGATTTCAGGTGGAGATGAGCACCCACATCGAGGAATGAAGAGCGGTGGAAATCGTAAATAGGTGGTAAAAATAAAAGCTTTTTTACTAATTAAAAAAATTAATAAAATGGGCTGTTTCAAGGAAAAACACATATTTGGAGACTTAAAACAAAGAGAAATAAAATATGCAGGACAACTATTGTAAAAAGGAACAGAAGGAACAAGTGAAAGTATATCCTTATAAGGTGCTTACACTGTGTATAATGCATATAAAATGCAATCACAAGTATTAATTGATCCAAAAGAAGGCAGGAAAAGAGTAGAAAAGAAGAAAGGATCAGTGGGGAGAGTGAAATCAAACAGGAAGATGGTAGTTTGAAGCCAATCACATGGACAATATATTGCATGTAATTGACTCTGGATGGATAAGTAAAAATCAACACTGTTCTGTCTGCACCCACCTACTTTGATATAAAGGCACAGCAAAAGGTTAAAAGTAAAAGGAAGGGATTACATGTGATGCAAAACACTAAGCACAAGTAAGGTGGATATTACCAGGGACAAAGGAAGACACTTCATAATAACGAGTGAACCAATTCTTTAACAGGGCATAATGATCTCAAAATGTGAATGCACCTAATAACAGAACTTCAAAAGACATAAAGCAAACACTGAGAAGCCTGAAAGGAGAAATGAACAAATCACATCGCAATTGGAACTTTAGACACTCTTCTCCCAACAATTAATAGAACATGAAGACAAAATATCCAGAACATCAGCAAGGGTGTCCAAGACTTAAACAGTGTTATCAACCAACTGGACCTAGTTGGCACTTAGATAACACTCCACCCAGTGACAACAGTATGCATTCTATTCAAATACACATAACACACTCACCACGGTGTACCATAAACTGGACTAAAAAATAAGTCTCAATGTAGTTAAAAGAACAAAAATTATATCAAACAGAAGCTTTGTAAAAATAGCTAGATTAGAAACCAGTAACAGCAAAAGATAGTTTTAAGTATCTTAAATCCCCAGATATTTGAAATTAAATTATACACATCCAAATAATCTCTAGGTCGAAGAGGAAATCCCAAGGGAGGCTGGAAAATAATTTATGACGAATAAAAATAAAAAGGACATTATCAAAATTTGTGGGATACAGTTAAGGCAGTACATGGAAGGAAATAAAGAGCTTTATTTTTTTATGCTTATTTTTGAGAGAGAGAAAGACAAAGCATGAGCAGGGGAGGGTCAGAGAGAGAGGGAGACACAGAAGCAGGCTCCAAGCTCCAAGTTATCAGCACAGAGCCCAACTCGGGGCTTGAACCCACAAACTGTGAGATCAAACCCTGAGCTGATGTCAGACGCTTAACCAACTGAGCCACCCAGGCACCCCTAGAATTTTAAATGTTTATATTAGAAAATTAGAAAGGTCTAAAATTAGTTATCCTATTTTTCACTCTAAGAAGCTAGAGAAAGAGTTTAAGATGCAAAGTTACTAGAAGGAAGAAAAATATAAAGTTAATAGCAGAAATAAAGTGGGGGGGGGGAAGAGAAATAGAGAAAATCAACAAAGCCAAAATCTGGTTCTCAGCAACAATCGACTAAGTTGATAAACATCTAGTAAAGCTGATGAAGGGTATAAGCTAGAAAACAGATTCGCTATTGGGAATGAAAGATGTGGCATCATTATAGATCTTACAGTCATTAAAAGGATAGTATGAAAATAGTATGAAAAATGTTTATGTCAATAAATTCAATGGGTTGGATGAAATGGACAAATTTCTTGAAAGACTCAAATTACTAAATTGACTCAAAAAGAAATGGAAAACTTGAATAGCCCTATTACTACTAAAGAAATTAAATTCACAAAAATCTATCCACAAAAATAACTCCAGATCCATGTGGCTTCACTCACAAATTATATTACACATTAGGAAAAAGTGAAACCAGTTCTACACAATTACTTTCAAAAAATGGAGGAAGAGGGAATGCCTCACGACTCATTTTCTACAGCCAGCATTACCAATTACTAAAGCCTGACAAAAACATTACAAGAAAAGAAAACCAGTGACCATATTTCCCATGGATATAGATACAAAAATCTTTAACAAAATCTTAACAAATCAAATCCACCGTATACATAAAAGTTGGTGGATTCCAGTAATGTAAGGTTGTTTCAGCATTCAAAAAAACTCAGTGACTCACTAACAGAATATAGGAGAAAAAAAGCACGCAGCACAATTTAATATCCATTTGTGTTAATAATTCTCCACAAACCAGGAACAAAAAGGAACTTCCTCAAAATAATAAAAACCACCTACAAAAACATACAGCTAACATAATATTTAATCATGAAAGACCAAATCCTTTCCCCCTAAGATGGAGAACGAGTCAAGGATGACTTCTTTCATCATTTCTGCCCAGCATTGTCCTGGAGGTCTGAGCCGATGCTATGAGGCAAGTAGAAGTAAGAAGCATCCAGATTAGAAAAGAAGAAACAAGATGTTTTCATTAATAGACAACAGACTCATATCTGATATCATTAAATAAAATGAATCATAAAGTTACATTTAGTACTAAAGCTATAAAAGTTTAAGGAAAAAATACCTTTGCAACCCTGAGATAGCAAAGATTCCTTGGATACGACGTAAAGTGCACACACATCACAGGAGATGTTGATAAATTGGACTTCATAAAAGTCAAAACTTCTATTCTTCAAAAACATCACAGAGAAAATGAAAAGGCAAGCCACAGACTATAAGATGATATTTGTAAACATATATCTTCACAAAGAACTGACATCCAGAACACGTAAGGAACTCCTTCCTACAACTCAATTGGAAGAAGACAAGTAAAAATGGGAGAAAGATTTGAAAAGACCCTTCATAAAAGAAGGTAAAAAATAGTCGATAAGAACATGAACAGATGCTTAACATTACTAGTCACTAAATAAACACAAATTAAAGGCACAATCAAATACCACTGCACACCCATTGCAATGACAAAAAGTAATACCGAATGATGTAACCAGACTCTCACACAATGCTGGGAGTAGCATTAAATCATGCTGAAATATCTTAATCATATACCTTCCCTGTCACAAAATTTATTCCTATTATTTACCTAAGATAAAGGAACACATACATAAATACATTAAAAACATACATAAAAGATACATAAATAATCAAACAGCTCTATTTTAAGAGCCAAACACTGAATACAACCCAAATGACCATCAACAGGTGAACAGGTGAGCAAGTTGTGATATAAACACACAATGAGATATTATAGAAGCACATACCACAAAACCACAAAAAGAACCCACAAAACTGAATGATCATACAATATACACACAACGACATGGTGAATCTAGGATTGTCACACGGGGTGAAAGAGCCCAGGGAAGAGTGCCTACATATGACTCCATCTGTATACACTCTGGTCATCTCCAGCGACGCAAAGCAGATCAGTAGGGGCATAGGGCTGGGGTGAGGGTGGGAGTTGACTGAAAATAAGCAGGTAGAGATCTGGGTTGAGGGAAATATTCTGTACCTTGAATGTGGCGGCGGTTACACTCATGTACATTTGCCAAAATTCATCAAGCTGTCCATGTGAAGTGACTGTATTTTATCGCGTGTGTGACTTAATGAAGTTTCTCTCGAGATGGATGAAAGACTTGACCAGACTCATTACTACAGAAGGTATATGGTGGCCAATTAGCATATGAACAGATGCTCAGTATCCTTAGTCATCAGAGAAATGCATATTAAAATGATAATGAATAGCACTGGGCACTCACAAAAGCTAAAATGCACATGGCTGACAACAAATTGTGAGGCTGTGGGGGTGAGGGGGTTTCTCAGACTCTGGCTGGTGAGGGTGTAAAATGGTACAACTGCTTTGAAAACTCTTTTATATTTTCTCACCAAGTGAAACGTCTCCATCCTATGAACCGGATATCTGTCCGCTAGCTAGGAACGCAGAAAATGAAAGTGCACATCCACCCAGAGATTTTTTCCAACGTGTGTATGGCAGTCTTGCTTCTAATGGCCAAAAGCTAAAAGCAACCCAAATACCCATCAATAAGGGAACGATAATTTTCGTAGAAGTTTGGTATGCCACAAATTGGTGCAGCCATCCAATGAAATACCATTCCACAATAAAAAAGCAGGGAGTACTGATAACACAAAACAGCATGATTCTCACGAACTTTATATTGAGCGAAAGAAGCCAGGCAGCAAAGGGTAAATACTGTCTAATTCCATTTACCCGGAGCTCTCAAACCGGCAGATCTAATCTGCAGTGACAGAAATCCAAATAGTAGTTGCTTCAGTAAGAGGGATAGGCCAATTGCCTGGAAAGAGTCACGAGGGAACTTTCCCGATTGAGATCTTGTTCCTTGAGCGTCTGGTGCATCAGAACTCATTGCATTCTACTCTACATCCTGTATAATTTATTGTACACAAATTACACCACAATGAGAAAAGCTCAGGGGGAAAAAAATCATGATCGGACCTAAAAATATTAAGGAGTGAACCTAACAAAGATGTAAAAGGTCTTTATTTAGGAAACTATAAAACATTATTGAGCCTTTTAAAGGAGCTTTTAAAAATGGAGAAACTAGAATTTGCATTGATCGGAGGACACAAAAGTATGTGCATGTTAATGCTGCCTTCATACAGAACCCATGGAACACCAGGCAAGTCCCCAAATGAATTTCTGGGGATCTTGCTGCGCTGGTTCTAAAACGCATATGGAAATTCAAAGAGCAAGAGTAGCTAAAACATTGTCTACAAGTAAAATGTGAGCACGATTGTTCTACCGGACACCAAGACTTAACTATAAAGCCCCGTAATTGAGGCAGGAACAGGCCACGGGTATGTGGACACTTGATTTAGAGCATAGGTGGTTCTGAAAAGCAGTGATGGGGAGTAAGCTGACTCCTCTGCAGCCCAGGATACACAAAGATTAATTCCAGGCAGAAGGAGGTCCCAATGTGAACGTCAAAACGTGTAACAAAGCTTTTAAAAGACAGGGTGGGAGAACATCTCCGTGATCTTTGGATGGGGAGAGATTTTTGAACAGGATTCAAAATGCAATAACCATAAAGGAAAAGTTGGACAGATGTGGCCCCATAAAAATTAAGTATTTCTGTTCACCCAAAAATACCAGTAAGAGAATGAAAAGGCAAGAGGAGTAGTGGCAAAAAATATTTGTAACCCACATGACTACCAACATCTGAAATCCAAAATATACAAAAAGCACAAATGCAAAAGACCATTAATCCAGAAAAAGAACAGGCCGGACACCTGAACAAGTATATCACCACCTGGCCGGTTAACATAGAAAATGGCTCCCGCGAGTCACCAGGGAAATGCACATTTAAAACCCCAATGAATGGGGGCACCTGTGTGGCTCAGTCAGTTAAGTGTCCGACTTTAGTTCAGGTCATGATCTTGTGGTTCGTGAGTTCGAGCCCTGCATCAGGCTCTGTGAGGACAGCTCGGAGCCTGGAGCCTGCTTTGGGTTCTGTGTCTCCCTTTTGTTTAAAAAACAAAATAAGTAAAACCCCAACGAGCAATCACAAAACACGCACCAATGGAGCTACAATCACACGGATGGCAGAAATGTGCGACGTCTTACACACCGTTCGACCCTAAGCCACGGGCAGGTGACAGGATCTTCTAGGAAGTTTAGAGATGCACATATTCTATATGACCTGGAACTTGACTCCCAGGTATGCACACAGCAGGAAAATGTGCACAAATGCACCAAGACCCAGATGTGCTTCACCAGCAAAACAGATGCATGAGTCTTGATATCAAGCAACGAGCATGCGTGTGTCACAGCTGCACACAGCACTGTGGATAATCTTGGAAATGTAAGTCAATGCAAAACTGCGTACTCTACGTTTTGTTGGCATAAATGTGGAGGAAATGCAAAACTAAACTCTATTCGCTTAGGGTAACTGCCTCCCCATTTGACGATGGCAAAGTGTTAGGACAAGGCAAGAATAGGCATTGATGGCCAGGACACTGGTTATCTTTGGGGAGCACGGGGCCTGGGAAGGAGGGGTGGGGTGGGGGGCTGGAGGGGACCCTGGAGGGGACCCGAGGGGTGGGGGTCTGTGCACAGGGAGGGGGGACTCAGGTGCCAGGGCAGCTCATCCAACAGAACAGGGGTCCCGGACAGGAGGCTGATAGACAGGATTTCCTGTCTGGTTCCTTCTCCGGAGAGCAGGTCAGCCAGGTCCTCTGGTCTCCATCTACCGAGGTCCTAATGGCTCCGCGTCTGACCGGGAACCGTAGGGTTCCGCACGGAGAAATGGTAGGACGCCGAGATGCCTAACGCCCGCGCTGCTGGCCGCGTCCAAGCAAGGGGCTGGAGCCTCACCTGAAACTACAGAGATCAATCGCTTCAAACAGCATCATCTGTGTTGGGGGGCGGGGGAGGGACTCAGCGAAGCTAGTGAACTTCCCCGAGGGGTCAACGATCACGTCAAACGCATCACGGAAGCGCTGAGCACATCTCCTCAGGCCGTGTATCTGCGGTGACTGGAAAGAGCCTCCTCTTGAAAACCCCAGAATTCAAGGTCTCAGATGCAAAATTTGCAAGTAGATCTGAAAGGATGAAATTGAGGAACGTGGTGAATGCCAGCCACTTTCAGCTTCCGGGGAAGCAGTGGGCTCAGACCCCAGCCCTGCTCCTCAGCAGACAGAGGCTCAGTCTGGAGTCTAGACGCTGACGCTGTGAGTTCTCAAGTCGCCGACTTACTGAAGCCAAGTCACGGGCTGCAAACAGCTTATTTCACTGACATTCTGAGCTCTGAAATGAACTCATCTGAACATTGTAAGAATCACATGAAAATACGGTAACGTTTAATGATAACGTTTATGGCTTCAGCGCAAAAGCGTCACTTTGGAGAAGGGAAGTGAGAAACGGCTCACCCGCGATGTTCACCGGCGGGGGTTAGGATTTGAATCCTAAAGAAGAATGATGGAGGCCGTCAGAGCGGCATCTGTGGATGCTGAGGAAAGTGTCGTCATGATTTTGAAATATTTGATAGAAAAAGTTCAATTAGATTCAAAATCCATTTGTATGATCACAGAACAATTCCGACATTGCACTTGTCACAGAGAGAGGCGCATGGTTGGAGCCAACGAATGAGTCCCCCTTGGGTTCAGGCTGCGGAAGTGGGGGCGGGGGCTGGGGGGAGGGGTGACCTTGGGCCGTGTGCGCAGTCGCTGCCTGGGGTCCTGTCACAGGGACCTCAGCTCTCAGCACCCGGAGGACGTCAGCCCAGGAGCTCCCGGAGCCCATTTCAGATACGAACCTGACGGTAAGACGGCCGTGTGGCAAGCTCGGTCTCTGATTTTTAATTTTTCCAAGCGTTTTGTTGTGAAGTGTTACATAAATTCAACATTCAATGTCTTTCTTGCTACTTTGCTTGAAATTATATAATATGAAAACAAAAGGACTTTTTCACCAAGCCCCACGTTTACGGCCCCGAGTCACCGGTGGTTTGCCCCAGTGCGGCACGCATACGCGTGTTCTGTGTCTGCCGGGACGGGAGGGGGGCTCAGAATCTTCTCGGTCACCAGCCCGGGGTCAGAAAGGAGGGCTCTAGACACACAGAGCCTGGGCGTGACCCACACTCCAGCCACAGGCTGTGCACAGGCGTCTGGCAGCCCTCGAGCTTCAGTTTCCCCGTCTGTGAAATGGGACAAATACCCGAGAGCATTTCATCAACATTAAACAGGAAAATCCTGACCCAAAATGACCATTCGGTCTGTCTGAAACCACTTTGTGGAAAGGAGGCCAACAGGCCCAAAGGGCAGACCCAGGCCACCAGCCACAGCAGCCCCTGGGTGACAGGGCCCTTGGGCAGAGCCGGCCGAGACCCCAGGTCCAGCCCTAGGCCTGGGCTCTGCCCACCACCAGGAGCTCGCCCTCTACACGCCGCTCTGCTGTGGGGACACCCGGGCCTGCTTCCTCCCCTGGGGTGGCCTCCCCTGAGGGAAGGGCCCCTCCCATCTGGGAGCCGCCAGCACAGCAAGGGTCTCTGGGCAGCATCTGGCCACCAACCCCGGGGCTCCCGTGGGTACCTGAGATACAGCAGAGCCCAGCTGCTCAGGGGGAGGGGACCACGGGCGGCAGCGGCCTCTCCGTCAGGTCTCCTGACTCACCGCCAGCTCTCCCTGCTCCAGCCAGGGCCAGCCCCACAGAGCCCGGGCCACGCCGAGGGGTGGCCCACAGAGCCCGGGCCACGCTGTGGGGAGCTCCAGGGTCCCTGCCAGGCGCACCATGCACCCCTAACCGGCGCTCTGGTCAGCACAGATGTCCTTCAAGATTGCACCACCCTTCCCGCGTGCCCCCCTGCCAGGACCGGGCGCAGCCCAGGCACCGCAGAGAGAGGAGAGCCATCAGCGAGGACGGGCAACGATGTGTCACCATGAGCCTCACCCAACAACCGGAGGAGACTCCATGGCCACTGAGGGGAGGGTGGCGGGACCCCAGGAATCAGAGGGGACCCCGGCTAAGGGAGCCACTCACGTACCCCCCCCCCGGGCAGGGGCCTGTGTTGTGCTGGAAGACACACTTGCACACCACATGCACACGCACACACACGTACACGCAACACACACATTACACAACCACACACTGGCACACACCGCATACACCAACCACACAGACACCACATACACAACGCAACACACACAACACACATTCACCATCCATAACCACATACACACCACACACACACACATACAACATCTACTCACATCTCACTGACCCAACCAGGTCACACAGCCTAGCTTTAGAGGGGAGTGCCACGCACCACACACCTCACCAAGGAACGATCCAGAAATCCTGGCTGGGCAGCAGAGATGAGCCTGCAAGGTGGGCAAGGATAGCTCATCCCTGAGAGGGTCCTGTTTCCTCCTCCCTCCGGAGCCTCAGTCTACCTGGTACCTGCCCTGACCTCCGGGCTGGGACGGGCATGCATCACCCCGACGCCACTCCTCTGGACCCTGTTGTGCACATCCCCTGCTGGGGTTCTCGGTGAACACGGGGTGCCCGTGGCCACAGGTCCTGGGCAGCGGGGCTGGCGGCATGGGCGCATTCCCGGCCCCCATTCCCAGGGGACTGCACCTCAGTCTCCTGCCCTGGGTGCACAGTGCCAGGCGTGGGCCCTGACGCTCTCGTCACTGGCTGAGGGTCTTAACTACTGAGTGGTGGCGCCCCCTCAATTGTGTGCCTGCACACATCTTGTTCGTTTTTTGCACCATGGTTTCAAGGAGACCCACCCCCACCAGGGCCCCAAGTGCCACTCTGTCTTCTTCACAGACCCCACTGGTGGCACAGCTTGCTAAAGAGATACACTGGCCACTTTACGGGAAAAGCTAGCGGGGGCCACAGTAGTGGGGAACTATTGGGAGGAGGGTCCCATCTCGGTGGTCTCAAGCCAAGCCCAAGGTGACTGCAGGGTGACGCCTTCTGTCTGCCTTGAACACTCCAGACATCGACCCAGCCCTGACAGGGCCAGCTGCCCACTGAGGCTGCCCACACACCTGTCTTTGTCTGGCCTGGCTCCTCCTACCCCAGGCCTCCCCACCACCCTGCCCACTGGCAGACACTGTGTGGGACTGAGGCAGGGCAGGTGGTGGCAGCTGGCAGGTAGCAGATGGCCTCACCCACATATACAAGTTGGTATAGGCAACGAAAGCTCTAAGTTACATAGAAAGTCCAGAGGGGCTTTCAGTACCTGGCTTAGAGTAGACACCAGTATGCAGAGGGCGGGTGGATGGATGAATGGACGGATATGGATGAGTGGATGGGTAGTGAATGGATGGGTGAACGTATAGATGGATGGATGGATGAATGGATGATGGATAGATGGATGAGTGGGTGGGTAGAGAATAGATGGATCAACTTATAGATGGGTGGATTTATGAGTGGATGGGTGGGTGGACGGATGGATGGGTAGATGGGTGGATTAATGATGGATGGGTGGGTGAATGGATGGATGATGGATGAATGAGCAGATGGCTGGGTGGATGGATGATGGATGTATAGATGGGTGGATGGATGAGTGGATGGCTGGTTGGATGGGTCAATGGATGTGTAGATGGGCGAATGGACGAGTGAATGGGTGGGTGGATGGAAGGATGGATGATGGATGAATGAGCAGATGGGTGAATGGATGGATGGAAGGATGGATGGATGGATAGATGTGTAGATGGGGTGGATGGATAAGTGGATGGTTGAGTGGATGGATGGATGTGTAGATGGGTAGATGGATAGATGATGGATGGATGAGTGGATGGGTGCATGGATAGATGTGTACATGGGCAGATGGATGGATATGTACATGGGTGGATGGGTAGATGAGTGAGGGGATGGAGGGCTTTGCAGTTACCGTCTACCATAATTGCCCCCCCGCCCCCCATGAAGAAAGCACAGCAGACAGCCCAGGGGCTGGAAGACCTCACTGGGCCCATCTGGGAAGCTGCCGGAGCTGGGATTTGATTGGGGCCTACAAGGCCCTATAGGATGGTGACAAGTAATGGCAGGGGTCCCATGTGAGGAGAGGCACGGAGGAAAGAAAACATTTGGTACTAAGTGAACATAAGGGCAGTGCTATTCCTTGCCAGGCACCTCTTCTCTGTCATCTTATTAAATCCAAACAAGTCTGGACAGTAGATACTTTTTCATCCACCCTCCACACCCATCAGAAGGGGACCTGGTGGGGATGTTCACTGCTTCTCACACCCCTGAGCCAAGTCACCCAGGGCTGACACTGCCTGTCCCCTCCCAGGCTCTGTTCTTGCCCTGCATGTGGCTCTGGTTCTAATAACCAGTCTTCAGCCTTTCTGTAAATATCAACCCTCCCCAGCACCCCAGGGAACCCAGGCCTCTGCCTGTCACCCGGAGTCCTTCTGTGCAGCCCCTGGGGCCCTCCTCCCATGGCGAGCCCGCAGCTGCAGGCCAGCCCCTGAGCATGAGCTTGTACAGGCAGTGCAGTCACCAATAAGCCCACATTTCACAGCTTTCCCATATGGACAGGTGTCTGGTCCCCATGGGGTAGACTTCCCTGGCCTTGCTGATTCTATCCCTGGCTGTCCCCTGACTGGGGCACTGAGGTCCCCTGCATCCAGACAGGGGGTGGGGGCATGTAGGAGGCAGGCTGGCTTCTGGAGCCCCTGGCTGCCGAGAGCCCAGTACTTGCTCACAGTTCCCGAGTACTCGAGTCCCAGGGGTCCACCCGCCTCCCAGTAGGATTGCAGAGGGGACACACCATGGACCAGACTCCCTGCCACTGGGCCCCTCCTACTGCAGAAACCCCCTCCATGGAGCCCCACCCGGCCGAGCCCCTGAACCCAGCCTGGGGCCTGGACCTTCCTGCCACCAGGGCAGCACTGTGGCCATAAACCCAGCTCAGGGTGGCCGGGTCCTAGGACCAGCCACTGACCCCAGCTAGTGTCAGCTTCCTGTGTGACCTGGAAAATCCCTTCAACCTCTCTGGGCCAGTTTCCTTCTCAGTAACTGAGGGCTTGCCCTCCACACCATCCCTTCCTGACCCTGTACGACACTCTCTGGGTCTCCAACTCCGTTCAAAGCCAGGCCCAGGGTCCCAGAAGAAGGCAGGCGGGGGGTGGTCTCTCCTGGCGGCAGTGGGTCCCCAGCCTGCAGTCACCTGAATCCGTCAGGCACTCCGCCAGAGAACTGGCCGCGTCCCCCAGGAACGCGCTTCTCCGCAGACTTCATGACAAACAGCCCAGCCTTGATTCACAGCAGCGGAGGCAGGCCGCCCAGGATGTGGGGGTGAGCCGGCCGTCCCTAGAGGAGTGCATGGGCCCTAGGCTCCAGGCCTCACGTATATTTGCTTTTGCTATCTGCTCATCATGACTCACAGCCACCTGGGGGGACCCACACCCACCGCGGCCACAAGAGCCACTGAAAGTAGCTTCTGCCTGGTCACTAGGCCCAGGTGCTTCTAGAACAGCAGAGCCCCCAGAGAGCTGCAGGGGCCCCAGAACGTCCAGGCACAGGCGGTCACAGCAGGTTACTAGGGTGTCTAACACCCCTCCCACCACCCAGTCTAACCCCTGAGCCTCACAGGCCACACAAAGGAAGGAGCTTCAAGTCAATCAGATGAAGGCCCCACCCCCGCTCTGGCCTCAGGCTGTGGCTCAGCTCTTTGAAGCAAGCATCATTGCTTTAGTCAGCTCAGGCTGCGTAACAAATACCACTGCTGCTTCAATGATGTTTATTCTCTCACGGTTCTGGGGCTGGAAATCTGATTCGCAGGCGTGGACAGGGCTGGTTTCTCCCAAGGCCTCTGTCCTTAATGTGTAGACAGCCGCCTTCTCCCGTGTGTTTACACAGCCATCCCTCTGCGTGTCTCTGTCCCAATCTCCTCTTCTTATAAGGACACTCGTCACATCACAGGGCCCGCCCCAAGGGCCTCACTTAACATAATTACCTCTCTCCCAGCGGGGTCCCATTCTGAGGCACTGGGCCTCGGGATGCCAACATATGGGTTTGGGGGGCACAACGCAGCCCCTAACACTCATGAGCATAACATTTTACATGTTTTGATGGCCTCAGCTAGTTCACCGGCAGGACAGACATGCAGACAAGTCCCTACTTCAGGATGATGGTTCGTGCGTGAGGCCCCTGCACGGTGCTAGCCTGGCACCCAGGGCTCTAGACGGGCTCACCTTCCCCCTTTATTTAAGTCGGCAAAGGCTGGCAATGGGCACAGAGCCGTGGGAAGGGCCAGGTCCCCCATCTGCAAAAAACCCCACCCAGAGAGACTCCCTCCCCACCCCCACCCCAGTGGAGCCTGCAGGAGAGGGGCCCCTGCTGAGTGCCCCCCTCCCCCTTCCCCAGGCCCCTGCTGAGTGCCCCCCTCCCCAGGCCCCAGCTGAGTGCCCCCCTCTCCCCTCCCCAGGCCCCTGCTGAGTGCCCCCCTCCCCAGGCCCCAGCTGAGTGCCCCCCTCTCCCCTCCCCAGGCCCCTGCTGAGTGCCCCCCTCCCCAGGCCCCAGCTGAGTGCCCCCCTCTCCCCTCCCCAGGCCCCTGCTGAGTGCCCCCCTCCCCAGGCCTTTTTGCCTCCAGAGGGGCCTCAGGGAACCTCCCAATAGACACCTGCCTCTCCAGGGGGAGGGTCCCCAGACGTCTCACTCAACAGCGATAATAGAAGCATCCAGTATTTGTGGGGCTCTTACTGCAGCCTAAGCTCTGATCTCACAATAACCAGTGAATTATTGGGCATTATTACGGCACCCCCTCTCCAGATGAAGAAATGGGGGCACAGAAAGACCAAGCCACTTGCCCAAAGTCACACAGCAAAGGCAAGGCCCCAGCTAGTAGACCTGTGCCCCCTCGGCCTTGCTGCTCATCCGCTTGGTACAACAGGCTGAAATTTTATGACAAATGTTTAAAAATTACAACTTTATGATCCGCTAAGGCAGAGGTGGTTCCTGTTTAGCTAAACTCCCGCCGAGCCCAGGGCTCCAGAGGGCTGGCCAGCCTCCGTGCTGACTCCGAGCCTGGCGTTCCCTCACCTGCGAGGGGAGAGGCCGGAGCCGGGCCTCACCAGGGGGACGGTGACCTCCGCCAGCTTAGCACTAACAGGTGACCAGCGCCTCCCTGGGCGTGGGGTGCTCTGGGAGCAGAGGCGATCACGGCACAGGGCCCCTGCTGTGGGGGCTCAGGGCCTGGAGGAGAGAACAGCATCTATCCGTGCCGCAGGCACGTGTGACCACGCCCGGGCTGCAGGGGCTGCGAGGAGCCCACGAGATAGTGGTGGAGAGCCCCCTGCGGGCTGCAGGTCCCTGCTACGGGCAGGGTCCCTCAGCACCACCACGGGCTGCCAGCTGGGCAAGGTCTCATTTCAAAGCCGCGTACTTGCTATCCCCACACACCCAAGTCTAAGAACTTGCCCTGGAGACAGAGACCCTTCAGGATTTGCAGAAAAATGCACCAATGACGCAGTGGCACCAAGCACTCTCCCCAAGAGTGAAACGGGGGCGATGGTTGAAATGCACATGCACAGGGCACATGCAGCGGGGCCGCAGCCGGCGTCCAGGGCAGAGAAACGCTCAGAAAATGTGACCAAGAGAAAGACATAGCCTGGAATCGTCTGCGATCGAGGTCCCAGTACTGCGTGTGCTTCCCGCGTGCACCTGGGTGCGGCTGTCCCTGGGCAGGGCTGCAGCGGCTGCATCTCCTTCGGCTGCTCGCTGTGTTTTCTGAGCATCACACAATGAGCACATGTCACGGGTGCGGCCAAAAAGCAGGGATTTTTTTTTTTTTAATGTTTTATTTTTTATTTATTTCGAGGAGAGAGAAAGAGAGAGACAGTGTGAGCAGGGGAGGGTCAGAGAGAGAGGGAGTCACAGACTGAAACAGGCTCCAGGCTCTGAGCTGGCAGTCAGCACAGAGCCCGACGCGGGGCTCGAACCCACGAACCGCGAGATCATGACCTGAGCGAAAGTCGGACGCTTAACCGACTAAGCCACCCGGGCGCCCCCAAAAAGCAGGGATTTTAAGAAAATCTGGTTTGCGCAACCCAGCACAATGTGTTCTCAGGTGTGAGGGACCAGCACTGATTCTCATGCTCCTGGGTCTACACTGCAGATAGGTTGACCAGGCGGGGCTGGGGGGATGGCCCTTATGCAGTTGGCTGGGGTCCTCGATGCAGGCTGGGTGGAGGGCTGTTCCCCAGGCGCCCAGAAATGGGGCCACAAGCCCAGAGCAAGTCCACACACATGAATCCATGTCAGGTCTGCTGGCCTGCCATTCCTGGGGTGGGAGAAGGGGGGTGACTAGGAAGAATGTTCCAGAGAGTTCCAGGGAGCAGAACCAGCAAGAGTAGAAAGCACAGAAATGGGTGAGGTCTAGAGTGTGGGAGAGGAGGAAGTAGACCCCCCCCCCGCCCAATGCCATGTCCCAGCACTTGGCCTCTCTTTCAAGGGCGGGGAAGCCGGACGGGAACAAGGGTTAGAAGCAGAGTCCAGTGGGAACGCCTCTTTGTGCGATTCCAGGACCCTAGCCCCATCTTCATCTGACCCAAAGTGCCTTCAGCACTCTGCTCTGTCCCAGACGGGGCCTGGGGGTTGCCCTTTGAGGCCCGGTCCCCGCAGCAGTGCTACAAGGTCTCGTGGAGAGCACTGAGCACACGACACACCGGGCACCGGGCACCATCGCTCATCTCTGGGACGCCTGGCGGGTGGACCTCTGCTGACTGAATCGGTACCCGCTCTGGTGTCCTTGCTGCCTCTTCGCAGCCGATCCCCAGCACCCCCTACCTGCGCCATCACGGCGACGTGCGAAACAGCCATTAACTCCCCGGACTTCTGCTGGAAGCCAGTCTTCCTCGATTCCTGTCAAATTCCTTTAATTATGAATTTGCGATTGGCCTGCTCATAAACTCACCTGAGATGTGACGAGGCTTGCCTTCTGCCGTGCCCGGCTTCGAGAAAAACCGTTTTTAATGAGCCTTGGGCTTCAGCAAAGGAATGAGCTTCATAAAACACACTATTGTTTAGAGACAGGAGACTCCCACCTCCCCCAAGAAGTCCTCCCTGACCAAGCCCATCCCGGGGTCCCTTCTCTGGGCTTTGAGGGAACCTACTGCATCCCTGGCCCAGGGTCTAGCCCTCCCTGGGCACCCAGCCCTAGACCTGGCGGCTCCTCCCGGAGGACGGGGGGACCCCCTCCCCTCGAATATGGGAGGGCGGCAAGACTTGCTTTGGCCAACAGAGTCCGCAAAGGTGACGGCATCATACTCTCAGCCTGGCCTCGGGGACCCTCGCAGGCCTCCACTCCCTGCCCAGCTGTGTGCGGACAGCCCGGGCGGCCCACTGGGGAACAAGGGACCAGACGGACCAGAAGCCAGATGGCCTGGGGGACCTGACCTCAGCCAGCCTGCACTCTGACCCCCCGACGCATGAATGAGCCCAGGCGGCCCCGTAGACCTAGAGGCACCGAGAAGTGATTGTCGTTTCCACGTATTAAATGTGCAGGTAGCTTGCTCCCCGCTGGGAGCTCACCGATGCAGAAGCCGAAAGCCTGCATCCTCCGCTGTGAAATGCAGGTACCGATGCCCACCCCAGCCCGGGACAGTCACCAAGAGCCCAGACCTTTGTCACTGAAACCCTCCCGAGTCCATCTGAGGCCACAGCTCTTAGAGAGCGTGGGTCTCCAGCCCAGGTGGCCTCACCCACCTCCTGGGAGGACACAGGGGAGAGTTTCCCAAAGCACACAGCTGGCCACGACCCCACACAAGCCTTCCGTGACCCCCGGGCCCCTCAGGCCCCACATGAGGTCCTGCCTGTCATTCAGGATGTTGAGCCTTTCCTGACCTGCCCTGACCCGTCCGCACCGCCCGACCCTACACGCACGGAGCCCACACTCACACACTCTTCCCTCTGCCTGGAATGTTCTCCTGCCGACCCTGCAGCCCACCCACCCCCCACGCACCTGCTCCAGCCTCCGGAACCACCTGGCCTGATGGCCCTCGGCCACAGTTAGTGCCCAGTGTGTCCCCATGGACTCACCTGAGCCCGCTCTGGGACACCGCTTCTGCCACTGACCTGCCTGGTGATCTCGTGGCCTCACCGAGCCCCTCTGTACCTCAGTTTCCCCATCTCTAGCAGGGACATGATTTTGGAAGCTCCCCTGCTATGTCATTGTGACAAGGGGGTTGTGTACTTGAAGGACGCTGCGCCCGATCGAGCCCCATCCCTGCTCGCCCTCTGGGCCGGGCTTCGAGGCCCCTCGCAAACCCACAGTCTACACTGGGGACTCAGGGGAATGAGCGTCCAATGCTGGCCTTCCAGCCAAAGGACCGGGTTCGGGAAGATGAGAGGGCCCGGCTGCCGGCCGCTCTGCCCCAGGGACCTGCCCCAGCGGGCCGCCTGCCTCACTTCGCACCTGAACGCTGTGGAGCCGCACAGATGGAGCCGCACAGATGCAGGATCTCGCTCCTTGCAAGGTAATTAGTCCGCGACCCTGGCATCCCTGCCTTTGAAATTCACGCTGAGCTGGGGAAGCCTGCGGGGCTTCATTTCAAATGCCCTGCTCTTCTGCTCTTTCATCTCAAGCCGCCTTCCCGAGTCCCTGCGCCGGAGCCGGGGCGCCGCCCGCCTCCACCCAGGGCCACCCAGGGCCGCCTCGGCCTCGCTCACACCCAGACCGGGCCTCCCCCCCGCCCCCCACATCTGCACCACGGGAGACGGTCTGCGTGTCTGTGACTGCTGATTTCGCCTTTCCCCTCCGTTTGCAGAAAGCCCTGGCTCCCCGGCGAAGGAAGGTGAGGCGAGATTAATTGGTGGAGCCAGACTAGGTCCGTTCTGCCCCCAAAGGGGCTGAGAGGCCGGGGAGAAGTCTGTTTAATTGGTTATGTGTGACCCACCTCCTTTTGTTTCCTATTTAATTCTAACTTTTCACATTTGAAGCCACATCAATATTAATTATCTCTGCCTCTCTGAGTCCCGTCTCTCTCAGGAAAGGGCAGACCCATCCCTCAAAGACTGGGGGGCGGGGGGGGGGGACGGAGGACAGAGCTGCAGAGCACGATGGCCGAGACCAACCTTGGAAATTCTGAGTCTTCAAGTCCAGTCCTGGCTACTGGCCCCGGGGAAACTGAGGCCGGGAGAGAGAGTGCCTGTCCAGGGCCTTGCAGCCTCAGAGCAGGCCGAGGGCGGTGCCCTGGATCTGGCCCATGCCTCACGCCTGCATTTGATGGGAAATAAGACCCATTTCCCATATGGGAAAAGAGACCCATAGAAAAGGTGGAGGCGCGGTGGAGGGGGAGGCACAGGGCAGCTCCATGTCCATGTTGGAAGCTTCTCGCATCCCTCAGGAGTTTGCAAGGAGCCCCTCTTGACGTTTCTGAAGGACAATAACTCGGTTACCGCAGAGGGCGCCTGTCCAGGCCTCTTTCGGGGGGAGGACACTGAAACGACCACAAAGCTTGAGGCCAGGTCTGGGCAGGGGCCTCGGGACCAGAGCCGTGGCCCCCCAGGACTCCAGCGGGGGCACCACCAGGACCCTGCAGCCAGGGGCGGGCACCACGAGCTCACAAGCGGCATCAGTGTCCCCTGCTGCCGCCTAGAGCACAAACCGCTGTCCACAAGCCCGTGGTCACAAGGTCCCCGGGTCAGAACTCCTCCAGGCTTGGCCAGCGCTGATCCCGGCCTGATGGCACAGCCTTGGGGCCCGAGGAGGGGTGCAGACTCCTCCCCTGTGGGCCCTTCACACCCCCGCACCTGTAACCCGCTGCTCAAGCACCCGGTGTCCAGGAACAAGCCGGGGGGGGGGGGGCAGGGGGGGCAGAGCCGCCCCCGGGGACCAGGGGCCACTCCAATGCCACCCCAGGAACCCGAGATGAACCACTACTTTATTCGGCGTCCCTGCCTGGTGCCGGGCATGGGATTCAGCAGGTAATGAACTCGGGGACAAAGCCACTTGTTTCCACCACGTTTGCTCGCAGACACTCGAGATGCAACGTGCCGGCAGAGAGGACCTGACGGTCGGAGCTGTGGGCTCCTGCTCGCCCCAGACTCAGGCCGGGGAGACCCGCATCAAAGGGTCACCCTAATCAGACACACCCCCGACTCACCCTAGGGCCTCGACACGCACACTGCACTGGGATCTTCCTTCCCGGCTAGGATCTTCCTTCCCGGCAGCCCCCACGGCCACCTGCCCAAAGGTTTCAAGCCTCCAACTACAAAATGTGGTCCTTTGAGCCGTCTGCTCTAATTGCAGACAGCGATTACTCCCACAGTTTCAGGGCCAGCAGCTGGGCTAAGTGGCCGTCCCCAAAACCCATTTCCTGCCTGGCTGGGTACAGAATGTTCTTTCCCTCTAAGTAAAATAAACAGGTCTGAACTCATTGGAGTTTTCCATTTGCCGTCCACTAAAGCCTTCTAGCTCCTGGGTTTCTATACAACTGAGATTTATAGTATCTATTCTCACCAGTGCAGAGTCCCCAGATAATGTTAATAGATGGCTAGTTTTGCCAATAAATCCCTCCAGCAGTGGAGAGAAATATCTATTTCAGATGAGTTCTCCAGAGCTAAACCCACATTCCGAGTGGTGGAGGGTACTTAAAGCTGAAATGGCTCCTCTCCCCAGATAAGGGTGCCCCCGCCTCTGGGTCCCCGTACTAGGGGAGATCCGGGCTTCTGCACCCCCGCCCCAGCCTCCTCGCCCCCGGGTGCTGCTGATGGGGTCTCCTAATGGGGTTCTCGTGCTCCAGACTCTGCTGAGCCCCCATCCTCTCCTGTATCCAAGCCGCCCATCTGAAGAGCCCGCTTTCCAAACAACCTCTCAGTCACTCCAGGCTGTCCAATCAGAGAGAAAGGCAATTGGCCAAAGGTATTTGAAAGGAGTCCCCTGTCCATGGCATTCAAGGCCCTCCGTGGTGGGGACACAGCCACCTTTCCCTAGGCCCCCACCTATCCTTCAGTCGTCAGACCAAAGCCAAATGGCGTTCTGTGCCTTGGATGCATCCAGAACCCCCACGGCAGCCTGCTCACCCCTCTGAGGGGACACCCTGGGTCCCTGCTGAAGTGGTCCAGGTTCCTGAGCCCCAGCAGAGATGCTGTGGTCTCCGGGACGTTTTCCTGGTCACCTGGCTCTCCAAGTGCCCATCATGCACGGTGCACGGTCCCCGTGCCGGAAGGAGGGGACCCAGCCTCCACGCTCCTCCCACGGGGGCCCTGCTCCGCCCGCGTGCCTTCCCTTCCTGGCCCCGGGTCAGCACCCGGGCGGTGCTCCCAGCAGGGGACTGTCTGTGCCCGGCCCCTCTGTGCGCCTGCCCATCCCGGGCATGGTGCGCCCCGTTCCAGGGCCTCAGGGGAGCCCAGCGGAGGGGCAGGGACAGGAGCAGGCAACCTCCACCTTCCTCTGAGGAAATAAATAGTGCGCTACGAGCTGTCCGCTCAGCAGGGTCTCCAGTCCAGAGGAATAGAGACATGCAGGGTCACAGCCAAAGCTGACGCGGGTGGAGCGCAGCTCCGGGCCAGGCTCTGGGCGGCGCTTCCACTCTTATTCTCGCGTGATCCACGAGGAACCCCGGAGGCCTTCCCGGCACCTGACCGCGTGGTCGGCGAGGCCATGTTGCTGGGGCTGAGATGGTAACAGGTCCCCGCTCAGGCTCTGGGTGGCTCTCCCAAGGCGTGGTCGGTGATGGGTCTCTCTCCCGGGGGCGCACATGACGGGGGGCGGGGGGGGATGTGTGGAGATGCCTGATTTTGCAAACGCCCCACCCAGCACTGCATTTGCCACCTTGGGCAGGTGGTTTAAGTCCTCTGAGCCTTACTTTTCTCATCTGAAAATGGGGCAATAACAGTGAAACATTCCTTGCGGCTTTTACGAAAAGCAGTATGAGGCCCACGCAGCGCTTAGCGTGATGCGGTTTGACCCAGACGCCCGTGGTTTGTGAGCCACGCCACCCTTTCCGACCACACCACCTTTTCTACGAGGAGTGCATCTTAACATCGTAACTTCTTAAAGGAAAAAGCTTTCTAGTGGAGTCTGGAGCGAAAGAAGGCACAGATCAGCCGTTACTCATTAGTAATAAGAAGTGATTATTACTGATACCCTCCCCTGCGGCCTGGGGGCATCGGGGCCCTCAGCCATAGCCCCTGATGCCACTCCCAACATGGGAGCTGGGAACACGGGGAATGGCAGAGTGAGGGCCACGGCGGCCGCTCCCTGGGGCCCCTGTCTGGCCAAAGACTATGTCCCTCCCAGTCCTGAGCCCCCAGGCCTGGGGGAGGGTGTCAGCATCCTCCAGCACGTGCAGAGCGGCTCTCACAGCCTCAGACCCGTCTCCCGCTTGCGGTGAGGCAAGGCCTGGACACTGCGGGCCGGAGTCCCCTGGCCACCCCTCCGCACACCCTGTGTCCCTCGCAGGGCTGTCAGGTGGGCACCTGGATAAGCGGCCCACCCTGGCAGCTGCCTTCGTGAACATTCGCCTCAGGGTAAGTCAGCATCAGGATCAGTCTGTGCCACCGAATCGCTCTCCCAACTAGCCTCTGGCTGTTCCTGCAAACTCCTGAGCAGTCCCTTCCTCCCCTGCCTTCCCCCCACCTGATCTGAGACGCCGCCTCCCGCCGCCTGCGGGCCCTCGGCCCCTGTGGGGATTTCCTGGGCACCCGCCTCCCCTCTAGTGTGTTGTCCGTCTCCCTCCCTCAAGTAGAGGGGGCGCTCCGTGGGCCAGTCTCCTGCAATGACTCCGTCACTGAGGACATAAGCAGCAGAAACCCGCACAGAGTCGGGGAGAGAGGGGAGCTTATTCACGGATGCTGGCGGGGGGGGGGGGGGGGGGGGGGGAGTCCAGAATCCCAGGCAGCTCTGGGACCAGGGCAGCAAGGGTGCTGGGACCCCCTATCCTGGCACCGCCCCCAGATGGCCCCATACCGCCCCTCCCTCACCAAGACTCACAGAAGAGAGTCAGGCTCACTCGACTTGCACCCCTTTGGTCAGAAAAGTGCACACTGCCAGGGCAGGGGTTTGCCGGGAAGATGGTTGGATGATGGATAGGTGGGTGGGTGGATAGATGGATGGATGGATGGATGGGTGGGTGGGTGGATGGATAGATGGATGGATGGATGGATGGGTGGGTGGGTGGATGGATGACAAGATGGTTGAATGAACAAATAAATGGATAGACAGACAGAAAGTTGGTCGGATGGGTGCATGGAAGCATGGACAGGAGACTGGCTAGGTGAGTAAATGAGGGCGCTTGGGCCCTGGAGGGACTCAGCCCTGATCCCAGTTACTGATCCGACACCCTGATTACACAGCTCAAGTAAGGATGTAATGGCGCAGGGCTTCTCGCTAAGGGCGGCACTAGGAGGTCAGGGAGGAAATGGCCCCCGGGGAGGAGCCCTCCCTTTCGTGCACGCCCGCCCTCACGACACACGCGTGTACACGTACAGAGAAGAAGGGTGAACCATGGTCACTCAAAATGTCAGACCTGAAGAGGACCTTGGGGTCCTGGGCTCCCGGCCCCTTTCTCCGGCTTCAAAGCCAGCAGCGGCCAGTTGTCGTTCACACAACACGTCTCCCGGGCCCTGAGCCCCTGCCTCCCTCCTTCACTGGGAAGTAGTCTTGTGATGACCCTGGGCCCAGCCAGACGCTCCTGTGCTATGTCCTCATCTCAAGGCCCTCACCCACATCTAGAAAGCCCCTTCGCCCACCTATGGGGGCATATTCCTAGACTCTAGGGATTAGGACACCAGCATCTTCAGGGACCACCAGTGCCCACTCACATGTCCCGGGGGGAAGGCAGCTGTCACTGCACATGCAGACCTGAACTCGGGCCGCGACAGCCTGGAACCTCCCGCGGGCCCGTCCCTCTCAGGAGGCAGCACCCGAACCCGGAGACCCACCCACCTCCACGGTGGGCACCGCGCAGGGGGAGCAGGAGCGAGCCGCCCTCTCGGCCCCACGGGCGCCCCTGCCCAGCGCAGGCCTGCTCATGGGCCTTGCTGGTGGTGGTCGGAATCACGGCCCCTTGGGCTCAGGACCCTGGCAGCGCGTTCGACATCGACGCCTCGTGATGCAGGCTCATAAGACCCTTCCAGAACAGAGGCTCGGAGAGCTGAGAGACCCGACTCAGAGAGCCCGGCCAGAACAGACTCCGGAGTGGGTGGGTTTAGCAGCACCGACACTCTCCCTCTGGAACGTAACGGGGAATCTGGGCGGCCGGACACGTGGCGCTCAGCGGCCTGGGCTCTGGGCTCCGGCTGCTGAGAATCCCAAGCACCTACATGATGAAAAGACTGAAGAAACCCTTTCATGGCTGCATACGGGCACCATGCAGTCCCGGAGCAAACGAGCCACGACTCTGTGCATCTGAAAGCTCCCCTGGTCCACAGTTGCCTAGAATGTTCTATCATTTCTAATTATTCGCCTCCCCTCCCTGAGAGAATGACCAGCCCCGCCCGCCGGTTGTCTGCAATCTGAAGAACTTCCCAGGACGCAGCGCACGTCCCCACCCGGCGACACCCACCTGGCCGTGTGACCCTGTGGCCGACCTGGGTCACATCTGAGCAGCGGCTCCCAGGGCGGCCACGACGACCGGCCACCAGCGGGAGGCAGGTGGGCGGGGCCGATCCCAGCAAGCAGGAGTCCCGTGAGTCCGGAAAGCCGCTGTGATGCGGGAGCCGGCGGAGCAAAGCCAGCGGCAGCCACGACGCAGAGCCCCCAACAGCCGCAGCCTCCGGGGCATGAGCAGGGCCTGGGGCAGGCGGGGAGGCCGATGGACATTTCCGCACACTTCCCCTAAGTGTCGTCTCCGTTCCTACCTCGTGGGGACAAGCCACCGTCTTAAACACCTGTCTCAGGGCGGGGGATGGTGACGGGGAAGTTGTCCCGACACGCACGGTGGCAGAGACCCCGAGGACCAGCCTGAGGACCCCGAAGGCCGCTCAGCCTCCGTCAGGCTCCCTGAACCAGCGGCTGCGGAGGCCAAAGGCGCGCTGATGGGCTCAGCAGGTCCCGAGGGCCCACCCGTGCCCGGCGGCCGCCTGCCTAGTGCTCACGGCCACACGGCCAGACGGAGGAGGAGGCGGGCCCTGACCTGTGTGCCCCGTGCACCTTCCTGAGCTCTGCTCCTTGCTGAGGAGGCCCCTGGCGCCTGGCCTGTCTCCCTACACTTCCCGGCACCGCAGCCGCTCAATATCCTCCCAAGTCACTCTGGACTCGGCCACCCATGAAATAGCCGAGCCGGCGTCCCTTCCAGATCAACTGATCGCTTCTCGGAGCCGCCCCAAGGTCTCCGGCTCCAGCCCGGGGGGTCCCGAGGGGCGCAGTCCCGTGGGGACCACGGAGGGGCCGGCGTCAGAGGGTGGAAAGGAGCACCCGTCTCTCCTTGCCCCGCGGTTAGAGTCCCCCCGGCCCCTCCCCCGCCATGGATGGAGCTGCCTTTAATGCTGTTTTATCAACTTTCCCTCTGCAGGGATTGCCTTGATCCAGGAGCTAATTGTATTGACATTAACCTGTTTTAACAGGTCTAAAGTATCAATAAATCATTTTTTAGTAGTTCCCCTTATTACAGCACTGTGTTAATGCATTGCACTTGAAGTGACAAATAGCCCGAGAAATCACTGCTTTCCTGTAATATACTTTGTCTTTTTAAGTCTTTTCTTTCCTCCTGGTAGTTCAGATACTTCTAAGGTTGATTTAGAGGCAAATAAAACGTAGGCGAGTCTGGGGCCGCGAGCTGGGCCGCAACCCTCGTTTCCAGCAGGCTTCACCGGTTGTGGACACGGGCCATCCGCACATCCCGAATTTGAATAATCGCATGTTGTTGACTCTGTCCCATGTCAGAAGGGTCCGCATAATCAAGGATTTCTGAGAAGGCCTTGAGGCTGAGTCTCATAGGGGACGATCTTCACTGAAGCCTTTTGAAAGTATCAAAATCCTTAGATGAGTAAAGAGATGAAACCTGGAAAAACTTCAGCTCACCTAGAGGTTGCCAGGATCTAGAGTTGAGCTTACTGGCAGCCAGGGAAAAAAGGGAATCACTTTTTGTATTTAATTTGTATCTGGACTAACAAGGGAGCTGGCCATTGTCTCAGGATCAGGGAGCTCCCTCCTGGTTCTGGATCATGAGAGGGATTTATCACACGGGTGCGTGAGCGACGTTCATAGTGTCACCTTTGCGAAGCACTCACCAGCCCAGGGGACGTTCTAAGTGGTCTGGTCGAACCTTCACAACCTCCTCTGAGACAGAATCTGCCCATCCCAGCCCTGCCGGTAGAGGGGAAACTGAGGCATGAAGAGGTCATGGAGCTGACCTATCGTCTTGAGTTGGCAGACCTGGACCTTGACCACCCAGAATGTTCCAGAAGACCCTTGAATATTTTTAAATGGATGCATGAAGGGCTGTGACTTCAAAGAACATATCTGGGGTTTCATTTGTTTCCAAGGCGCTGCCGTCAAACACCTAAAGGCCCTAAATATCTTCAGAGTCTTAAAGAAAACAGTTGTTCATGACCTTGAGCTTTGTGGTCAGACAGAAATGGGTTCGAGACCCGGATGTGAACTCACCTTCTCCGCGTCTTGGACGAGTCACATCCCACCTCTGAGCCTCAGGCCCCCCACCCCTGGAATGATGACACGCCTCAGGATTTTGCGCGAAGTTCCGGGCAGGTGTTTGGCAGACGGCACGCTCTCCATATCGTGCCGGGGACAGGGGCTCAGAGAGGCCGCCCCCACCCGCCGAAGGGAGGACAAACCGCCCCTTTTTACCACAGACGAACGTGGCCCAGGTCAGTTTTGATGCTGGGTTTGGAGTTCTGACCCCAAGTGTGCAAATTGCACTAGCCCGTTCAAATCCTAATTCTTACCTGGGGCCTGGTCTGCTCAGGGAACAAGCATCTTTCTAACAGCCTCCGGGGGGTGTCTGCGTTCCAGACCTGTCCCTTCAGAGAAAGGATGTGGACATGGGTCCCTTCAGAGAAAGCCTACAAGTGACAGTGGCTATAGAAGCCCGGACAACTGCAGAAAGACAGTGACGGTCACTCAGAGTCCTTCCTGTCATCCAGTATTTTTTAAAGTTGATTTATTTATTTTGAGAGAGAGAGAGAAAGCATGAGCAGGGGAGGGGCAGGGAGAGAGGGAGAGAGAGAATCCCGAGCAGGCTCGGCTGTCAGCTCAGAGCCCAATGTGGGGCTCAAACTCACCAACCCTGAGCTCGTGATTTGAGCCAAGACCAAGAGTCGGACACTTAAGTGACTGAGCCCCCCGAGGGCCCCCCCCTCCAACATTTCTTGATAGGAGTCGAACAAACAAGGTCCTCCCCAAGCGAGAATCCCCCGAGCCCCAAACAAGTCGCAAAGAAAGTCCTCAAAAGCTAAGTGGTCAGAAGCCCCGCTCAGAGGGGAACGTGGTCCCCACATCCCACCCCAGATGTGCCCTGGGCTACGCCAGCTCCGAAGGCCTGGGCGCCCCGGGGGCGGGGTCAGACCTTGGCTGAGGCCGCCCACTATTCCAGGAGGGTCTATTTCTGTGGTCAGTAGAGCCTGCCCTCCCCAGAGAGACCCGGGCTTGGGGACAGGTGGGACCCACGCAAGGCAGGAGCCTCCAGAGGAAGGAGGGAGGGAAGACAGAGGGGAGGAGGGAGGAGGGAGGAGGGAGGAGGGAGGAGGAAGGAAGACTGAGGGGAGGGAGGGGGAGGGAAGGAGGGAGGGGCCTGGAGCCACACACCAGTCCTGTAGCCTCTTGCAGAGTGAACTTGAACTCAGCAGACGCAGAGATCAGGCGCCTCTGTACTTACTGAACCTCAGAGGTCCTCACGGAGGTCATGTCCACCCCGGCCGCCCGGAGCGCAGGGGTGTGGCCAAACGCCCAGCCCTGTGAGAGGTCACAGGACAGCCACTTGAGGCCAGCACACCCGAGCTCGCGCTGCAGCGGGCCTCCCCTGGGCACCCCCGTGCCGGGTGCCAGGCCCCGCACCTCTTCCGAGCAGGACCGGGCACCGTGGTCCCAAGGTCCAGTGATATCATCCTCGCCGTGACCCCCCCCCGCCGCCCCGTCCAGTGAGAGCGAAGGAGCGGGCAGGGCCACTGTCCTGCGCTGAGCCCCCACTGCCGTGTCATTTCATCCCCGGCATCGGTGACACTTGGCCCCAGGACTCCTGACCAGAGGCGGTGAGCGCGCCCGAGACTGCCCAGCCCCTCCGCCAGCCCAGGGGTGCCGCTGTGCTGAAGCGCCTCCCAGGCCGGCCGCACCCCCGCCCAGGGCGGAAGGAGGGCGAGCCCCCCCCACGTGCACAGTTACCAAAATATCCTCCCCTGCTTTGAACCAAGTGGGAAAGGTCAATAAAAGCCCCACAGCCAAACGTGACCCATGAAGAGCCCTGCGCTGTCCGACCTGCTCACGTGCCCCTGTCCACCCTGATGAACCAGCGGCTCCGGACCCGACGGCCCCCAGGCTGCTTGGAAACAGGGTCCACACTGGGGCCACGAAGCAGCGAGAGGCGGGTCTTTATTTAAAATGTTGGTATTTTGTTATTGTAGGTTATTTTACATTAACTTTGATTTTTAAAATGTTTTTCCAGCCTCACTGAGGTGTGACAGGCGTACAAAGCTCTGCACAGACTTACCGGCTGCAGCGTGGACGTGTGCACACACCCGCGATACCGTCACTGCCGTCGAGGTAACAGACAGGCCTTCACTTCCAGGACTGGCCTCCTGTCCCTTTGCTTCTTTGATTTTTCTGTGTTCGGATGTTTGGGTTTTTTTTTAATATTTATTCATTTTTGAAAGAGAGAGAGCGAGAGAGCTTGAGCAGGGGAGGGACAGAGAGAGAGGGAGACACAGGACCTGAAACAGGCTCCAGGCCCTGAGCTGTCAGCACAGAGCCCGACGCGGGGCTCGAACCCACGAACCGTGAGATCATGACCTGAGCCGAAGTTGGACGCTCAACCGACTGAGCACCCCTGGCGCCCCATTTAGAGTTTTGGTGGTAAGAACACTTAACGTGAGATCTGCCGTCTGACAACTTTTGAAGCGCATGGTCGTGTGTTGTGCGGCCGCGCCCGGGATCACCCACCCGGCGTAGCTGTAACATCGCACCCCCTGAGCGACACCCTGCTTCCCTCCCCAGCCCCCCCGACCATCATTCTGTTTCCTGCTTCTGCAGGTGTGACGCGGTATTCGTGCGGTGACTGGCTCACCCCGCTCGGCACGGTGTCCTCAGGCCCACCCACGTCATCACAGACGGCACGATCTCTTTCTTCTCTGGGGCTGAGTAACATTCCTCCGTAGGGGCGGCCCACGTCCGCTCCACGCGTGCGTCTGTCCGTGGGCATCGGGCTGTCTTACATTGTGGCCGCTGTGAATGGTGCTGCAATGAGCACAGCAGAGCAGACCTCTGGGGTCCTGATTTGGATTCTTTTGGAGAAATACCTAGAAACATGACCGCTGGATCAGAGGGTGGTTCTGTTTTTAATTCTTTTTTTTAATTTTTATTTATTTCTAGGAAAGAGAGAGAGAGACAGAGTGAGCAGGGGAGGGTCAGAGAGAGAGGGAGTCACAGACTGAAACAGGCTCCAGGCTCTGAGCTGGCAGTCAGCACAGAGCCCGACGCGGGGCTCGAACCCACGAACCGCGAGATCATGACCCAAGCGAAAGTCGGACGCTTAACCGACTAAGCCACCCAGGCGCCCCCTGTTTTTAATTCTTTAAGGAAGCTCCAAACTGTTTTCCGCAGCGGCCGCACCATTTTGCGTTCCCGCCAACTCAGCCTAAAGGCTCAAACAAGGTTCCAATTTCTCGACGTCCTCACCGACACCTATGAAAATAAGGCACTGAAATACTGTTTATCCTGATGACTGAGTGTCACGACCCTCTTGCATTCTGTGCCTGAGGCGCGTGCCCCGTGGTGTCTGGCAGCCCAGCCCCCAGCCCCAGGGCCCGGGAATAGCTCATGGCCCATCCAGGCCGCACGACGTGCTAGTCCCGGGCGCCCCGTGGCGCACAGAAACCCCAGGCTGCACAGATGCCATTTCCCCTTCCGGACACGCTCGTAGCTGACACTTGGTTCTCTGCGGGGCAGCGGCAAAGACCACCGGCCCCCAACAGCCCCAAACGGCCAACGATTGGCTTGAAATTTACCGTGGCCACTTAGCATGTGACGTGGGGCCACCGGGGTCTGTTAGAATCCTGTGTCGTCCCTGCTGTGACTTCCGGATCCTATTTCCTTCCGTTCCCACTTCCTGAGTTCAGCCCAGGGAGAATAATTAATTCTGTTGATCCCTAATTGACTTCAGGTGGCTCCAGCCAAACACTGACACCGTTCCCTTAATGAATAATTTCTTCACTTAAACTGGTTTCAGTCTTATTTGGAAGAAAAGAAAAAGAAAATTAAAGCTGCAAGAAGATAACACAGCAAAGAATAAGTAAAGTGTATTTGCATATGCAATCAGGGACCCGTTCGCGCTCCGGAAACACGGGCGGGAGCTGCAGACGGAAAGAAGGGCAGCTGCGGGGAGAAACTAGGAGGGAATAGGGACCCCTGGGTGGCTTAGTCGGTTAAGCACCTGACTTCGGCTCGGGTCATGATCTCGCAGTTTGTGGGTTTGAGCCCCGCGTCGGGCTCTGTGCTGACAGCTCAGAGCCTGGAGCTGCTTCAGATTCTGTGACTCCCTCTCTCTCTGACCCTCCCCTCCTTATGCTGTCTCTCTCTCTCTCTCTCCTAGAAATAAATAAAAATAAAAAATAAAAAATAAAAAAAAAAGAAACTAGGAGGGAATAAACAGGAGCATGTGCTGGGGCCCAGGAGGTGCTGCTGATAACGGGGGGCGGTCAGGGGTGCAGTACGGACCCTGTGCAGGCCGGACGCCCAGCCACCCAGCCCCTGAGTCACTGCATCAGGCATCTAGAACCGTCCATGGCTGCTGGGAAGGCTATGGGAACCCGAAGCTCCCGTTAGCCGCCATCTGGTCTCCCCGAAGGGCCCCTGTCACTGAGGCAGAGCCACACAGGCACGCTCTCCGAGCGGGCAAGGTGGGAGGGATGCTCGGAGCTCAGGGCGCCCCGGAAAACGGAGAGAGCTGGGGACCCAGGCAGCTGCAGCCTTCCCTAACCCAGTGTCTGGCGCTCCGAGCCAGCTGTGGACGTGACGCTGGCCGGGGGTCCCCGGTCCGCAGGGCCCTGCTCCAGGTCTGTCCCTGGTCAGGTCTCACCCCGAGGTGCTGACGGTGTGAGCGGCCAGAGGGAAACATGCCCGGGGCCCCGAGCGCCACAGGAGAGGATCGGATCTCATCCCCACCGGGGCCTAGAACCCGCAGCAAGGGACACGGGAGGCCTGGCCAGCTGGTCATGTCCATCGATTAACTTGGAAACAAGTCACAGACGCTGAGGACACCGATGTGAACAGGCGGAGGTATCACCTGCCTGCGGGCACAGGAGGAGAGGTCGGCGCCTCCGGCTGAGGGGCTCCGGACGTCCAGGCCCCCCCATCTGTTACCAGAAGGCTGGTCGCCTGGGCTCATGCAAGGAAGACACCTCCTTATAAACGAGCAAGCAAATGAGGCCACGGCTCAGAGAGGCTAAAGTCCTTCCCGAGGCCACACAGCATAGGTGCCCATGCCGAGATGTGACTCATGCCTGTTTGACGGCCGTGGGCCTAGACACCACACTCCAAGGATGGGCAATCTCGTTCGATCCATCGAATGAACATGGGTGTGTTTATTAACAAAAACAGACCACAGGCGGTCAACGGTCAGCCCCTGATGTACCCTCTCATCATACCATCTGCAGTCTCTGAATGCGCTGGCCTCTCTGAAGGGGTTTCTGCTTCATTGTGGTGGGGGAGGGGGTGAAAAATAAAGCAGGGTCAGGAGACAGAAGGGAGCCAGGGTGCCACTTAAGTACACAGGCCTCTCTGAGAAGGTGCCGTTTGAGGTGCCGTGGTAGGAAGGGGAAGTAAAGGGGCAGACGGGCAGATACAATTTAGAGACAATTTCGAGTATTGGTCAGAGTTCTGTCTGTCGTACATGGCACAATTCCAGGCCGAACTAGACTAAACAACCACCACCACAAACCCAGGACTCACCGGCTTGCTTCTCCGGGACACTGAAGGGGTGGCATGGCTTCAGGAGTGGCTGCATCCAGGAGCTTGCGAGAAATCTGTCCCCTTTCTCCGTCTGTTGGCTCCACTTGGCATTGTCCACCAGACTGTCATTGCTTCCCAGCGATGTCGGCCACCAAAGCCCCGACCTGCCTCATCCTCAAAAGTATTCTCTGGAAGAACAAGTGGGCTTTGGGCAACTGAAGTTAGAAGTCCCGGGGCGCCTGGGTGGTTCAGTCGGTTAAGTATCCGACTTCGGCTCAGGTCATGATCTCACGGTTCGTGGGTTCGAGCCCCACGTCGGGCTCTGTGCTGACAGCTGGGAGCCTGGAGCCTGTCTCAGATTCTGTGTCTCCCTCTCTCTCTGACTCTCCCCTGCTCATACTGTCTCTCTCTCTCACTCTCTCTGTCTCTCTCTGTCTCTCTCTCTCTCTCACAAATAAAAACAAAACAAAAGTCCAAGGAAATACTTCTCTCCCTCCCCTTCTCTACCAAAATGTCAATAAAGAGAAGTGGTGTTAGGGGTGTTACTTTTTAATTTTTTATTTAGAGAGAGACAGAGAGCCAGAAAGGGGCAGAGGGGAAAGAGAGAGAGAGAGAGAGAGAGAGAGAGAGAGAGAGAATTCCAAACAGCCTCCATGCTCGGTGCAGAGCCCGACACGGGACTCGATCCCACAACCCCGGGATCATGATCTGCATCAAAATCAAGAATCAGATGCCCAGTCCCCTGAACCAGCCAGGCGCCCCTGAGAAGGGTTGAGGTCCCGGAGAACAGGAAAGGAGGAGCCGCAGCAAACTTCTGGAAGCTTCAGAAGAGGCCATAGCTGGTAAGTGGCTGAGCTGCCCAGGGAAAAAGCCAAGCCTGCAGCTGGGAGTCCAGAGCCATGACCCTCACAGCCATGGACCAAGAACCAGGCACTTCCGGAGCCCGAGTTCAAGGGAAGGGAGACACGGATGAAGAGTTCTCAGCGAGAACTGGATGAAGGGCGGCCCAATCGCTTCACACGCGGGGCACCCCCCCCTCCCGGGAAGGTCAGAGGTTTACTCTCCAGGAAGGAAAACGAGCAACCCTGGAGCGGGCTTCTGGCAGAGTTGACAGGGCTTGGTGTTTGGTTTTGGCACAGGGAGGGGGGAGGGGGGGCGCTGAGAACTCTGAGAAGTTCTGAGTGCAGAAACCCCCACCCGCGCCTGGGGCTGGCAGCCGGCCCCGCTCCCTTGGGGAAGGACCCTGGAAGATCCTCGGGGGAATCTGACCCCCCCCGATAGGGACGTCGCCTGAAACACAGCCCCCCGGACTGCCCTGCAGCGAGGCTCAGTGCTGAGCAGCCCCACCCGCACCCAGAGCTTCCAGAAGCCTCTTAGCCCCCCACTCCTAACTCTGAGCTGAGGGCCGCGGACTAGCAGACACCTGCCTCCAGTACAGAATACAGACCCGAAACCAAACACAGAAAAGCTCCGCAGGGAGCAAGCGAGGGCGGCAGAGGGAGAAGGGATTTCCAAACGACACCCTTAATACCCTTAGAGAAGGAAACACGACACCCATGAAACAAAATGGAGAGTTCTAAAGAAAACGGACGGGAGGGTATTGTTGGAAAGGCATGAAAATTTCCCGGGAATGAAAACCACTGACAAATTGCAGAAGCCCCATGGTGCCTGTGCCACTGCCGACAGCGGGTCCGCGGGAACCACGTCCTGGAAGATGGCAACACCTGACACGTCTTCAGTCTCCTTCTGGAAGGGGAAGAAACGGGTCACATACAAAGAACCAGGAAGCAATATGGGCTCAGACACCACCCGCCCCCCGCAGGCCCCGTGGAAGTCTGAAATCCAGACTATAGCAAAACCAAGCTTCCAGATCTTCCGGGAAGTCATTCCCAATTGGAATCCGTTACCCAGGAGGACTATCAGTCAAGCATGAGGGTAAAATATGCCATATTTAGATACACAGGGTGTCAAATTTTAACTTCCTCGCGCTGTTCATCAAGCAGCTCCCAGGAGATGATGAAGGAACGAAAGCAAAGAAGGAGAGAAGAAGAGGAAACAGGGGGCCCCGGAGGGGTGTGAAGGGAGGGGGAGGGGCATGGGGGGGTCCAGGCTGGGATGGTGTGTGTGACCCAAGAGACGGGCATGCTAGGATGACAGCACCGAGGTGCTCGCTGCTGTCACACCACCCCGCGACCTGAGGACAGGTGTCCCGGCGACACCGGTCCCCGTGGTGATCCGAGCTGGGCCTGGTCGCGTACAGAGAGGCCCGGTTTCCCTCCACACTCCCCCAGTCAGGGGGCCGCCCTGCAGCAGGTCCAGATGCCGTGGACGTGGGGAGCCCTGGGCTCCCCAGACAGATCTCGCCCACGGGTCTCCCCCAGAGAGACTGGCAGACCCTCGGGGGAGCTGAAAGCCCATAGTGAGACGGGAGGCCGTTGGCTGTGTCTTCTCCTGAACTGTCCGTCTGGTGCCCTTGCTCACACATCACACTGGCGCCGGCCGAGGTCTTCAGTAGCGCACAACGGGCCCTCCTGAACCACCTGGCAATGCTAAGGAAGGGTGCGGTCAAGTCAGGCTCCCGCTTCCGCGCAGGGTGCTCCCGTCTCATCCCTCAAAGTCATCCATTAAAGAACCCCTGGGGGCCGCCCTCACTCTGACCCAGCCCGCAGCCCGAGGCCAGACCTGTGCCCCAAACACCCCAATGGGCGCAGCCCTCCCCTCCCCCTCCACGCCCCGGCTTGTGGCTGTGCCACCAGCTCTGCCACCAGCTCACGCTGACCTCAGGCGGACAGGCTCGGAGAGGAGGAAGCACCTGGGTGGAGGGAAGACTCAGGGCTTGTCCACCTCCCTCCCCACAGATGCGGAAGCAGGTGCTGTGTAACCGTTTTATCCATCTCCCGGGTTGTGGTTGTGTCGCTAGTCAGGCCCCCTCCCAGCGGGCCCTTGGCCTTGGGCAGCATTTTGTGGTCAGGAAGATCTAGAAGGTGCTCACAGTGGCCAAGTGGCTGCAACAGCTACCCAGGCGAGCCGGGGGACATCGGCAACGTTGGACGACTCCTCTTACCTCCCACACTCGTGTTTGGGGGAGACCTCGATGTAACAGTGTGACGGGAGTGAGCCTGGCATCCATTCTCCGCCTCCTTGCTGGAGTCTTGAGCCGGACAAGGAAACAATGACAATGGAGACCTGCCATAGGGACCGTCTCCAGAGAAACGAAACATCGTGTGCATGATAACGTGTACTATATGCACCCCCATTACAACAGCAAGACCTTATGCTTGCTGTTTCACAGAACTTTGGTGAATTTCCAAATCAATATATTCCTTTAAGAATTCTATTGACAACCCCAGCTGCCGGCGCCTCGGTGGATCAAAGTCTCTCCCAAATGAAATTAATTTTTAGAAACTATCTAAGAACCACAGAAACTCAAGAAAGAGCGTCCAATTTGTCATTACTGTCAATAAAATGCAAATTACGTGAAAGTCTTAATTATAACAACATAATTAGTGATATTGCTGAAATGAACGCAGGAAAATAAATTGTATAGAATAAACATACGATAATTTATAAATTATGCATGTTTTTGTTTTATTACTCATCCAAGTATTATTGGCCCATCAACAGCACCCAGGCATATGCAATAATAATTAAATTCACTTCTCTTTGATATTTTGCCAGCTTTCAGTTAGCAAAAAATAACCCATAATTTTATACATTTTTTTCAATTTTGTTATTATGAAGGTATATTTGTCAAAGCAGGAGGCTGGAACATTTTTTTTTTATTTAACAGTTCGTTAACTTGATTTATAATTTATAAATATTTTGACATATGGTACGTGGGGCTGTGTTTCTATTATTGCTCTGAGCGCCACACATGTTCGGGGCGGGCCAGGGGTGAGGCAGGGAAGGGGGAAAGACGGAACTGGGAAGGGGCACGCAGAGGCTCCAACGTACCGGAATATTCTTTTTTTTTTTTTTAAATGTTTTATTTATTTCTAGGAGAGAGAGAGAGAGACAGCGTGAGCAAGGGAGGGTCAGAGAGAGGGAGTCACAGACTGAAACAGGCTCCAGGCTCTGAGCTGGCAGTCAGCACAGAGCCCGACGCGGGGCCCAAACCCACGAACCGCGAGATCATGACCTAAGCGAAAGTCGGACGCTTAACCGACTAAGCCACCCAGGCGCCCCCCTTTTTTTTTTTTTTTTTCGTACCGGAATATTCTATTTCTCAGCCGAGGGATGGATGTGTGGGTGTTTATCGTATTACTTTTTTGTAGACTGTATTCATATTTTATGCATTCTTTTTAATGTGTGATATATATGGCAGCAACAAGGAAAATAAAATGAAAATGAGGTAAGGAAAAAGAGCTTGGTACTGGTTACCACACGGAGGTCATCTGTTTAGCAGACAAGGTCATCCATAGGAAGGAACATCGTAAACCGAAAGTCTTGCTTGAGTGCAGACTGTCTTTATTGTTTATCTGGCTGTGGCCCGGGGGCCTGAACACTATCGGCTCAGTCGAGAATGAAAATCCCGTTGACATTTCCCCTACCAGAATTTTTAATAACACGCCTCCCTTTGTATGGACTCAAGACACAAGACTTGCCCGTTTTGGAGAATCTGGACTCAGAGAACAAAACGCAGGGACACAGCTCACTCCTGAGACAAAAGCCACGGCAAAAACATTGGCATATTTCAGTGTTTAGGGAAAAACCATGTCTATCTTTCGATCTGTAATTTTGCATGGTTGAGATCAGCCTCAAATTTCCTCCTTTACCTTATTGTTTTTCTCATTCCGTATGCTGGCCGTTTCCCCGCATTATTAAAAACTCATTGTAAGCACCTTTGGCTGCGTGAGTTACGTCCTCACGCCCTCACATAAGACCTGTAAGGAGACTCTAATTCCTCACTCATACAGGCAGACCCCCCTGTGTCTCTCTGTGCACTTCTGTTCTTAGGACCGATACCTAGAAATGGCCTTGGGAGCTTTTAAGATTCCAGATGAGGTTACGGAAGACATTTATTTTGGGCACACCTATCGCTGACCTTTCTCCTTTGATGACCGGCTGGCGCCCCGGCGTGCGGCATTAGTGACTAAGTGGGTCTAAAAGCCATGTGGAGGCAGGCAGGCCTCAATCGCGTCCTGGCTTCACACAACAACGTTGGAGGGTCTCAGGACGGTCAGGACCTCCCTGAGCCTCAGTTTCTCATCTATCACAAAGACTGAATCGAGCTGACTGGCCGCAGTATGTGTAAGGCTCACCAACAGTGTAGGTAGCCCAGCGCACAGGAGGGGCTCGAGACATGGTGACTAACACTAAAATGTTTGTACGTGCCTCTTTTCTAATTATCCCAGAAAAAGGTCCAAGGGAAGACTCCAATCAGCCGGCCTGAAGCCGCTTGCCCTTCTCCGAGCCAATCGCTGTGGGCTCTGGTTGGCCAGCGTTGGGTATCTTGCCTGTCCTGAGAGAGGGAGTGGCCGTGCCTGAGCCATAACCAAGAATCGTGGCTTCACCGCCTCAGAAAACCAAGGCTCCGCGAGGAAGCTGTGGACGGAGCTTCCACCGTGAGGATGCGATTGCGCCGCCTGGACCACAACCTCAGACCCTTCCTCTAAGAGGCACCCGGACCCCGTCACAGGCAAACAGTGCCAGGCGCCAGTTGAAGGCAAGGAAAGCAGATTTTATTCCATCTGTCGTGGCAGAAAGGAGAGTCTAGCGTACACCCAGCCCATCCTCCATCGGTACAGAGGTGACTAGCGTTTCAAATGGGGAAGGAGGGAGGGGAGGCGGAAGGAGGCGGAAGGAGGTGGAACGAGCCGGGCACAGCAGAGGCAGGTGGACAAAAAGCAGGAAGCATGGCCCGTGTGGAGCCCATTGGGGTTTGCGAACTGGCTCTGATCCCAGCCAGGCTCCTACCTGCCCACACGGTCTAGGAGACGGGTCCCCAGCTGGGCCGTGGCCGCAACGAGCCATGAACTCTCCTGGCGGTGGCCGGCTGTGCAATGATGCCCGTGCGCACTCACGTCTCTCCAGGGGACAAAGTCATGTATGCTGGATGCCGCAGTCCTCACAGGCCAACCTCCAGGCCTCATCAGGCGTGGGGGTGTCGAGGAGCCCGAGTTTGGTGGAGAAGAGTGTCTGCCGGCCCCCGGGGGCCATCTGCCCACTGTCGCCTCTATCATGGTCGCATCAGCCGGCATTGCAGCTGTTTGGTTTTTTTTAAATAGTTTATTGTCAAGTTGGTTTCTATATAAACCCCAGTGCACATCCCCACAAGTGCCCCCCTCCGTGCCCAGCACCCCCTTCCCCTTCCCCCCACCCCCATCAGCCCTCAGTTTGTTCTCAGCATTCAAGAGTCTCTCATGGTTTGCCTCCCTCCCTCTTCCCCACTATTTTTCCTCTTCTTCTCCCCCACGGTCCTCCATTAGGTTCCTCCTAATCCTCCTATACGTGCAAACATATGGTATCTGTCCTTCTCTGCCTGATTTATTTCGCTCAGCATAACACCCTCAAGGTCCATCCATGTTGCTACTCATGGCCAGATTTCATCCTTTCTCATTGCCGTGTAGTATTCCATGGTATAGATAAACCACATCACAGATATAAGAGATCTGTATGATGAAAACTATAGAAAATTTATGAAGGAAATTGAAGAAGACACAAAGAAATGGAAAAACATTCCATGCTCATGGATTGGAAGAATAAATATAGTTAAAATGTCATTACTACCCAAAGCAATCTACACATTCAATGCAACCCCAATCAAAATTGCACCAGTATTCTTCACAAAACTAGAACAAACTATCCTAAAATTTGTGTGGAGCCACAAAAGACCCCGAAGAGCCAAAGTAAACTGAAAAATAAAACCAAAACGGGAGGCATCACCATCCCAGACTTCAGCCTCTACTACAAAGCTGTCATCATCAAGACAGTATGGCATTGTCACAAAAACAGACACACAGACCAATGGAACAGAACTGAGAACTCAGAACTGGACCCACGTGGCAGCTGTTTGAGGGCTGACCTGTCACCCCCGGAACAATGTCAGATGCCCGAGGGCGGGACTTCCCTCTCTACGTCCCTGGCGCTGGGACAGGGCGTGACAGAGGACAAATTCTCACCTGGGGCCCCAGGGATGGACAAGGAGATGAGCCGGGCCAGCACCACGTGGCTCAGAGCCCCTCACAGAGGCCGCGGAAGGCTCGGACCTCCAGGCATTTTCCTCCAGAACATGTGCACTTAGAAAGCTTGGGGACTGGTTTTTGTAGACTCCCTGATGATCCTCCGGTCGGAGGGGACGGGATCCAGCTCACGTAGACGCGCCTCTCCAGATCACGCCCTCACACATAAAGATGGGCTCCGGGAGGCTCCCACCTGGGCCCCGCCCCCACGGCCACACCACTCGGATGGACACAGGAGCCCAGAGCCCCACTTACACGCTCGCAGCCAGCAAGGAGGGGTGGGTACCGCGTCCTCTGCCCGAGGTTGGTTTGGAGGACATTCCTGAGCCCAGTGGGCCACAGCCCGCCTGGACCTTCCAAGGCTCACTCCCCGGAGGAGCACTGGGCCGGAGAGACGGAGCTCGGCCAGCAGGAGCCGCCAACTGCTCGCTCACTTCCTCCCCCAGGGGCAGGATGCTTCCTGGACACAGACAAACTCGGCCCGGCCTCTCCTCCCTGCAGCCACAGACCACAGAAGGTGTGGCAGGAAGAGGCTTCCATGTCTCCTCGCCCTCTGACACCACCTTCGACAGATGGGGAAACTGAGGCCCTGTGACTCAGGCCTTCCAGCCCGGCTCAGCTCCAGAGAGTAGATCCTGCTCCCCCCAGGCTGTCTCCAAGCAATTCTCCTCCCTTTCATCCAAAGTGCCCGTACGATGGGGCGCCTGGGGGGGCTCAGCCGGTTAAGTGTCTGACTTACACTCAGGTCATGATCTCACAGTTCGTGGGTTTGAGCCCCACGTCAGGCTCTGTTCTGACAGCTCAGAGCCTGGAGCTGCTTCGGATTCTGTGTCTCTCTCTCTCTCTGACCCTCCCATGCTCACGCTGTCTCTCTCTCAGAAATAAATAAATTTTAAAAAACATTTAAAAAGACCACCAAATTTCCTGTACGATCCCCATTCTCCCGAAGGTGACCCCCTTCCGGTGAGGGCCTCTAAGGTCAGCATTCCCTGTAAGGGGTTCGTTTGGAAACCCATAAAACAAGGCTGCTGAAATCTGCCTGTTTTGTGCATTTCTTGGTAGCGTCTCAAAGTCTAATTCAAAACTGTGCTAAGTTTAAAGACAGAAAGAGATGGTCGGGGGAGAAAAGTGGACGGGGCGAGAGGCCGGGCTCCTGGAGGCCACCGTGGGCGCTGCAGGGCTGGTCCTGTGGCCGAGGGCGGCGGGCAGGCTAAGGCTCGTGGGGAAAGCACAGGGGACTGTGCTGGCGGCCCAGGGTCAGAGTTTTCAGATACCGGAGCCGGGGCCGCGGGAGAGCCCGTCCGCTCCTGGCAAATGCAGACGCCGCCAATCGCCGCTGTCGGTGAAATGGCATTATTTAAACCTTGACAGTCACTCAGAACTCGGAGCTGGCAGATTAATTTTATCTTAAATCTTTAGCCAGTGGAAATATATCAAAATGTAGCTTTTTACAACCAAAGTGATAAAACAGAAGTTATATCTGTATCTGGGCAGCGTCTACCGACGCCACGTCTGCCAATGTCACACGCCCGCATGGTCTCCCTGTTGCCAGGCAGGCGGCCATGATCTGTCCACTGATTGGAGAGGCAGGTCCCTCGAGGCCCGTGCCTTTGGGTCACGGCTGTGTCCCAGGTGCTTGCAACGGTCGGTGGCCCAAAGCGAGCACCTGTCAAGCACGTATCAAACAAGCCATGACTTAGCCAACGTGTGCACCCCTCACGCCATGTGCTGGCCCGGCCTCCACCGGGGGGACACACCGACACTGGGCAAAGCAGCGCAGAACCTCCAGGCAAGTGCCCTATGCCAAGGGGGTGCGGGCGTGGGGGCCATGGGAGCCTCTCACCCGGCCCTCGGCACTCAAGGGGATTTTAAAAGTGGGAAAGGGGAGTCCAGGGATACACCCCTTCATTCATTCCGCAGATATTCCTGGAGCACCTACTCTGTGCAGGAGATGTGAGCATGAGCTAAGGTGGCAGAGCCCGGTCATCGAGGTCCCAATGGCCTAGGAAGACAGATGCCCACGGGAATGAGACACTCTGGTTGACAACCGTGATGATGAATGAGGAGGGGCCTGGGGACTCCGGCTCCGGGCAAAACCCTGGACGCTGGACGGCACGTGCTCTGGTTTAAGAAGGGCAGCAGCAGGCAGGACCCATGGGCGGGGACCTCACCCGCTCCACCGAGGCAGGGAGCCACCTCTCCCTCGGGCTGACCGGGGCAAGACCGGACAGGACAGAGCTCCAGCTCAAAGGAGCTACTGAGTCTCCTTCCAATGAGCAGTGCTGAGGCCTGGCAGCCACAGAAGGTGCTGGAAGAGTCTGGCCCTTTGAACCTGGCCCTCGTCCCAGCCACTACCCGGGCCAGAGGTAGCCTTATAGTGACCACGAGCAGAGGACGGACGGAGACGCCATCCCCATCTTGGGTGGGAACGCAGGCTGGGGGCAGGGGACTTGCCCACAGCCCTGGATTGCCCCACCCAGACCCCACTCTGCTAGCATCCCCCCCACCGGGCCTTGCCTGGACCCAGCTCCGGCTGGACCTTCCTTCACAGGCTCCTGTGCCAACAAACACGGACTTATTATCCCACAGCTCTGGGGCCCCCAGTCCCAAGTGGGTCGGCAGGGTTGTTTCCTTCCGGAAGCTCAGGCGAGAACCATTCCCTTGCCTTTTCAAGCTCCTTTTCAAGCACCCCCATCCCTTGGCTTGAGATCCCACATAATTTTGACCTCCACTCCATGGTCACACCTCCCTATGCCTTTGACCCTCCAGCCTCCTTCTAACAGGGGTCCTTGCGATTATGCAAGGCCACCTGGAGAATCTGGGGGTGATCCAACAGGCCAAGGGGAACCCCCAAATTCCAGCATCCGAGCAGCCCAAAAATCCCACAGATTTTTCATAAATTGTTTGCGGGTATCACCACTTCTTCTGGCCACCTTCCTTTGGGTGGCTCACGTTTTGCTACCAAAACAAAAAATGTGATTTGGGGGGTATTTGTCCCGGACCCTGCTTGCAAGGTGAGTAATTTGTGACACGTGCTGTACCACCTCTCCAAACTCCAGAGGAGAACAATCTGAAACGTGGGACCCACCCGGCCAGAGAGCTCGGGCTGGGGGCCTGAGACCGTGTTGTCCAACCCGCGTGACAGAGGAAGACACGGGGGCCAAGAGGGGCTGGGCCGTCCCTCAGGGTGCAGGGGTGCTGAACCACAAAGCCAGACACTCCCCTCTGAGCCCACGCCTGCGCTCCCACCCCGGGCGCCTTTGTGCCCTCGGCCCCGCCTCTTAACGCCACATGACGGTCCCTCCGTGAGCACCGCATGTTTGTAAAGGCAACGAAAGGCCTGACTTCCTAGGGGACGGGGGCAGGGCCAGCAAGCTGACCCGGCAGCTTGGGATCTCGACTCCAGGACATTGTCACGGCTCATCGGTGCCTCGCAGGGTCCCCGCCCCCACAGCCTGTCTCTCCCGGGTGTGGCTCAGTCAGCCAGGCCGGGAGGAGGCTGGCTCTTCCCTAACAGATTAGGTTAATTAAAAGCAGGATGGATGCTTGCCCGTGTCGGAGGCGATCATTAGACGCTCAAAATGCTTGGGTACAAGGAGGTAATTGCACTTCACGAGACCCTTTTGCCATCAAGGCAGAATTGATCAATAATTAAATTAGAAGGGAAAATGAGTTGCTCGGGCTCACGCTAAGCAGCCACTTAGCGATCCCCACAGCACGCCGAGGGCGTGGGGACGGGGCAGCCCAGCCACAGGGTCCCCGAGCCTAGTGCCGCCAGCAGCGGTCGGAGGGGCTTTCACAGCTGGTTCTGAAGTGTCGTAAGACACAGTGTCTTCCCAGAGGAAGGAAACAGACAAAACGGGCTGCAGGGGGGGGGGAGGCTGTGCGGCTGGGGGCCCGCGGGACACGCCCCCCAAACCCAGGGGGCCCAGAACAGCGGGTGCAGGTGCCTGGAGTGTGCAGAGACCCCGTCGCCACCTCGGCTTTAGTCCTCAGAGACTCGTTTCCGACTCTGACCTCTAGGGGCTGAAGGATGATGCACGTGCGCTGCCTTAGGTCACCAGCTGTGCTCAGGGCACAGCGACCACGGGAGACTGACAGTCACCTCCACCATCTTGTATCACAACCCAGTACACACACACACACACACACGTATCCACATGTTTACACACCACACACGTACGTGTATCCACACACATTTACGTACCACACATACATGTACCCACATGTTTACACACCACGCGTACGTGTGTTCACACCACACATGCATATAACCACATATATTTACATGCCACACATACATACACACCACATGCAGGTACATACATACACACGTACATGTGCATGTATCTACACATTTTACACACCACACACACACCTACATACACACAAACATACACACACATACACACCTCACACACAATAAAGCCACGGACCCTTGCTAGCCTCTGGTGGACCAAGCAAGAGCACTCACCTGGAGAGGTACGCGCGCACACACACACACACACACACACACTGTGGAGGGGCTGGGGGACCCAGGGGACAGCCCCTTCCTGGCGGCGAGGAGACCCGGGCAGTGGAGACGCCGTGGCCTCCCTCTGAAGGGATCCCTGCCTGGGATGCAAGGGTTCCCAGAGGCTGGCCCAGCCCCAGCCCGGGAATCAGACTCGGATTTGGGGCCCGGGAAGCTGCATCTTGGTCAAGGGCTCTGGTGACTCTCACGCTGGACACCCGCCAGCTGCACCCCCTCGGGGCCCCGCGGCTCCTCTCCCTGCGCGGAGGACTGTGCGCCTGTCCCTGAGCGGGTCCGGGGCGCATCCTCCACTCAGCAGCCACCTCGGGGCTCCGTGCCTGTCACACGCTGATGCGACCCCGGGGGCTGCTTTGCGGGACTCAAAGCACATGCCCCCCAGGAGGCCCCATGCCACGTGCAAGCCATGCCGACGCCCGCGCTGTTCTGTGGCGGCCTGTGTGCCACTGCCTTGCGACCCCCCCCCGGAGGACAGGCTCCATCTGCACCACAAACGGCAGTGAGACTTCTGAGACGACTAGGACTTTTCAACAGGATGTGAGCGGGCAGGGAAGGGGCGTGGTGAAACGTATCATCTCCTCAGGGCTGCCTGCAGGCGGGTCTGCAGCTCATGGTGGGGGTGACGAGGAGGTGAACCTGGGAACCCCCCCTTCCCCGCTCCCACCCTGCCTGCAAAGGCACCTGGTGTGAGTGCAGGCAAACCTCCCCAGGCTGAGAAGGGACTGGAGGCTGGGCATCCCTGCACGCACTGCTCCTCCGCCAGAGGGCGCTGTAACGAGGCTCTGCTCCCAAGGCTCCCTTCAAGGTCTGTCAAGGTCAGCCACTCTGCCAGGGCCAGCTGGGTGTGAGGTCAAGGTCAGTTGCTCTGCCAGGGCCAGCTGGCTGTGAGGTGCACGCGCTCCAGGTGAAGGTGGGCGGGGCAAGTGCATCTTACTCGGCTCTCAATCGCCAAGGTCCAGGGGACTTCTGTAAAGGCCGCAGCACGTGCTACTTGAGCCCCCTGTGTCCCTGGCACTGGGTGGGCATCTGAAGACAACCGTGAGCAAGATTACCATAGCTTCTGCCCTTGTGGGAGCCCAGCGGGCATGGCCCCAGCTGGGAAGCCTGGGGCGTCTAGAAGGGTTGGTGATGCACAGAGGAAAGGTGGACACCACCCCCAAGAGCCTGTCGGGAACCCGGGAATCAGGGTGATAGGATGCAGGTCCACCTGGTCCACCGCCCCAGCTGATGACCACCTGCTGCTGGAGGTCACTGGCCCAAGGTGCCGTCCTGTCTGTCACATGGATGAGCTAAGGGCCAGTGGTGACCCAGAGCCTCAGAGCCAACCTTGGCAAAACCCCAGAGCGGCCCGGAGGTGGGGATAATGGTCCCTGCACACCTGCCGGGAAGCATTGGAGTCAGGATCCTGGGTGCATCCGACGGCCCCGCCCCCGGTGAGCCGAGTCCAGGGGGGAGGGGCCCAGGCCAGCACCGCCTGCAGCCCACAGAGCTGGCTGTCCAGGACGCACGCTCGGTCCCCTCAAGTCCACACGGTGAAGCCCTCACCCCGATGTGGCTGCCTGTGGAGAGAGGGTCTCTCAGGGGTAATTCGGGTTAAATGAGGTTGTGAGGGTGAGGCCCCGATCTGGTAGGAACGTTCTCTGTAAGAGGCGATCCCAGCGCTTCCTCCCTCCCTTCCTCCTCGCCCTGTGAAAAGGCAGCCCAGGGGGGCACCTGTAAGCCAGGAGGAGAGCTCCCTCCAGCAGCGCGGTTGGCTGGACATGGGTCTGGAACTTCCACGTCCAGAACCGTGAGAAAGAGGCGTCTGCTATTTAAAATCCCCCCAGTCTGCAGTGTCCGGTGTCCTGAGCAGACAAAGGTAATGACTCAGCCAGAGAGGGGAACCAAGAGAGCACTCAGGGCAGGCTTCCTGGAGGAAGGGGACCCTGAACTGAGACTTGAGGGCACTCAGGAAGGGGGTTTCTGGAAGAGCAAACAACACAGGCAAATGGCTGGAGGAGAAAGAGAGAACATGGCTCATGGGGATGGACATTTTCTGGATGTGCGTTAAAGAGGGGACTGAGTGACTAGTCTGAACACAAGGTGCCCCCTAATGCTGGATACAAATATTTAAATTTTTTTAATGTTTACTTTTTGAGTGAGAAAGAGCATGAGCAGAGGAGGGGCAGAGAGAGAGAGGGAGACACAGAATCTGAAGCAGCTCCAGGCTCTGAGCTGTCAGCACAGAGCCCGATGCGGGGCTTGAACCCACGAACTGTGATATCATGACCTGAGCCAAAGTCACTTAACTGACTCAGCCGCCCAGGCACCCCTGTATATGAATTTTTTAAAAAAACAGCTGGGGAGCTGCTGGGGTCTCTGGGGGAGGCTGAGAAGGGCTGACGAGCAGAACTATACTCAACTGAATGGACAGTGGACATTTGAAAAAAAAATGGCTTCACTAAAAACAATGAGACTATAGGTAAAACAACCGTATGTCATTTCGCACCAACTAAGGGTCCAATGACACCAAGCGTCAGGCAGGACGTGCAACAGCACCCCTCGCTGTCGTTCAGCTCTCGCTGGCCTTTATCTGGTGATGGCGAAGACACCTAGGCCACAGGGACCCTCAGGGGTGTATCCCACGGGGACTCTCCCGCAAGTGACCACCAACACCTGGTTCTCAATACAAAACCAAAAACCAAGGCTGGAGTCGGTCAGGGGCCCGTCAGTGCGGAAAGGACATGTTAGACATCACAGTCCTCTGGCAGGACCCAGTTTCGAGGGAGAAGGAAGGAATCACGTGGACAGCACAACAGAACAGGTGGCCCTCGGAGGGGCTGGGCAGCTTCAGACACCACTACGGGCCTTTCGCTCCACTTACATATAATCCAAGCGGCGCAAAACCAAGTGAACCACTGCAGGTAGATACAGCCTCCTGGTACAGCCAAAGAGCAGAGCAGAAGGATGGCCACACAACTCAGGACAGAGGTACCTTTCAGGCGGAGGCAGGGGACAGGTGGGTCACAGTTGTGGCCAGGGTGCCATCTATCTTGATTTTACTCAGTATTTAATTAAAAAACAACAGCAAAGGAAAGAGAAATAGGGATAAAATAACAGAAATGTGGGGAGGATAGAGAAAGAACGGGGGTCTTTAGCTACATTAGTATAAAGACAGACAGTGTTTATAATGGGATGAACGTGGACATGCACACACCTGTGAGGCCATCACCACCATCAGGGTTCTGGGAAAATGCAACACGTCCCTTAGTTTCTCTGTGTCCTTATGGAACTTTTATTTGCCTTATGTTTTGTTTTGGGTTTGTTTTGCTTTTGCTTTTGTTTTTGGTAAGAACATTTATGAGATTCTCTCTCTCTCTCTCTGAGAGAGAGCATGAACATGAGCAGGGGTGAGGCAGATAGAGAGGGAGAGAGAGAATCCCAAGCAGAATCCATCCACATAGGCATCACAGAGCCCAACTCCAGGCTCGATCCCACGAACCATGAAACCATGACCTGACCTGAAATCAAGATCAGGCACTCAACTGAATGAACCACCCAGGCACCTTGAGATCTACTCTCCTAACACATGTTTGTGCACGATGCCATGTTGTCAGCCGTGGGCACCGTGCTGTAGCAAAGCAAACTCGAGCAGTTCTTGCTCCATGGGTATAAAGTTAGATTAATAAAATTTTATTAATAATATATTTTAAAAGATTTGACAGTAACACAGAAAAAATACACACCAAAATATCGCTCCACTTAGCAGTCACGTGGTCTTAGGTAAGTGGGTTCTCTTCCACAGCCTCGATTTTTCTTACAACGTGGCAGCCAAGGCTTCATGGTGCTACTGCCATTTATATTACGGATGCAGATATATTCAACGTTATACACACACATGTTTATGTGTATGATTCAAATGACAGATTCACTGACCAGCAAATGAGTTTCATTATGTTGGTGGGCCGAAAGTAGCTTTATCCAAAAGCTGTTATTAAAAATAAATGTTAAGGAAGAATGAAAATATGACATATTTATGTACATTAAAGCAACATTCTATAATTACATCATTATCTAAACATTAAAATGGGAAAATAAAGTTCTTCTTCTTCATATACGTTTACAAGCTATAGTCATTTCTTCTGTATGTACGTCTTCATTCTGAGTCAGTGGAATTTTTCAGGAGAATGTATTTCAATAGGATTACATTATTTTATGTTTTTCCTAAAATTGCATGTAATGGTCTTCAAATTGCATTTCTAAATTGTTAACATGCCAGCTGGCTCTTCTCAATAGGGCATGATATTTTTAATTTAAAAAATATTACCTCCACAGGATGGAAGTACTGGTAATCTCCGAGTAAATTCTGTTAAATAGAAAGTATTTACAGTTGTAATATTTTTGTACTGAAATGTGTAAAGATTTCAGAAACATTGTCATAGACGCTGCCTTTTACCTCCACTCAGGGTACTTTTGACACAGCTTTTCATGATAAAAAATATGTCAAATACACCATCTCTAGTCTTGATTCTTTTTAATATTTTTATTTTATTTTATTTTTTAAATGTTTATCTTTGAGAGGAGAGAGAGAGAAAATGCAAGCAGGGGAGGGGCAGAGAGAGAGGGAGACACAGAATCTGAAACAGGCTCCAGGCTCTGAGCTGGCAGCACAGAGCCCGACGCGGGGCTCGAACCCACGAACCGTGAGATCATGACCTAAGCCAAAGTCAGATACTTAACCGACTGAGCCACCCAGGTGCCCCTATTTGTGAATCTTTTGAATGTTTTACAAAGTTAGATGCTGCGAACCCTATTACCCTTACACCCTGGGTCATTTCCATCCACATCGGGAATCCATCCAAATAAGCAAAGGTGCTTCATTTAAAGACTCTTCCCGTGTGTCAAGAGAGGCTGAAGTTTAAGTAAGAATTTCACATTACGACCTGGTATCCTATACTTCACCAAACACGCTCATTCCCCCTGGTTTTTGTAGGGATAGATTTCGATGTCTTCCTTCCTGCTTGAAAACTTTGGACCCAATGATCATAATTTACAGGGAAATAATGTCAATAATGGACATTTTGTGACTTCCATCCACTACTTGCTTCAACTGTATATTTCCAGCTAATATTATACAACCACGCCCCAAATTTAGAGGATTTGTTAAGACAAAGTTTAGTGCCATCATAGGACCCTTGACTTGATTTACCAAGTAATTGTGCTGAGGCTCCAACATTTCTTAAATCTGATCGACGACAAAAACGAGAGGGGGAATCAGCACTACCACGCCGAAAACTACGCTGTGGCCCCTTCGTATTTGATGTTGACCTCATCACATAGAAGCGTTTATTTCCAGTTATGCTGGGTACACACGCAATCTTCGCAAGTCTCAACAGCTACGGCTTCCGTCTCGGTCAGTAGGGGGTCCGACTTCTTTGGAGACAGTATGTTTCTGCGCTTGATGCACAAAGAACATCGTCTTTATCGGGACACTAGCTTCCCCCAAATCATGTCGCTTTACTGGCAACAGAAGGAACTTCAAAAGCTTTCCTTTGAGGCCATAAATCAGATGAAAATGATCAAACTATCATTGAAATTAACTGATTTTCTCATTGAAGCATCTGGTAAAAATGACATAAAAAAACTGGAATAGCTTGTTCGATTCCAAATCCCACCAGCGGAGCCAACACTTCAGCTGTCCCTTCAAGGAAAGACGCGCCGCCCGCTGCAGGGAGCGTGGCCGCTACGGAGCACAGATGGGGCCCCACGTGCCGCCAGCGCCGGGGAACCCGTGTCCGTGACCAGGCAGGCGGAGCTCAAGAGGCTCATCATCTTAGGAGTCCACAGGGTGTCTTCCGGACCCATAATGCAGCTCGGGATGGGAATTCTTCACTTAAAAGATGGAAAGTCTGGGGGTGTCTGGGGGGCTCAGTCGGTTGAGTGTCGGACTTCGACTCAGGTCATGATCTCTTGGTTCATGGATTTGAGCCCCGTGTCGGGCTCTGTGCTGACAGCTCCGAGCCTGGAGCCTGCTTCCGATTCTGTCTTCCTCTCTCTCTGACCCTCCCCTGCTGGTGGTCTCTCTCTCTCTCTCAAAAATAAAATAAACAGTACAAAAAATTAAAAAGAAAGTCTTGGACAGACGTTAAGAGAAACCAGGGGCAATGATGGTCCCTGCTCCTGGGACCGCGTGGGGATCACGACTGTTCCCGTCCACAGCGTACTTTCAGGACAGCGGAGAGATCACTTTTATGTTCAGGCAAAACTCGGGGGATTATTAAGAAGGGGTTACTGACATCGCGCTGGCTGATCAACAACAGGACCCACTCTCTGAGGCCTGCAAGCCCTCCATCCCCATGTCACCTCAACTCTGCACGAGGACCCTCCCTCACTAGGAAACTGCGGCCTGGGCTCAGAGGCCGCGGAGCTAGCAAGAGACACATCCGGGGTTCAACCCAGGTCTGCAGGGAGCCTCATGGCCCCAGACTGTGTTATGGGTGCAGCGGCCGCCGGGCAAGGAGGAGCAGGAAGGAAAGAATCTGTGAACCCACAATCATGGTGAGAATCGGGCACAAAAAGAAAGACGCTTGCACCCAGGGGCCTCTGGTCTCTCTCTACGGCCCCAACCATGCCTGCGAGCATGTCCCCCGGCCCGGGCTCTGTGACCCCAAGTGACGGCCAGCTGTCCTCGGGCGAACGAGGGTTCACATTCGGTGTGGCAGCAGCTCCGGCCTGAATGGGACCGAGAAGCTGCAAAGCCAGAGGCCGCTCTGTCATCTGGGAGCATCCGCCTGTCTGTCCGCTGCTCCCCGTCCAACGGCGCACCGTCCATTGCAGGCCCCAGAGCCTCCCAGCCTCACCGCCCAGTGCTCACGCCCCGTGTGGCCCCCACACGCGGTCCCCGGCTCCGCCGTCCGCCCCAGAGCACCAGCCGGGAGGCCCCTCAGCGGCGTGCGTGCGGGGCTCCCCCCGAAGGGCCGAAGTGGCGTCTGCAGGCCATGCCTGGCCTGGGCCATGACCTCCAGGCCACCCCCAGGGCGCCCGGCCTGGGGGCAAGTGTGCAGGGAGCGCCCGCCTCACCCCTGTCAGGGAAACCCAGCCTCCTGCCGACACTGTGGCGCCTCACAGAGACGATTCCGGGCCACACAGACGTCCCCGGCTGCGGCCACGAGAGAGAGCGCAGGGCTGAACGCGGCCGAGAGCTGAGAGCCGGAGGGTTATAAACACGCCCTGCGGATGCTGCAGGGGCTCCCGGCGGCCGGGCGGCGGGGAGCAGGCCGTGCACCGCCCCTTGTGTCGCACACGTGCGCCTGACCTCCCTGCCCCTCACGCGCCGTGGCCGCCTGCCCGGATGACGGGAGCCCCCATCTCCCCCGGGAGCACCGCACACGGATGTCACATAACAGAGACGCGGGCGGAGGCGAGGCCAGCCCTGGGGCCAGGGGTCTGAGGAGGCCCCAGCAGAGGCGACATGGGTGCTGAGGACCCGGCCTGGGCGGCGTGCGCCTGTCCCAGGCTTCCTGCCGCGGGGCTGGCCTCTCCAGCCCCCCCACCTGTACCCACTGCCACTCTTCCAAAGACGAATAGCCCTCCTGCCCTGCCCGCCTTCCAGATGAAGTCCAGCTCCTCAGCCCGGCCTCCAGCCCACAGCCTCCTGGGCCAGGCCCGCCTGGTCTGCAGAACACGCCACACCATCCCTTCCCCAGGGCCTTTGCACATGCTGCTTCCTCTGGCAGAAAGGCCCTCCCTCCTCTTCTCACCTGATTCTAGGACCTGCCTTCAAAACTCAGGCCAAAGGTGTCTTCTCTGCAAAATGGGGCCGATACTGCACAGGAGGGCTGGGGCGTTTTCACGTAAACACAGTGCAATGTCCTGGACAAATGACCTGGAGGCTGGTGCCCAGAGACTGCTCTCAAACAACCATCACCAGTCACCTCTCTGTCCGCAGAGGGTCGCGGGTGGGGGTCGGCCTCGCAGAGCACTGACCTACTGGGCTTATTTTAAGCATCGACCTGCATTAATTAAACTTGGCCCTCACAACAATCCTATAAGGAAGCACTCTCTCCATTCTACAGATGGGAAACTGAGTCACCGTGGACTGTCCACCTGGCAGGTGGCCGAGCCACGTTCCACCTCCGGCCCCCACCCCGTGGGCTCTGCCGCCAGGGGAGGGGGTCTGGTCTTCCTCTGGGCGACTCAGTGGTGACCCCTGGCCCTGCTCCTCCTGGCCGCCGATGTGCCTCTCCTGCGGACGCCACAGAGGGCTGACACGGGGACCGCTGGGAAGCAGGGCGCCGAGGCCCTGGCCGGCCGGCCCCACCCGTGCAGGCCGGATGGCGAGTGCCGAGAGCAAACGCTCGCAAACAAGAAGGGGCCAGTCCATGGTTGATGCCTTAGCAGCAGGGACCAGACCCCAATTAATTCATGCATCCAGACGACATAAACGTTCACCTCCAAGAAGTCCGGACATGCTGGCGACTGCCGCTTGCTCAGAACCGTTCTGCGCTCAACCCCGAGAAAGGCTTGCGCGGCCTGAAATGCTGCGATCCACCCCAGCGTGCGGTATGGGAACAGCACGTGCATACCTCCCCCTCCAGGGAGCCCTCCCTGGTCACTTCCTCCCCCAGACAAATCTTTGGTAAGGCGCTCATCCCGACTCTGTGCCGTGTGCTGGGCCCCGGGAACCCGTTAGATGTGGGACCCTCGCTCTGGGGACAAACAGAGGGGCAGGGACCATGCACGGGCTGCGTGGTGCACAGCCAGGTACCGAATCTGGTGGGATCCCCGAAGGTGAGCAAGGGGGAGGCTCGGAGGCCAGGGAAGGGGGTGCAAGGGAGGGGGAGGGGAGAGGAGAGAAGAGAGGGAGAAAGGGGGAAGCGGGGGGAGGGGAGCAGAGGAGAGGAGGGGAGAGACCCCTGGGCGGGAGGGGGAGGGACTGAGCCTCAGGCTTTGAGCCCCAGCCCCTGCTTCGCACTGTACCGTGGCCCTTCCTCTGTGCTGGAAGGTGGGGAGGGCAGGGACAGGGTCTTATTCATTCATTCTTTCGTTCGCCCACTCCTTCGCAATGTTTCCTAAGCAGCCAGTGGGCAGCAGGCACAGACCCCGGCCCTGGCGCCTGGAGCTTACGTTCTGGCCCACCCGCCCCAGCCCCTGCGGCCGACACAGCCGGCCAGGCGTCCCCACGCCGACCCGCTGGGCGCTCCCTGCACCGCACAGCCGAGCCTCGGAGCTGCGGGCCGGTGGGAACGAAGGCTCCAGAAACCCTCTTACTGCGCCACCTGCAGAGCTCACGGGACGCGAGAGGAACGCCTGGAGCCGTCGAGGACGGGCCGCGTGAGCGGGGGGGTCTGGTTCAGAGTGAGCAATCAGGCGGACAGCACGAGGCCAACGAGAACCCGGCGAGTGAGTTCGAAACGTGCCCCTCCTCCCTGGAACACGGCGGGTCTGCTCGTGAAGTCTCGGCAGCAGAGGCGTCACCCGAGGGCCACCCCGCTGCCTGGCTTGGAGCTGGTTTGACAGAGGGACCGTGAGCGAATGAATGAGTGAATGAATGCATGCATCATCCAGTGCCACCACCCTGTCTACAGACGAGGAAGCGGAAGCCTGGATGTGGAAGTTACAGGCCACAGAATTCTTCACAAGAGTTGGGTCCAGCAAGTCTCTGGCCACTTCAGCCCAGGGAGCAGGTGCGGCAAAGCCCGGGGATCCGAGAACGCAGACGGGAGCCGGCCCCACCCCTCCCGGAGCGCCCGCCACCTGGACCCCCTGGACCTGGCAGGCCGTGTGGGGGTGGCTGACGGCACACCCGCCCCGGCCCCTGTGGGCGACCCCACGCTGCGGGCTCCGGAGCGCCCCCTGCTGGTCGGGGGCGTGGGGGGCTCAGGCGGGGTCTGTACCCGCTGGGGGCCGCCCCTCAGGCTCCAGCCACCCTCCCCACCCCCAGAGCTGGGGACCACGGCGGAAGGCTGTTTTTGTGAGCACAGCTCTCCCTTCCTGACGATCTTTTTTTTTTAAGTTTAAACAACCATAATTTCCCTTTTATACCCTCGCATCTGTTTTCCAAGGAGATGATCACCCATTCATGGGGCATTAATGATCTATTAACACGGAAGACTGGCGAGAGGGCTGAGTTGTGAGGGAACGCACACTTTTATTCAAATAAATGGCATGGATTTTTGATTAAAGTGCTGCACGTAGGGTGGACACTTAGTCACAGCCCCAGCGGGGTTTGCTGCCAAGCCCGTCCTTCCTTACGGGCGCCGCACAAAAGGCCCATTCAGGGCACGGGCCATTTGCAAGTCCAGGGCGGCCCAAGCCTTTGCATTCTCGCCGCCCATTTGGTACATCTCGTCCCTGGAACGTGTTTCTGCAGAAATAAATCAGGCTCGCAGGCTGGGGGGGTGGGGGACTCCTGCCCCTCCAGACTCTCCCCCGCGGCCGGGTTCCTGCCTCCCCGCCAGCCCAGCGGGCGCTCCCCTCCCGTCTCAGCGTGATGGCAGCTGGCGGAAAGTCGATCAGCCGCCCAGAGCCGTCCAGATCTGCCTGCTCAGGGAGATGCTTCTCCTCCGCCCGCCTTGGCTCACGTTGCGCCAGCTGCCCGGCTGACCGGGCCCCAGGAGCCCTGACCCAAACCGACCAGCAGATCCGAACAGAACCAGACTGGATCTGGCCGCAGAGACAAAACACTTCCCGGCCCCCCTTCCTCTGTGCACGGCCCAGGCCGCAGCGCCATCTCCTGGGTCCTCAGACTGGCCACCTTTCCGCAGTACCGGCAAGAGCTCGGCCCCCCGGCGGGCCTGTCCCGGGACGGGTCAGGCACGATGCTTCCTGAAGACAGACGGCACCAGGACCCGGGGACTCCAGCGGCTCCCGCAGCCCCTGTCAGAAGCCAACTCCATCTACACTCTCTCCTCCAAGCCTCGGTGTTCTCATCTGCAAAGCGGGCGCGGTCAAGCCCAGCCCCGCTGTCCCCACAAGGAGCTGTGAGCACGGAATACAATTATAAAGTAAAATCCAGCGTTATCGGTGTTATTATGGAAATAGCAGTATCGGGGCCAGAGTCCGTGCGAGCTGCTGGAGACCTGACATCTGATTCGGAGCAGCGCAGAGCGACGGTTTCCGTGTGACGGCTCAGCCAGGATACCGCGGATAAAAATGGCAGAGCCCAGGTTCCCACGCTTTGTGCCATATTGATTCCCTTCCGCCGGGAGGGTCCTCAGTTCTCTGCGGTTTGGGGACGCTGCTCTGTGCTCTTCAAACCTTCAAGACAAGCATTTGCGTTGGGTTTGCTGAAACTCTCGCTTGGCCAAGGTCACATCTGCTCACACCGGAGCCCCCAGCCCGTCCGGCAGCCTCAGACAAGGTGAACTGCCCAGTGCTGGGCCAGCTGGGGCGTCTCCTCGGAAGTGGGGCAGCGGCCTCGGGACACAGCCTGGGGGCGCCGCTGAGCACGGGAGGCGCTGAAGGGCTGCGCTTCTAAGGCTGCATTTATGAGCCTCCTTGCTCTGGAATGCTGCCCCTCATCAGGCTCCGGACGGTCCTGCCGGCTCACCAGGCCGCAGACATCAGGACAGGCTGGAGCTGGGGGGACCTGGGTTCGAGGCCCGGCTCCCCTCGAGAGGGGGCAGGGTGCAGTTTGCAGACTTTCCCGGGACTGCGTCCTGAGATCAAGCCCTCGCCTTGTGGGGCCGTCAGAGGAGCTGAGAGAACGTGGCCGGTTGGTGTCAAGCCTGGTGCCACGGTCCTCAGAGAACGGGCGCTCCCGCTGAAGGTCGTGACCTGCCGAGCCCCCGCCTCCCGTGTCAGGCAGCCACAGGCCGGGCAAGAAGCTTAGTGGGGAAGGGGCGTCCCCAGGACTGGGGTGGGCTCTTCATGCGTCCCCAAGGAAGGCAGCCCTGGAGTGAAAGCTGGCCGAGGCCACCGCCCGAGGGCCCGGGAAGGCCTGCCCGCGTCTCTACAGATTCCAAGTGATTCTGGTTGGATTTGAACCCCCTGTCCTCACTGACAGCAGGTGGCGAGGGCCGACCTCTCTGGGCCTCAGCCTCCTCGCTGGGGAGCGGGTGGGGGCCCCCTCCCCACACGGCAGGCCCTCCTCGGACTCTGGGGACCCCACCTGAGGACCTGTCTACACCTGCTGCACCTTCATGCAGCCGGCTCCGTGCACACCCCACGCCTGGCAAACGGGCTGGATCGACTGCAGGTGGAGGCGGGACGGCGGACTCGGGAGGGCTCAGGACGCCCAGGGCCGAGCACGAAGAGCCCCGCCCCCACTCGCCCCTGCCCATCCTTCCACCCTCTGGCCACACAGTGAGGAGAGACTCCAGTGTAGGGTCCGGTCCGGGGTCGGGCGACGGAGGTACCCAGGGCACAAGGTGGAAAGCAGAGCTCCCTCTCAGGGTCGAAAAAGCCCAGACCGTGCATGACCTTGAACCTGGCATCTCAGCGTCTGGCTCGCCTCACCCTAGTCCCAGCCCTGCTGAAATGGGCACAAGGAGGGACATCCTGCTCCCCAGGACGCAGGACCTGGAATGCCCACCCCTACTGGCCAGCCCCTGCCTATCCTGCTTTAGGCCACGCCCACGCCCACCCCACCCCCGCCTGCCTGGCCCTGCCCACGTGACTCACAGCCAAGGTCCCGGGCTGGCCAGCAGGGGCCTCGGCCGGAGGGCTGTCCCTGCCAACCCATCACGGGCCGAGAGCACAGTCCCTCTCTCCTCATGGCCACTCAGCTCCCCCCAGACACACTCGGGGCTCAGACCTCTCGAGCGTGCTCTCCCGAGAGGTGGCTATTCCCGAGCTGCAGGAGTTGAGTGTAGAAGGAACCAGGCTTGGAAGTGGGGGCCCCGGGGACGTTCGTCAACACAGCCGTGTCCCCAGAGTCCCCTCCGGGGAGCAGGCCGGGATGCGCTGGCTCAGAGAGCTCTGAGGCAGGGTCCGGGGGGCCTCCTCTGCCCTTGGCTTGTCTCTGAGGGCAGCACGACCAGGCCACACCCCTTGACACGCACCCCGGGCAGCCGCGGAAGGTCCGCTCCCCGAGCGCCAGAGACAGCACTTACTCCCCAGGCCCCTTGGCGGGCGCCGGGCTGGCTTCCCGTCGTAACAGAGTCTCTCACTGACAGACCCCAGCTCTTGTTTCTTCAAACGCTTTGTACGCCGTCGTTAGACATTCTGCACAAGGCCCCGGGGCGCCGCATCCTCTGCCTGTTATTTTTGCTGCCTCCTGATCCTGGAGGTTGGTTTCTTGCTGTTGTTGGTAAAGTCTCCATCATGAGCTCATACCCTCTTGATGCTAATATTTGGGTGTCCTGAGGTGGGGTCGCGGTCCCAAGAGGGATTTATTTTCTTTGTTCAGAAGCCTGGGGTTGACTCGGACCTGCGGCCATCGTGGCCCCTCAGGGGTCCCCTGCTGTGCCTAGGAAGGGTCAGTGCAGCCCGTCCACTTTGCTGGGACTCAAGGACGTTCCAGAGCACGACCCCATACAGGCACAGGCCCTGGGGCAACTGTTCCTTCATGCGTTGTCCTCACGCGCATCCTCCACTAATGCCTCTGGCTCCTTCTGCTCCTCCTCCCCCTCGAGATGCTCCCCAGCCAGGCCCCAAAGTCCACGCGTGCAGCGTGTACAGCAAAGTACATCTACTTTGAGTTATGATGTCCAGATGATCATCACTGTATCATAATAGCCAGAAAACACCACATAAACCACAAGATCGGGATTTGTAAGTCTTCAAAGAGCTATAAATGCAAAACAAAACAAAGCAAGGCAAAACAATAAAACAACAAAACAAAACAAAATGTCTAGAAGAACCAAATTCCAGAGAAAGACGAGGCCTCACAAGAGAGTACAGACCAATGTCTGCCACCCTCGCTGGGGGGCACCCAGTCTGGAACCTCCACCAGTCACGGGCAAAGAGACTTCAAGCTCAAGGAGACACCAGCCAGACTTTTTAAGTGCCGTGCTTAACGGACAGACTGAAACTTGAAAGAGCCCCAGTGGTTAAAAATAATCCCTATCGCCTGACTCTGCTAAGGGGTGACTTTGGGAAGCAGAGAGAGACCTTGAAGTTTCATTATGTTTAGCGGCCAGGGTCCTGCTGGGGTAGAGATGGTGTCTGACTTTATTTTCAAAACAGTTGACTTCCCAGGTGAACTGAAATTAGCCAAAGCTGGAGCTCGATTCTTAACAAGAGCAACTCTTTTTTTTAAATTTTTTTAACATTTATTCATGTTGGGGAGACAGAGAGTGAGTGAGGGGAGGGGGGCAGAGAGAGAGGGAGACACAGAGTCTGAAGCAGGCTCCCTATTAGCACAGCCATCAGCACAGAGCCCGGCGCGGGGCTTGAACTCTCAGACAGCAAGATCATGACCTGAGCTGAAGTCCGACCCTCAGCCGACTGAACCACCTCGGCGCCCCCCAGGTCAACTTTTGGTAAGACCACAGAGATGAGCCCCTCCACAGAAGCTGCAAGAGAAATTGGAGTTTTGGGTTGAGGGCAAAGAGAGATCAACATAGTCTCCTGGGCCTTGCAGAAGGGAAGGGTCTGACGCACACATGCATGTGGGATAAATAAGTGGGATTTAGCCAGGTGCAAGGCTGGTTTAACATTTAAAACCTACATCAATATGTTTGAAATCAGAAATGAACTAAAAGTAACCAATGGCGGGGTCAGCCCCAGCTCAGGTCGACTTTGATTGAAAATGTGACCAATTATCAAGAGAAAAAACAGTGAATAGAGGCAGACGCACAGATGACCTAGATGTTGGAATTAGCGCACAACAACTACCTTAAATGTTTGTCGTATTTTGTTAACTAATCTAAAGAAAGATATGATCAGAATGAATGAACAAAGATTATTGACTGTTTAAAGCAAAAATACTATAACATTATGGGGTTTATAACATGTAAAAATAAAATACATGACAATAATATCACAAAGGGTATAAGGAGTTAAAGGGAATTATTGGGTTGTCATGTTCTTATACTGTGTTTGAGGTGGTATAATATTGATGGAGCTGGATGGCAGTCATTTAAAGGCTTGTGTTGTAATAGAGCAACCACTTTGAAGAAAAGAGGTTCTAACAGGTTCTAACAGATGACATACAGTTGAATAGTTCACAATACTGAGTTAATTCAAGAGAAACAGTAAATAGAGAAAAGATGGCACAAATTGAAAATAAGTACCAAGAAAGTAGATTTAAACTCAACTTTATCAGTAATTTATTTAAATATGTATGGAATAAAGACTCCATTGAGCAAGCAAGGCTTTCAGATGGTATAACATGAAAACAAAGTAAAATTATAGACCAGTATCTCTTAAAATCATAGATTTAAAAATGTTGAACAAAATATTAGCAAATCAAAATCTGTGTGTGTGTGTGTGTGTGTGTGTGTGTGTGTGCACGCACACAGGCATCTGCGTGTGGGATAAACAAGTGGGATTTATCCCAGGAGCCAGGTTGGTTTAACATTTAAAACTCAATGTAATTTACCAAATCAATAGAATAAAGGAGAAAAAAATATTATCATCTCAATAGATGCAGAGAAAACATTTAATAAATTTCAACACCCATCCATGATTGAAAAGAAAGCTCTCAGAAAAATGAAATAGAAGAAACTCCTAAATCAAATAAAAAGTATCCACAAAACACAAAAATCAAAAACAAAAACCTTACAGCTGACATCTTATTTAAGGATAAAATATGGGACACTTTCACTTTAAGATCAGGAGCAAGGCAAGATACCCTCCTTCACTGCTTTCACTCAGCATTACTAGGAAGTCCTAGCTGGTGCAGTAAGGTTAGAAAAAGAAGCAAAAGGCAAGAACAGCAAGGGGCGCCTGGGTTGCTCAGTCTGTTAAGCATCTGACTTCGGCTCAGGTCATCGTCTTACAGCCTGGGGGTTCAAGCCCCACATCAGGCTCTGTGCTGTCAGCTTAGAGCCTGGAGCCTGCTTCGGATTCTGTGTCCCCCTCTCTCTCTGCATCTTCCTCCCTCGTGCTCAGTCTCTCTCTCTCTCTCTCTCTCTCTCTCATAAATAAACACCATAAAATTTTTAAATAAATATTGAACAGCAAAAGGTAGAATTGTCTTTATGGGCAGACATGAAGGTATATTCAGAAATCCTAAGGAATCTAAAATTAGCAAGCAAATTTAGCAAAATTACAAAATATAGAGTCAATATACAAAAGCCAATTTTATTTTGATATATTAGTAGTCAACGCTTGTGAAATGAAAACTTTAAATACCATCTATGACAGGTTCAAAACATATCAAATACCTAAGGATCCATTTAATAAAAGATGCACAAGACATTTACACTATAAACTATATATATTTTTTAAGGGTCAATCTTTTTAAAATTTATTTAGATTTTAGTTAACATACAGTGCTATATTGGTTTCAAGAGTAAAATTCAGTGAATTATCACTTATATACAATGCCCAGTGTGCATCACAAGTGCCCTACTTGATGCCTATCACCTACCTGGCCCATCTCTCACCCACCTCCCTCCATCAACCCATAGTTTTAAACATTGAGGGAAATTAATTCTTTCAAAAACATGAATAGGTATACCATATTCATAGATTAGAAAATGCAATATTGTGAAGATGTAATTTCTCCCTAAACTGGTCTAGAGAGTCCACTTAATCACACTAAAATCCCAGTGAGCTTTTTTTTTTTATTTTTTTTAATGTTTTTATTTATTTCTGAGAGACAGCATGAGCAGGGAGGGTCAGAGAGAGAGGGAGATACAGAATCTGAAACAGTCTCCAGGCTCTGAGCTGGCTGTCAGCACAGAGCCCGACATGAGGCTCGAACCCATGAACCATGAGATCCTGACCTGAGCTGAAGTCGGACACCTAACCGACTGAGCCACCCAGGCGCCCCATCCCAGTGAGCTTTTTACAGAAATGTTTATGCTATTTCTAAAATTAATCTGGAAATGTAAAGAAAATGTTGGAAATAAAGTTGGAGGACACTCTCTGGTTTCAAGATTTACCATAAATCTACAATAATTAAAACTGTGGTATTCGTGCAAAGACAAATAGAGTCAATCAATGGAAGAGAGTCTAAAAATAGATCAACACATATACAGTCACCTGATGCACCAGGACAATTCAATAGACAAGAGGAAATCTTTTCAAAATTTGGGAATGGAGGAACTGTATGGAGAAAAATACTTTGACTCCTCCCTCAAACCATATACAAATATTAACTCAAGTTCATCATTGACCAAAAGGCAAAAGATAGAATAATAAGTCTTCTGGAAAAAGAAATATCTTCACTATTTTGGGTTAGGTAGATATTTTTAAAGAGGACCCAAAGAAGTAATAAAGAAAAATATAAATTTAACTTCATCAGGATTTAAAACTTCTGTTCATTAAAGGTACCATTAAAATAAATAAATAAATAAAGCAAAAGCAAAAATCACTAAAAAAAAAGACCATGCAATAAAAAATGGGCAAAAGACTTGCATAGGCAAGTCATAAAAACAGATATATTCAGAGTCAATAGGGACATGCCTGGTGCTCAAGTTCATTAGTCATTAAGTTCATTAGAAGTGAACATTAAAAACACAAGATACCACCCCATGCTCACCAGAAGGATTAAGAATGGAAAGGCTGACAGTGATAGAGGCATGGGTGAGGATGGGGAAGCAAGGGAGCTCTCACATCCGGCCATTCAGAAGGTGAGATGGCTAAACCATTCTGAAAAACTGTCCGGCAGTGTATACTGAAATTAAGCATATGTTAACCATCAGCCCATCCATTCCATGCCTGGGAATGTCCCTAAGAAAATGAATATGGCCACCAAACAAAAACCACGATATTAGCTAGAAACTGGGAACAATCCCAATGCTGTTCAACAGGAGGTAAATCCACTGTCACACACTCATACGGTGGAACACACTCAGCAGTAAGAAGGAGCAGACCTCGGGTACACGCAACGGCATTGGTGCATCTCAAAGACTGTGTACACTCAGTGAGAGAGGCTAGACATGCACCAATGCACGCAGCACTCTTCCCCCCACGCTCGGTTCAGGGCCTGTGGAATGAAGCTACAGCAGAGCATCAGATCAAGGCTGCCTTGGGTTGAGGGCGGGGAATGGCCAGGAAGGGGCCCCTCAGAGCTGGCAGCCTGTCACATGGCGGAGTCAGAAGTCTAGCAGGTGCGGGTCTCAGGTGTTTCTCAAGAGCGGCTTGGCACCCCCTGGGGCCATCATCACGTGGCAGGCTCTCGTGGTCACCCAGGCCTGTGCAGTGGGGGCAACTCGTGCCCGCACCTCATGTCGGAAGAGCTGCTTTGGGCACTTTGGGCTCTACATCCTTGAGTGTGTTATTGAACCTCTCTGGGCCTCAGTTTCCTCACCTCTAAAATGAAGCCAGTCAGGCGCCTGGGTGGCTCAGTCAGTTGAGATCTGACTTGGGCTCAGGTCATGATCTCATGGTCTGTGGGTTCTGGGCCCATGTCGGGCTCTGTGCTGGCAGCTCAGAGTCTGGAGCTGCTTCAGATTCTGTGTCTCCCTCTCTCTCTGCCCCTCCCCTGTTCATGCTCTGTCTCTCTCTCTCTCTCTCAAAAATAAACATTAAAAAATTTTTAATAGACCAAGGCCAGTCAGCTGATCCTGCACCCTGTGCTCACCCTCCAGAACTGCCTTATGTCGCCAGCCTCTCCCTCCCGCCGACCAGGTCTGTGGCTGCTCTGGGGCGGCCATCCATCCCCAGCGAAGGAAGGACTGGCGCCGGGACACTCGCAGGGAGTGGGCAGTGGGCAGTTAGGGGCGTGCGGAGAGGGCCTCTGTGTGTGCGGGCTCTGGTGCCGAGGTGGGCTCGGCTCTGCTCACAAGTCCCCATGAAGGATTTCCTCCCGTCCTCCGTTCTGCAAAGGACGAAGCATCACGGGCCTTGTCAGACGCCGACCTTCATGCCTGTGGACAGGAGCCAGCGATGCCCCTCCCCCCGGGAGGCCATCTGGGGAGGAGTTCTTTAGGAGAGCCTGGAAGCCAGCTCCTGCCTCACTGGGAGTGGGGGGGCAGGGGCACCCTCCTCGGCCTCTTGCTCAGCAGGCCAGCACACCCCTGGCTGGGATCCCCACCTGCTGGGCCTCCTGAGCCTGGTCCTTAGGGCCAGTCTGTCCCCTCCCAGGGCCGGTCTCCTTGGCCATCACCAACTGGGCCTCCAGACAGGACGAACACTCGCCACCCACATCTCCGCTGCACCTTCCAGCAGGGGTTCACGAGCTCACCAGGGCTCCAGGCAGGCGACGGGGGCGCTATGACGTCGGGGTATTACACAAACAGTGTCTACACCTGTGGAGGAAGCCGTGGTCAAGTAGAGAGTGGCCATGTGGCCCTAACCATGGGTCAGCCATGGCTCGGGGGACAGCACTTCTCGAATCGCAACTGCAAACGTGGCCCTTCGCTTTCTCGTAGGTCACGGAGGGCAAGATGAGCAGGGACAAGACTCTCACTGTCCTGTGTCAAAGACACGTCCGTCCCCCTGTCAGTGCCTTGCCTGGAACTCAGAGACCCAGGAGAATGTTCACACGGGACCCTGACACCTACCAAGGCAATGATTCCGACCTCATCTCTAAAGACCAGTGCACTACCTGCCCACCCTGCCCTGCCCCCCAGTCCCACTTCAAGTGCATTCCACGGTGATTCCATCCAGACGCTGGTCACACCCCCTGTGCCCTGTGGGCCCTGAGTGGGGCCGGGGCCTCGTGCTACCCCCAGAAGAGCAGGGCTGACGGCCCCACGTATCCAGCAATGTCCCTCCGACTCTGGGGCGGTCCTGGGCTGAGACTGCAATTAATTTTTTTCTTTAGAGAAAATGGATTTAAATGTAATCGCTGCGTGAAAGAGAGGGGGTGGGGGTGGGGCAGCTGGGGAGGAGGGGCTGGGACAAAAGAGGAAAGCAAAGACCTGATCAATTGTTTCAATTTAAAGAGGCTGCAGTAAAATGGTTGGAAGACAGAGTTATATGCCTCCCGAAAATGTGGCAATAAATAAGGGAAATCACCCAGAACAAATAGCACCAGCTGTTTAGAGGAACAGAGAAAGCAGGAGACGTGAAGGATGCAGGGAGCCAGCAGGGGGTGCGGCGGGCGAGCAGGGACCCTCGGGCGGGACCACGGTGCTCAGACGCTCTGAGGAGGGAGCACAGAGGGACCCTCCAGCCCCTCAGCCTGGGGTGCCCTCAGGGGGTCCTAGAGGAGCAGAAAGTCCTTGGGGAGAGTCCCCAGCCAGGGCCCTGCAGTACGGACTCAGCCCCAAGTCACCCAGCGGGTGCTCCGTGAGCACCCGCATCCCCGCACCACATCCCCACGACAGCGCTGCTTTACAGGTGAGGGGTCAGTGCTCGGGGGTAAGGGGTCCACCCAAGGCCACACAGCACCTGACCCTTTCTACCCCATGACCTGCCTGGATGCCCTTGCTGCTGAGCCGCCTGGCCCCAGAGATCCTGGCAGAGGCTCCCATGACCATGAGGCCCCACTTGCACACCTCTTGAGGTGGGCAGCTCACTATGTCCCTAGGTCTTCACCCCAGGTCTGCAGGGAAAAGAGTTTTCTCTTATGCTAAGCCACAAGCCCCCTCCCTTCCTCTGGAAGCACACAGAGCACACGTGGCCTGGAGCCACCCCTCCAAGCCCGCCCGGCCTGAGCACGCAGCGAGGGCAAGCCTTCCCTGCAGAGACGCTGGTCACTTAGCGTAAGCCCACTTCCTGTCCTCTCCTGGGGGCTAACACTCTTTTCCAACACGTTTTCTGCTTTCTGCATAAACTCCCGGGTCGTGAGGATGCCGGATGGCGTCCGGCCCTTGCCCTACCCCCAGGGTGCTGCGTAACACCGGGCAAGGCACATTAGCCTCTCTGCCACGGCCCCCCCCCAGGTAACGTGGCAATGAGAATACCTCCTCACTGGGCTTGGGTGAAGCTTAAAGGAGCAAATTTAGGTACAGTGTGTACAATAGTGTCTAGCACAGAGCAGGCACAACACGATGTCAGTCTTCACCGTAACCATCGCCATCATTGTCACCATCGTCATCATCATGCCACAGTCACCACCACTATCACCGCCCTCATGATCATCAGCATCAGCACCACCACCACCATTGTCATCAGCAGCATCCAGGTGATCAGCATCACCACCATCACCATCATCATCTCCACCAGCACCACCATCACCATCATCACCACCATCGTCATCACCTCCACTATCACTACCATTACACCCCCACCACCATCACCACTATCTAATCACCACCATCATAATCATCACCATTGTCAACATCATCAGCATCACCACCATAATCATCACCACCACTATCACCACCACCATCACCACCATCACCACCACCATCACCACCATCACCACCAACACCATCACCACCATCACCACCACCACCACCACCACCACCACCACCACCACCACCACCACCACCACCACCACCACCACCACCACCACCACCACCACCATCACCACCATCACCACCATGATCATATGCATCAACACCATCACCAGCAGCAGGAGCAACACGATCACCACCACGATCATCAACATCAGCACCATCACCACCACCATCAGCACCATGGCTACCATTCCTTTGCTGTTGTCACTATTTTCCCCACCCATCAGGTGAGTCTGCATTCAGTGCTCTGAAAGGGACGCTCCCGCATGGGAATTGAGAGTCTCTTCAGCTCTCGCTCTCGGTCACACGTTTCTGCTGCCAAGTGGCTGCTGCATTGCAGACTTATGTGAGGTCATTCATCCCACTGGTGTAATTGACCTAAACAGCCTTAATGAACTCTCTGCCTTCCCATCCCGCCTTCAGGATAGAAAGGCTGTTCCATCTCTGCTCATCCCTGACACAACGGCTTTCTCCGGGCGAAATGTCACTCAGAGGGGGGTGGTGACACACATCTCATTGACAATATTCATTTAGGGCAGCCCAGCTCCACCTTCACGCCTGTAAAACCCAACACAGCCGTTGGTCTGCTCGAAGCCCACTCAATTCAGACAGGAAGGGAAACGTCTGCTGTTACCATAGCAACTACCTGACCCTTACGTTCACAGGTTTTGCCAGATGTGTCTTCCCAGCGTGCTGAGGATCCGGGACCTTCACTGCCGTGCCACCACCCAGGCCCCACCACCCCTCACCTGGGCCACTGCGGTCACCTCCTCCTCAACCTCCTCCGGCCCGTCCCCCACACCCCCACTGTCCCAGCAACATTTACGAAAGGCAAACACGATTGGGCCACTCTGTGTTTAAAGACTTCAGAGCTCCCCACTGCCCACAGGATAAAGTCGAAAAGACGCAGCCCAAGGCCCAGTGACCACTAGGGGCTGTCCCTCCACCCTGGCCTTTTTCAGCCTCGTCTTCTATGATTCCCAGCCTGCGTCAGGGTCCTTCCACGCTCTCTGCCCACAGGATGTAAGCAGTCTGTCCCCTCTGATGGAGAGGCTCTCTCCCCACCCCCTCCGCTCACAAACCAGCATTCGATCATTTCTTACGTTTCGGCTTGTGCAACTGGCCTCTTCTGGGGAGCCCCCCCCCCCCGATTCCCCTGCAGACACGCCTTTTGTCGGATCCCCACTGCACAGCTGTATCTTGTTAATGTGCCTTTTTACAGATTCACTAAGTCACTCTGAGAGGCTCAGGGTGGGAAGCTCAGAAGAACCATCTGTGAATCCTGGGGCCTGTCACAGCGGGATGTTCAGGAAGTGTTGGATGCATGGATGGATGACAAATGGATAGATTCATAAAGGGATTGATAGACCCGTTCACGGACGGACGTGTTCATGGACACGTATTGCTGGGAGCATGGGCAGGCGGGTCACGACCACCCTGGACCACGGTGAAGTGGGGCTGGAGCTGGGCCACAGGACTGCTTCAGGACCTGCTCTGGGACTCACGGGTGCACAGGGGATGGGTGGGTGGAGGGAGGGAGGGATGGATGGATAGAGGGATGGATGGATAGAGGGGCGGGTGGGTAAATAGATGGATAGATTCCTGGATAGACTGGTTGATAAATGGCATCAAGGGGTGGCTGGGTGGGTGGGGAGATATGGAAGTGAATGTTTTTAAGTCCGATTTGGGAGTGTTTTTTCAGAGTAAAGACATTAGCCTTATCTATTCATGGCCCCAATGGGTGCTGGATCTGCTATGTCTTTGCTTATGTTGGGGTTTTGTGCTTACTTCCTGTGTTCCTTCTTTTTAAAAAATGTTTTGTATGTATCAGTATAGTGATCTTGGACTTTCACTCATAACCAGTGATTGTGAAGCTATCCATCCTGCTTCTAACTCTGTAAGAGTTTGCCTTTACGTCGGTAAAGGTATTCTTCAGCCTCCAAATCTCTGTAGGTCAAAGACAAGAATGCATCTTTGTCTTTTGACTCCTTCCTTTATAGAAAAAGCATTAAATGCACTGTTTTCAGGGCCCCCACCGCCAAGGCCAGTGGGAACGTAGGGAAGACTCACGCCAAGGGTCCCCTTCCCAGGAGGCAGCTGAGATGAGGGGACACAGTGGTTCTGAAGCTCCAGCCCCACTTCCTCATTCAGCCACCTGCCTGCTTGTGGCGCCTCTGGGGTCAGCTCTGGCCCTGGCACCACTCAGCCCCCCGCGGGGCTGTCATCATGTCCTGAGAGAGGCTGACATGCAGCACGTGGGCCCACGTTCTGGGTCGCTGAACTTTGCTATAGCAGCTGCACATTTTGGATGGACGCGCACGCGGAGCAGGAAGGCTGTTTTTTTCATTGCTAAAGCAAGAGGAATCCCATGTTGCTGTCACTGATATGCGGGGTGCTCAGATCCTGCCAAGGAAGACCGTGTTCTGGGAGAAAAACATTCCAAGGCAGGAGGGGGACAGCCCTGGTCCATGTGCCAGCCCCCCGCCCCCTGGGCTGCCTCCTTCACCTCCTGGTGACATTTCACGCCCACGGCAACCCTCCAGGGCCCCATTTCACAGGTGAGGGACAGGAGACGAGCTGTAACTCACCCCAAACCAGCAGCCACTAACCAGCCGGGTGGGCCCCCACCCCCCGGCGTGACTCCCTGCCCCCGCCCCTTCCGCTCCCGGGAAGGCCCCTAGTGTCCCTTCACCCCTCTGCCTCTGCCACAAGGCCTTCCCTGGGGCCACTGGCCGCCTGCGCCCGCAGGCCTGAGTGCCTCACCCCTGAGCCCAGGGGGCCCCTCCCGGGCATGCCCTCTCCTGAGTGCTCCCTCCTTCTAGAATGTTCTCCACTTCCTCCTCAGCCTAGATGCACAGAGGGTCAGTGGAGCTCCAGGCGTGAAGTCCCAGCTTTGGCCCCTCAGGCTGGGAGTCAGGAGCAAATTCCCCAATCCCGCCAATCTCCGGTCTGTAGCTCCGCAAAGAAGACGGAGCACTGACCTCCCGGGGCTGCAGAGACGGCTGATGATGTAAGATGTGCACAGGGCTGCGCGCAGCGACTCGCCCGTCCCCTCGGGCGGGAAGTGGGCGGCTTCCATTCCTGGCTGGACTTCAGCGTGTGAGGTGACGAGCAGCCGCCCTGGTTCTCTGCAGCCACCAGGAAGCTCCTGTCAGAGGGGAGCCGGGATCTCGGAGGCAAGGCCGGGAAGGAGGGGAAGGTCCCAGCACCTAGCTCGACCAACGCCGACAGCCTGGTGGGGAGAGACCTGGGGAGTAGTGGTGGCCCCAGAAAGTAGACCCCAGGGCTCTGAGCCTCCCAGGTCACTGAGCCCAGATCCCTCTGGAAGGGGAGTCCCCTCCGCAGTATCCAGCCTATGGTTGGCCAGTTAATGCTTGATTACCTCTGGTGATGGGCAGCTCACTCCTCCTTGCCTCTTGTTGGACAACTCTAATCAGCTCTTAGAAGGATTTTCCTCTTCCCTTAAATCAAATCTATTTGTCTTAGTTGTCTTGCTTGGTGATAGTATTTTAATTTCTTGGAAATTTTTCTTTTAGGATTTAATAATATTATTTCAAAATCAAAATTTCTTTGTAGACTATTTTTCTTATATTTAACAATGGGTTGTTGGCTCGATAAGGGAGATCGGGAGATTCATGTTCTTGGCCCCCATCTGCCCAGTCAATGCCTAGAAGCCACACTCCAAGGTAATGGTGAAAGTATGAGTAGGAAGCAAAGGTACGTGAGCTGTTTTCTCGGCTTTATAAACCTTGGTTTCCTTCACCGCGTCTCACGTAACAGGACGTTTCCACACGGTCCCGTGTGCAGGGTGGCCTGCCTGCTGTAGCCCCTTGAGCCTAATCATGCCGTTTAAAGAAAACAGAATGCCGTGTTTTGAACATGGATGTGATGAGGGCTTTGGAAGCCAAAATCTGCTCATTACATCTTTTCCAAGTAGAAATGAACAAACCCCTGAAGAGGCTCACAGCCCCCCCCCCCGCCCCCACCCAAGCACGTGGCTGGAGCCTCCGGACGAGGCCTCCAGAGTCACAAACCCAGACCAGGGGGCAGTGCTGACCGCCGCCGGAGAGAAAGCCGCCATCTGGCGATCGGCAGCTGGTGGGTTTATTTATTTATAAAGCATGAGAATGGAGGGAACAGATCATGGGCAGAAGTGTCCTTGCAGCTAGAGGAAGCGACGGCGAGGCCGGGCCAGCGGCCGCAGAGGCCCGTGAGCACCGACTTACCACGAAGTCGCCCCTTGCACCAGCGCTCACAGCAAACACACACGGAGGGAACTAGACCGCACAACCCGTGTGAGCCCTGTCTTTACGCTGGGGCCGCTGTGCGGACGCTGGCAGCGACCGCGGTGCAGAACCAGGTGGTGCCACGGGGCCGTACGGCCGTCCCTGCGCTGCCGGTCGCCACGTCAGAGGCCAGAAGAGAGACAAGAACATGCCTGGTGAGCAGCGCCGATCGCCGACTGTGTCACATCCCCATGCGGCGCACCGTCTCCGCATCGCACGTGCTGGGACCTGAACGCTGACCCCCTCCCCGTATTCAGATGTCGAAACCCTAACGCCCAGAAGTGATGGCGCCAGGAGCTGGGCGCTCTGGGGGTGCTGAGGCCATGAGGGTGGAATGGGGTTAGTGCCCTTATGAAAGGAGCCCCCAGGATTCAGCGAGAAGACGCCGGCCACGGACCAGGACCACACTCCCATCGGAGAACAGAATCCAGCTGGCGACCTGCTCTCAGGCTTCCAGTGAGAGCCCCGGGGGGTTAAGCCGCCCCGTCTGGGGTATGTTGTGAGGGCAGCACAACCGACTGAGACTCCAGGTGACAAGTGGGACGCGCTGGGGTCACTTCCGCACCATGCCGAGCGCCCGCCTTGTCTTCTGGGAAAGCTCCTGCACAAATATTTGTGTTATGAGCTGAATTAGCTCCTTTTTCGTGGAACGCAATTTTTATTTAAAAGAACAACTGATAGGGACCCCTGGGGGCTCAGTTTGTTGAGCATCTGACTTTGGCTCAGGTCATGATCTCAGGGTTCGTGGGTTCAAGCCCCATGTCAGGCTCTGTGCTGACAGCTCAGAGCCTGGAGCTGCTTCAGATTCTGTATCTCCCTCTCTCTCTGACCCTCCCCTGCTCTCTCTCTCTCTCTCTGTCTCTCTGTCTCTCTCTCTCAAAAATAAAAATAAAAATAATTTTTTTAAAGAACAACAGAAAAGTTTGGTAATCCTGATACAGGTGTTTGGCAGGTGTTTTGTTTGTTCTAAATTGCATGCGGTAAGCCCATCACTCCAGAAAACAACTGACAGTTGGTGCCGATAACAGAATTTGAGTTTTGTGTGCAAACTTGAATTTTAGAAAACTCACAACTGGCCCTGTGAATTCACAGCTTCTCAATAACGATTTTTATGAAGTGATCAGTGGTGATGTTAACAAACGTGATATTTTTGGTGAGGGAAAAACCACATAACATAAAATTCACCTCCTTAGCCAACTTTAAGCGTACAACCCATGGCAATAAGCACGTTCACGTTATTGTGAAATGGATTCTGGAACGTTTCCATCTTGCAAATCTGAAACGTCTACACCCGCTAAATGCCTCTCCTCCTCTCCCCCAGGCCCTGGTGACCACTCTGTTTTCTGTTTCTACAAATTTGCCTGTGCTAGACATCTATTAGTGGGAGGAAGACACATCCAGTATTTGTGTTTTGCGGCTCGTTTACATCACCCAGTGTCTCCCGGGCTCACTTCTGTATGTGACGTGATTTCCTTCCTTTTTAACGCAGAAGATACTCCGCTGTGCCTTCGTTCCACTGGTGGATCTTGGGCTTGCTTTCAGCACATGGCCGTTGTGAATACTGCTGAAATCAACATGGCGCCAGTCTCTCCTGGAGACCCCACTCTCTGTTTTTCTGGACATACACCCAGAAGTGGGATTTCTGGATCCTATGATAGTTCTCCTTGTTAGATTTCAAGAAACTTCCATCCTGTGTCTGTAGAGGTGGCACCAACTTCATAATCCTATCGAAAGAACCCAAGGGTTCTAATTTCTCTGTCTTCGCCATCACTTGTGTGTGTGTGTGTGTGTGTGTGTGTGTGTGTGTGTGTTCTGTCGTTGTTGTTTCATAGCAGCCATCCTAACGGGAGGGGTGTCTACCTCACTGTGGCTTTGCTTCGCATTTCTCTGATGACGAATGGTACTTTTCATATACCTGTTGGCATTTGTGTATCATCTTTGGAGAAATGTCTACTCAAGTCCTTTGCCCATTTTCTAATTGGGTTATTTGGCTTCGTTGTCATTGTTGTTGTTGAGTTGAGGTGCTGTTTATATATTCTGGATATTAACCCCTTTTCAGGTACAGATTTGCAAATACTTTCTCTCACTCCGTAGGTTGCACTTTTTCTCTGTTGATCATGTCCTTTGAGGCACAAAAGTATGTAAGTTTGATGTCGTTCCCTTTGTCTACTTTTGCTTTTGTCCACTGTGTTTTTTTTAAATTTTCATTTATTGAGTCAGAGAAACAAAGTGTGAGTGGGGGAGGGGCAGAGAGAGGGAGACACAGAATGCAAAACAGGCTCCAGGCTTTGAGCTGCCAGCACAGAGCCTGACATGAGGCTCGAACCCATGAACTGTGAGATCACGACCTGAGCCGAAGCCAGACGTTTAGCCGACTGAGCCCCCCAGGCACCCCGTCAACTGTGCTTTTGATGTCATATCCAAGAAATCATCGCCAGGTCCAACGTCATAAAGCTTTTCCCCTATGTTTTCTTCTAGGATTTTTGTAGTTTTAGGTCTTATGTTTAGGTCTTTAATCCGTCTTAGTTAATTTTTGTATATGGTGTGAGATTAGATGGTAACTTCATTCTTTTGCATGTGGACATCCAGTTTTCCTAACACCATTTGTTGAAGCGACTTTCTTTTCTCCATTGAGTGGCCTTCACTCCCTTGTTGAAGACCGCTTGACCACATACATAAGAGTTTATTTCTGGGCCCTCTAATCTTATGATCTTGGTCTATTTGCCTGTTTTAATACAGGACCACACTGCTTTGATTACTATAGCTTTGTAATATGTTTTGAATTCAGGAAGTTTGAGTCCCCAAATTTGTTCTTATTTTTCAAAATTATTTTTGGCTATCTGGGAATCCCTTTAGGTTCCATATGAATTCTAAGATAAATTTTCTTATTTCTGCAAAAAAAAAAAAAAAAAAAAACCAAAAAGCAAAAAACAAAAAAAACAAATGCATTGGGATTTTGACAGGGATTGTGTTGAACCTGCTTTGGGTAGTACTGACATTTTATTACTGTTACATCTTCCCATCCATGAACATGGGATATCTTTTTATTTATTTTGTCTTCTTTAACTTCTTTCAGGAATGTTTTGTACTTTTCAGTGTGCGAGTCTTTCATCTCCTCAGTTTGGCTTAACAAATGTGATTTTTGATCATGTAAAACGTAGTGTGCTAACATCTGGAATATCTGCATAACTCAGGGTCATTTTCCAAATGACCGATGCATGAGGTTACGAACTCATGGAGAGGTAAATGATCCGATCAAAATACAAAATAAATAGATCCTGTAACAGAGTACAAAATGGTCATTGATATGCTTTCATATTTCACAATGCAGACAACCTTTAAAAAAAAACACTTGCGAAAAAAGAATATACATAATTATCTGAAAAGAGTATTAAATTACTCTCCCTTTGTCTACGTGTATGTGGTAAGCCAGGTTTTCTTCAAAATTCAAAACAAACAACATATTACAACAGATTGACTGCAGAAACAGATATGAGAACCCATCTGTCTTCTTAAGTCAAATACTGAAGAGATTTGCAAAGGCGTAAAGCAATGCCATGCTTCCTACTAAATTTTTCTTTGTTTTAGAAATATAGTTAAATTTCATCAAATTGTTATTTATGTTCACATGTAATGGGTTTATCATTGTGATTTTAGAGACTCTTGAATGGTGAGAACAAATTGAGGGCTGATGGGGGAGGGGGAGAGGGGAAGGGGTGATGGGCATGGAGGAGGGCACTTGTGGGGATGAGCACTGGGTGTTAAATGGAAACCAACTGGACAATAAACTATTAAAATAAATAAATAAATAATTTTTAAAAATTAAAAAAAAAAGTTCTCAGTTTTTATTTCTAATGTGGTAAGAATCAGTAGGTATTGCCCAAAGAAACAAAAGCCCTTTGGGGTCCTTGATGGTTTTAAACAGTGAAAAGGAACCCTGAAACTTGAGGACTGTTTATCTAAACCAAATGGAGAATGATTATGAATAACTGATAAATGCACAGTTAAAAGTTATACCCACCACTGGGGCATCTGGGTGTCTCAGTCAGTGAAGCAACTGACTCTTGATTTCTGCTCAGGGCATGATCTCACGGTCATGGAATTGAACCCCACATCAGTCTCTGTGCTGGGCGCGGAGCTTGCTTGGGATTCTCTCTCTCCCTCTGCCCCTCTCCCCAAATAGTGCTCTCTTTATAAAACAAAAACAAACAAACAACAAAGACAGACACACACACACACACACACACACACACACACACACACACACACTTAAGGTGATTCAGAAAGTTTGGGGATAAATATTAAAATAAAAAAATAAAACAGAGGTCTCAATCTTACCATCTTAATATCAGACAAGGTTGATTTCAGGACAAAAAGCATTAAAGGGAGAAAAACAGAGCCCATTCTAAAGATAAAGGACGCTATCCACAGTGTAGGCCCAGCATCTACACATACCTTTGCATCAAACAAAAACGCAGTAACATTCATAAAGCTCTGCAAGGACTGAGGAAATGCAGTGAGGAAACGCGAGGCAAATAGAAAGGAACACAATTCACCTCTCTCCAGAAACGCATGGATGTTTCCCAATTTGGACATTTCTTAATATAATTCAACATAATACTAGATCCAGAAATAAATCATATGATCGTCACTATTCATGCCAGTAATAAAGTTAATAAAACACAACATCCACATTTTACTTTTAAAACCTTTCAACAATGACTGGATTGATACTTAAATGCGATAAAATGTATTTATCATCACAAAGGTCAACATTAGTTTAATGGGAAAATATTTATAAACACCCTTCCATCCAATACGAGACACGGATATCTACTTATTGCCCGTCTTACTAAATGTTGCCCTAGAGATACTTAGTGACATGATTTAAATAAGACAGAGAAATAAGATATACAAAGATTGGGGAGATATAAAATTATTATTGTCTGCAGATGACAGGATTATGTATCTGGAAATTCCAAGAAAATGATCTGAAAAACTATTAAAAATAAAGAAAGAATTTGTCAATGGTGTGGACATGAAACTGATATACGGAAATCAGTAGCTTTTAGGTATTAAAACAAAATTCACTGGAAGCTACAATGAAAGATTAAAATACCTACAAATAAACCCAAGAAATATACAAGCTCTATTTTTAAAAAAGGAAAATTTTTAAATAAATCCAAACATAAAAGATGACGAATGTATGTATACACGTCCCATATCTGGGGGCAGGAAAGCCAGACAACGTGAAGGTGTCAATTATCTTCAGGAAGAATATCAACAAAAAATCTGTTTTGCAAACAAACAGATAAGCTGATATAAAAATTCTCATGGAAAAGAGGAGTCATTAGCCTTACCAGGTAGTGAAATATGTTAAAATTATAATAATTTTAAAGATGTGGTACAGGTGACTTGATAAACAGATCAACAAGGGAAAAAAAGGAAACCTCAAACGCTGTGGAAATTTACTATACGGTAAAGGTAGAAAATTCTATTTAAAAACAAGATGAATCACACAGCAAACTGTGTCTTGGAAAAAAAGTTTAATCCCAACCTTACATCTTACAGAAAAATAATATCCAGACATATCAAAGATTTAATGTGATGAATGGAACCATAAAAGTACTAAAAGAAAAATATGAGGATTATTTAAATCTCAGGATGGCCATGCCTTCTGATTATGTTAAAATAAGCATGCGTGCACACACACATGCACACACACACAACTTGAAAATGTTGATGACTTAAATGTTTTTAAATTATGTACTATAAAAACCACATAAGGAAAGTTGAAAGATATGTGAAAGAGTAGGAAGATAATGCATTTCATATCACAAATGGAATGTGTTACTTTAATATGTAAAGAGTTTCTATAAATCAATAAGAAGGTCAACAGCCAAAATGAACAGTTCACAGAAAGGGAAAAACACATGTCTCTTAAACATTTGAAGAAACCCTCAGCCTTACCCATAGTCACACTGATCCAAATGAAAACTAACATGAGTTTTGTTTTGCTTTTCACCTACCAGATTTGCAAAGATGGAGGCATTTGTTGACTGGGAGACAGTAAGGGTGTGAGAAAGCAGGCTGGTGGAGCGCTGGTGAAGAGCGTGAGCTCTGGGGCCAGAACGCCCAAGGCCTGGCTTTCAGTTTCATGGCTTCACAACCTTGAGTACATACATGGGATACTCTCTCTAAGCCTCAATCTTCTCGTCTGTGAAATGGGCTGCTCTGAGAATTCAATGTGTCACACTTTGTTACGTGCCTGGAACAGAGTATGTGCTAATGCAGTGCTGACTAAAATGAAATAAATCTATTGCTCATGGAGATGTAATTGGTACAAATTGTACTGAGAAAGAAATAGCCTATTGAATTAGAAACACAGGGGCGCCCAGGGGGGCTCAGTCGGTTAAGCATACGACTTTGGTTCAGGTCATGATTTCAGGGTTCATGAGTTTGAGCCCCCACTTTGGGCTCTGCAGTGAGTGTGGAGCCTGCTTGGGATCCTCTCTCCCCCTCTCTCTCTGCCCCTCCCCCCACTCGTGCTGGCTTGTGCTCTCTCTCTCTCTCTCTCTCTCAAAATAAATAAACTTTAAAACACCCAGAAATGCAGACAGCATGTGAACAGCGCTTTGGCCGCAGACGGGCCCGCGCGGGGGGCGTGCAGAGAAAACACATTCGGTGCCGCATTGTTTGAAGCTAAAATGTCCTCACTCAGGGCCGGCGAGCAAATTACCCGGACGCCCCTGTGATGGGAATTAGAGACAAAACAAGGCGACCAGGAAGAACCAAAGAAGGAAAGAGCAGAGGTGACTGAACGGGGAAAGCAGGGAAACGTGCCAATAAATTAACACGAGGACTTTCATTGTTTCTGTTCTGTGTGAGAAAACAGATAAATGGCTGGAAAGCGTAATTCAGGAAGAAAGAAAACAAACACAAACACATAAATTATAAGAACAGTACATACACTTTTATGTCAACATATTCTGAAGGCACCACAAAATGGGACATTTTCCTAAGAAAATATAAATTACAAAAATTCTAGAGCGTCTCCACGAAGAATAACAATGCGAGGGAAGGTAAAAACGTGGCATGAAAACCTGTGAATTGTTCTCGGGTGGATCCAACAGCAGATCCGTCTGGTGCGGGACAGACGGCTCCAGACCCCCCCTTTTTGGGGGACATCTCACCGGTGACGACGCCCCCACAGCAGGACAGCGGAGGGGACCACAGGCCAGCCTCTTCGACACTGGCGAGGGCGCCAGGCCCCGGCGCGGCCCCCAGCAGGCTCCAGAGCTCGTAAAGACGACTTCGCAACCTAGGGCAGCGCTACCCGGGGCGGCGGCCCGAGGCCTGTGCACCTGACGCGGGACGGGGGAGGATGGAGGAGGGAGGCCAGAGGGCGCGGGGCGCGAGCGCCCCAGGCTGCAATGGAGAGTGCTATGGGCTCCAGGCTGTGGCAATGTCCTGGGGCCGCCGTAACAAAGCACTAGAAACCTGGGGGCTTAAAACAACGGACACCCACTCGCTCGCTCACCCAGTGAAGCCCAAGACCCAGAATCAAGGTGTCAGCAGGGCCACGCTGTCCCCCAAGGCTCTAGGGGAGGACCTTCCGTGTCTGCTATGCGTCCAGTGGCCCCGAGATCCTTTGCGTTCCCTGGCGGGTGACAGGATCATGCAGCCTCCGCCTCCACGTCGCATGGCCTTCTCTGTGTGAGTCTCAGTGTCCAAACCTCCCCGTGCTCACGAGGACATCGGTGTCGGGACTGGAGCCAGCCCGAAGGACCCACCTTCATCTGATCACGTGTGCAGACACCCTGATTCCACGCGAGATTCCAGGGCGAGGACACGTAATGGGGGCGCCCCGGGGGAAGAAAGCCCACGGAGCCTGCGTGCAGAAGCTGCTGGAAGGAGTCTGCCTGCCTGCGTGTTTATGAGTGCACACGCGCGTGTGCCTCTGCAGGTGTACGTACGGGAGGGAGGGTGACAGCTCGGATGCTGTCACCTCCAGGGGTGAGGGGCTGGGTGGCACCTGTCCGGGGTGGGTGGGGGGCAGCATGAGTGATGTGGAGACAGGACGCGAGGGGCACCGGTGGGCGTGAGCGGAGGGATGGGTAAGGAGGGGAGCTGGGGGGCGGGTGGATGCAGGTGACTGGGCTCAGAGTCACGGGCTCAGCACGGGCTGCCAAGGGACTGGTGGAGACACGCAAGGGCGGGACAGGGAGGAGGGGTCTCGGGGCCGTGGGAGGGTCCAGCTCTCTGGCCGAGCCCCTCGAGACGTCCTGAACAAGAGGGGGGCTGAGGGCGCCCACAGCTTTGCAGACCCGAGGTCACTTCCGAGGTCGAAGATTCAGGAGGGACAATAACCGATCAAAGTCCCCGGGAGGTGAACCGGCCGGGACCCTCCAGCACAAGGGAGGAATCCCAGCCGCCTGACCGCAGCCACCGCCGTCAGGGACACAGCCACGGCCGAGGGGGCTCGGGAGGCTCTCAGGCCAGGACGCACGCGCCAGCCACGTCCACGGGCCAGCGAGGACCCCCTTCTGCCTGCCCCTCCCCCATCGATGCCCGGGAGGGAATCACCGCCTTCCCTTCACCACGACGTGCCAGCGGCGTTCCCACGAGCCACGGGTCAGACCAGGAAAGTTACCTTCGCCACTATTACCTTGCCCTTTCTTGAAGTTTCTGTGGATGCTTCAAAGCATTAAAACAGACCTAAGAGCAGGGCGCCTGGGGGGCTCAGTCATTTCCGCCTCCGACTTCGGCTCAGGCCATGATCTCACGGTTCGTGAGTTCGAGCCCTGTGTCGGGCTCTGTGCTGACAGCTCAGCCTGGAGCTGCTTCAGATTCTGTGTCTCCCTCTCTTTGCCCCTCCCCTGCTCATGCTCTATCTCTCTGAAAAATAAACATTAAAAAATTTTTTAAAAATAGTACGCTATCCGTTAACTAAAGTTGAATAAAATAACAAGTAAAAAATATTTACTGAAAAGTCAAATAAAAACAACAAAGCTCAGCAACATTGTTCTAAAGTATCCCTGAAATATCAGCAGGGAGTCGCCGAAAAGGCAATTTAGGAAAGAAAGGAGGTGAGGAGTAACTCTCCCTCCCAGTTCTGGAAATACGTATTCAAAGCCGCAGGAACGAGACACGGCGGCGCGGTCACCAAGGCCGTGGCCGGCCGGCCGTGGACAGAGCTGCTGAGGCTAGTGGACCTGAAGACCCAGCACACGCTAGGTAAGCCGCCAACTGATTTTAGGTGCTGAAGATGCTCTGAGACTGATTTACGGTGATGGTGGCACAACTTGGTAAAATAACCGAAATCACCCAATTGTGTGCCCTTGAAAAGGGTGAGTTGTAGGACGTGCAAAACATGCCCATAAAGCTATTTTTTTAATTTTTAAATTTTTCATTTATTTTTTTAGAGAGAGAGCAGGGGAGGGGCAGAGGGAGAGAGAAGCTCAAGCAGGCTCCATGCTCACTGTGGAGCCTGACGCGGGGCTCGATCCCACGACCCTGGGATCATGACCTGAGCGAAAATCAGGAGTCAGGCTGAGCCACCCAGGTGCCCCAATAAAATGATGCTTTTCAGTAAAAACTAAAGTGTTCCAGGAGGCATACTGGTCGGGCTGGGGGTCGGACCTCACAGGCTGTTCTGGATTTTCTCCCCGGATCCCATGTAAATGATTTAAAAATACAGAAATCAACAACCCCCAAACCCTTGAATTTGGGGAGAGAGAAAGCTGCTGGGGACACAGAGAACTGGCCTGTCCCCGCTTCTGCCCGGGGGGCCCTAGTCGGGGCTGGGCACAGCAGGTGCAAACAACTGGTCCAGTAAAGTGGGGGTGGGGGCGCCCCCAGGCGCTCCCTCCACGGGCTGGCGGGAGGCCCCATGGTGGGCACCACTCTGCGGGGACCCGCCCGCACCCCACACCTGCTTGCCCCCCATGTGGCTCTCCTGCCACCATGGGTGGCAGGGGCCGCGTGGCTGTTCTGCGGAAAACGTCCACAGAAAAGCCGTCGGGCCCTGGGTTAGAGAGAAAAGTGCCGTGGCAGCTGCCGGGGCCACTTCAGGCCACTTCATCAGACATGGGTAAAAACATACTTATCGACAGAAAAAGTGGTTTTTTGGGGCAGTTAAGTCCTGAAATCACATCTCCAAGATGACCCGGTGCTCCACTAATCCACGATGAAACAGGATTAATGCAGGAAACAAAAGGGAATTTTAAAATTTCTAATTAGCATCCACGAAGAGAGACTCAAAAGGATACCGCGTCCCTGAAATAAGAACTAGCCACAGTTTTTAAAAAAAATTTTTTTAATGTTTTTTTTCAATTTATTTCTAGGAGAGAGAGCGAGCGTGAGCAGGGGAGGGTCAGAGAGAGAGGGAGTCACAGATTGAAACAGACTCCAGGCTCTGAGCCCGCAGTCAGCACAGAGCCCGACGCGGGGCTCGAACCCACGAACCGTGAGATCATGACCTGAGCGAAAGTCGGACGCTTAACCGACTAAGCCACCCAGGCGCCCCAAGCCACAGTTTTTTAAATGGGGGATTAAAGGACCAAAAAAGAGGCCTTTGAAATTAAAATAAAAGGGGGAGCCATGATTGCTAATAAAACTCACGAGGAGCCACGGGTAACACGGCTGATACCCAGGAGTTAGCAGGTGGAGCCACGAGAGTTTCTCGGGGCACCAGGAGGAGGGGGTGTCATCCCGGGGGGTCGGGGATCAGAGGCGGCGGAGAGGCGACTGCAGAAATAAGGGGGGACGGCGCACTCTGCACACACCCGCGTGTCCCGGTGCAATTCGTGAATCAGAGGGTCACACAGACCCTTCAGTTTCCCGAGGGGAGAAAAAATAGATGGCCAATAAAAAGAATAAAGGGCCGCTCGGCGCTGGTCATTCCCGTCCGCAAAACCGCACAGCGTTGGTGCGCTCGCTACGTGGCTCAGGGGAGTCAGACCTTCGGGGCCAGGGCTGCAAATGCAGAGAAAACGTAGTTGCCACTGTGGGGGGGCAAACCCACCCACCGATTTCCCAGGGACTCGGAGGCCGTACCACAAGCTGTCCCTTCCGGGGGGAAATAATCGTGGGGTGCAATTCCACAGAATGAAAGAAACAGGAGAAAAGAATGGCATCGGGCATGGGAAACAGTCGTGAGCAAATAGATAATTAAAATTTACAGTTATGTCCAAACAATTACTGGGAAAATGAGGTTTAATGCAGTTGTTGGAAAATAATTCCTCAAACAGACAGGACAGAATGTTCCTAAAGTAATTGACGTAATGTGACAGAAAATTAATAGCATTCTGGAGCCGAGATTCTGAACGATTGCAATAACAGTACACCAAGTGTCTTGTCATATTTGAGTGGTAATTTATGGATACTGATGAATTCTTACAGTTGATAGAAATATACATTTTAGTATTTTATCGATTGGGACTCTTTAGGTGGCACGGAATGGAAATGCAACTCAACCCGGCTGAGGAAGCATGAATGCTTTGTGAGGACCCCGGGGTCTCACAGGACCTGAGGGCAGAGGTGGGCGGGCGGGGGTCGAATCCCGTCTGTGCCCCGCCCCGCCCGATCTTCTCCCCCCCACCCCCCGCACCCGTGCATCCTTGTCTCCGGTGGACCGGCTCTCGTGGCTTCTGAGATCCACTCTGGGCAAAACACGGCCGCTTCGCACGCCGCTCAGTGACACGTGGGGTTCCCGTTCTCCACCCCTCGGAAGACTGACCGGCAGAGCTGGGGCCAAGTGCCCACTGCAGAGCCGACCGGCTGGGGCCGCGCCGTTGTCACGGCTGATACAGGCGCACAGTGCGGTGGATGGGGGCCGTTGGGGCCCAGAAGGTGGGAGCCGGGCACCCGGGTCTACCCCCCGCTGCCCCGCTCTCCGAGCTCGCTCGCCCCCACCCCCACGTATAATTCTTTCCTACACACAGTCCAACCTTTTCACCCCCTGAAGGCTCTGCCCAGGAGGGTGACGGCCCGGAATCAAGCCCAGGAAGTGGCACATTCAGGTGTCTGGGCGGCAGCAGGATGGGACAGGCCCAGGGGGCGACCTTGAGTGTCATCCAGTGGCCAGCCCCTTAGACCAGAGCTTGGAGGCGCATCGCCGGGCCCCAGTCCAGCAGGAGACGGACATCAGAGCCGTTCTCAGAATGTCCCGGGCCCTCAGGCAGTGTCTGTGCGGACACACGCGTGTTTCAGAGTCTTGCCTTCATGCCAGCCGCTTACACCGTGTCTCCTGCATGGACTTTACGGGAAGCCGCTTGGGGATGTCCCACAGCGTCGGGCTGTGTTAAAGGCTCTGGTCACCCCTATCTGTCCCCCGCACGTCGGCACCGGCTTGGGACGCCCCCTCCTGGGCTCAGGCTCTGTGATTCCTAGTGTTTGGTTTGCTTTCCTGTGTAACCACTCGAAAGTGAGTGACTTAAAGCAATGACCATGTTACGGCCTCCATGCGGCTGTTAGACGGGGACTGAAGGCAGTGGGTTCGAGCGTGGGGTCCCTCCTGGGGCTGGAAACACGGGTGCTCAGCTGGTGCCACCACCCAGTGGATAAAACAAGAAACAGGTGAACATGAGTGTGCTCATCAAGCCTCCGATCCACCGGGCTGCTGGCCTTGGGCGGGTGCAGGAGGCACTCCAGAGCCGCGGGGACACAGCGTGGGGACACGGGGCTGGACTCTGCACCTGGCAGCCTGCGCTCTCTCCCTATCTCCTGATGCCAGTGTCGTCGTGACAGAACGTAGAGGAACAGCCCAGCCGTCCCCTCTCCCTCCTCCCACGGCACTCGCGCCCCACCCCCGGCCACATGTGACAGCGTATCTCCCGGCCCCGCACACGCCGTGCCTGCCCCTAATGTGATACCCTGCCCAAATGGTCCCTTATGGGGCTGTGGGGAAGATTAAATGAGATGTTGCCATTTCGCTCAGTCCCTGCCGCAGGGAAAATGCTTCATGAGAGTTCTCAGTGCCCCCTCCTTGTGGGTGCTAGTCATCTCCTGCTGCATAACAACTATCCCCAAACTTAGCAAAAAACAACCACGAACAGTGATCACCTCGCCGTATCTGAGGGTAAGGAATTCAGGGCCGTGTGGCCGGGTAGTGGCTTGGGGTCTCTCAGATGCTGGTGTCACCAGGAGACCCCTCTGGGCTGGGGATCTGCTCCCGAGGCCGCTGGCAGGGGCTCCCCACCTCTGACCATGTGGGCTTCCCTGGGACTGCCTGGCATTCTCAGGACAGGGAGGCTGACGCTCCCAGAGAGAGGGCGGAGGGGAACCACAGAGCCATTTATGACTGGGCCTCGTGGTCACACGTGGTCCCTTCCGCCCTGTTCCACCATTAGACGTTTCCCCACATTCAGGTGGGAGAATGGGCCCCACCTCTTGAAGACACAGGAGCCACACAGAACTTAGCTGGTGTGTCTTACTCCACCGCAGGTGTTGGAGGAGGGAGACTAGATCCTGGGGGAGGGAGGCACGGAAGGGTCTGGAAAGGCCCACAGAGGAGCCAGAAAGCAACTGAGAGAAACCTGGAATATTCTCTGCCTTCTGGCCAAGAGCATGGCTCCTCCCCCCATTACCGCCCCAAACCCTTTCCAGGGGACAAACCCCCCCCCCAGCAAAATCAGCGTCGGGGTCTCAGAGGAGTCCAGAACCTACCAGGGCACCGCCCTGCACCCTCCCCGGCCCTCTGGCGACTCGCACCCTGTCTACCAGCCCTGGCTCCGTGTCCCGGCGGCACGGGCGCTCAGGCGGAAATCTGCGCTCCGTTCCCAGCTCCGTCCTGTCTCAGCAGGAACAGACAGAGGTCACAGGGTGTCCGGGCGGAAGGAGCCCAGACTCTCGGACGCCAGGGCAGAGACTCAGACTCGCGGAGGCCAGACGGCCGGGAGGGGCGCAGCTGTCACCGAGGCACCAGCCTGGGAGGCAGGTGTACTCGCCCACCTCACAGGTGAGAAAACAGGTCAAAATGGGTCCGCAAATTGTCCAGAGGCATAGGACTGGGAGTCAAGCCTGCGGGGCACCCAGGCCTGAGCACCCCCGTGCCGACGCCGCCTCAACACCCGTCTGGGCTTCCACACTGAGCGTGTCCAGTCTTGTGAGCAGATCAGTGTCCAAAATAGGAAGCAGCCTCTGTCTGAGCAAACGCCCCGGCCAGGCAGCCCCCCGCCCGGAATGTCCCCAGAGGAAAGTGCAGCTGGGGCCTCGGGCCGAGGCCTCTCCCTGCCGGCCTCCAGTGTCCTCCGCCCCCAGCACCCCCCGGAGAGGCTGCGCTGGCCCAGGAGGGGTGGCAGCGGGGCACCGGGCTCAGGGCCCAGAGACGCACAAGGGCCCCTGTCAGTCCACGTGCCCCACGGATGCGCGGATCTTCAGCGCGGAAGGAAGCCGGAAATGTGGCTCAGGTGTGCCAGCCCTGCCTGCGGGCCCCAGGGCCCCTGGCCCCTGGAGCCTCGTGAGGGTCTTTTCATCATCGGTGATCGTGAAACCAAGTACAGAAATGACACAACGTGGAACCGGACCTTCACATCGCAGCAGCACAAAGTCTTTGGCGGAGACCCCCGAGCAGCCAAGTGCAGACCGTCATGTTGCCCGTTCAAAGGGTACGTTCCAGGGAAATGTCCCAGTGAACGTGGAAGGGCCTTCGCACGGGGTAGAGACGGAAACCACAGAGGTACTCTCGCAACATGTGACTTCATCTTCGTTCCGGTATTTCTGACCCCGTTATAAATACTTCATTGTACGTGTGCCGCTTATAGACGAATAAATACTTGTATCGGCCTATGGACCAAACTTAGTTCTTGCTGGAAGGCGACCCGGTTCTAGACTGCGGGAGCCACCAGCGTGGGGGCAGCTCGTGCCCTGGGGCCACGTGACCCGACTCCGGCCCTGGCTGCCTCACGCAATCGCCGTGTGGCCTCCGCCACTGTGGGCCCTGTGTCCGTGAGCTGGGACAGCCTCCGAGGACGAGAGGAGGTAAGATGATACACAAACTCCCTCAGTCCGGGACCCGGGGAAACGCTCCGGCCACACCATTCCCAGTGCACAGTGGGCCTTGCTGGAGTAGTTCTTGATTTTTAACCAAAAATCAGCAACGGGACAGAAGAGAGAGCCCAGCAGTAAGCCCATGCTCACATGGTCAGTTAGCCTGCAACGAGGGAGGTGAGGCTACGCCATGGGAAAAAGCGGTCCCTTCAGCAAAGGGTGCTGGGAGAGCTGGACAGCGACGTGCAGACGAATGAACCTGGACCACTTTCTTTATACACACAAATACATTCAAAATGGATCGAAGACCTAAATGTCAGAGCTGAAACCATAAATCTCCTAGAAAAGAGCACAGGCAGTGATGTCTTTGACCTTGGCCATAGCAACGTCTAGAGATGTCTCCGGAGATAAGGAAAACAAAAGCAAAAATAAACTACTGGGACCTCATCAAAATAAAAAGCTTCTGCACAGTGAGGGAAACAACCAACAAAATGAAAATGCAACCTTGGAATGGGAGAAGATATTTGCAAATGACTTGAACGATAAAGGGTTAGTATCCAAGATATATAAGAACTTATCAAACTCTACACCCAAAAGACAAATAAGCCAATTAAAAATGGGCAGAAGACATGAACATTTTTCCAAAGAAGACACCCAGGAGGCCAACAGACACGGGAAAAGATGCTCACCATGACTGACCGTCAGGGAAACACAACCTCGCCCCTGTCACAACGGCTAAAATCAACCACACAAGGAACAACAGGTGCTGGTGAGGATGTGGAGAAAGGGGAAGCCCCGTGCACTGCTGTTGGGAATGCAGACTGGTGCAGCCACTGGGGGTTTCATCCTATTACGACCGGTGTTTACCCAAAGAATATGAAAACATGAGTTTGAAAAGTACATGCACCCCTATATTTATAGCAGCACCATCAACAGTAGCCCAACTATGTAAGCAGCCAGGCATCCATTGACCGATGAATAGATTAAAGAAGATGTGGAGTATATTCAATGGAATATTACTCAGCCATAAAAAGAGGGAAATCCTGCCATTTTCAAAGACACGGATGGAGCTAGGGAGTATCATGCAAAGTGAAATAAGTCAGTCGGAGAAAGACAAACACCATGATTTCATTCATATGTGGAATTTAAGAAACAAAACAAATGAACAAAGAAAAAGAAAGATGAATCAAAAACCCAAAACCAAACCAACCAACCAACCAACCAACCAAACAAACAAACAAAACGGACTCTTAAACACATTACAGAAAACAAACAGGTAATTTCCAGAAGGGCAGGGGTGGGGGGGACAGGTGGTGGGGACCGAGAGCCCACTATCTTGAGGAGCCCTGAGTAACGTACAGAAATAAAAACAGCACAAACACAAGCAGTTCCACACACACACACACACACACACACACACACACACACACACACCCAGTCTCACTTGGGTGCACACACTGTGCACACACACCAAACGGCCCAGTTCGTATTTCCTGAGTCCTGGCAACAAGCCACATCTCCCCCTGGTGACAGAGGCGTTAGTTACCCTGGCCGGCCCGGCGATGTGACCGTTTGACCACTTGACCTTCACCTGTCTGGCTCCAACACCGACGCCCTCCGGCGGGGCCCCTCAGCTCCGGGAGTCACCGTGGCCGGACCTGGAACTATTCGGAGCATCTCAGGACCCAGCCAGCCCAGCGGACGCTCTGGGACCGGCCTTCGACCACGGAGGCCTTCTTCTCACTCCCTCAACCACGTGCCCTGGTGCTGGCTCGCACCTCTCCCCACCTCCATCCTCTCCAGATCATCGCGTGTCTAACCCTGCTGTCAGCGACTCAGGTCACACGTCCCGATGAAACTCCCCAGTGAGAGAGCCCAGTCCGGTCAGAAACACGTGGTGTGTGCCTACTGTGTGCCGGGGTACGGGGGCCCCGCGCTCCGGTGGGGGAGACGCAGGAGCAAACAGAGGTCAGGTGACAGCAGATGCGTGGAGGGGAGGGCGGCGGGGACAGAGACAGGGACTCACTAAGGCGCCCGGATCACAGAACTCGGCAAAGAGCTTCAGGAGAGGAACGGGCGGTCCTTGCAGGTGTCTGGGGAAGAGCATTCCAGCCAGAGGGAAGAGCAAAGGCCCTGCGGCAGGGGAGTCCGTGTGACTCAGGAACGGCAGGATGGCCTGGGGGGCTTCTGTTCTAAAGGGGGCGCGGGGCAGAGCAGAGCAGGCTAGACACTGCTGAGGCCGGAGAGGGCCTTCTAGCACGGCCGGAAGGGCCCGGCTGCAGGATGACGCGGGGCAGGCAGGGGGCAGCGGCTGGAAGGAGCCCACAAACTACGTGACAGATAAATTCCTCACCAGAAACGCCGGGCAGACAGACCTCCGGGGAGCCCTGCGGGCGCGGGGGCTTCCGCACAGAACGGGGCGCCGGGGGCCCACCGCCAGAGGGCAGCGTGTGCGGGCGTCCGGGGTGGGGGTCCTCGTCAAACCAGCCCCACGGCGCCCGGGACACAGGCAGGCAAGGGCCTGGACGCCCGGGTGAAGGACGGGAGCTCGGTCAGCTGTCGCGGGCAGTTCCCCCGACGCGGCCTGGCCGGGTTCTCTGCTAGCACCGGGGAGGCCCGGCCCGTTGAGAAGAGGGTCGGAGGAGCGACTGCCACCCCGTCAAGGAGGGCGACCTCCTCAGGCGGCAGCGGGGGGTGGGGTCCTGTGCCGCGGGGCAGAGGGGGTGACTCTGCTTGTTTTCCGGTGTCCTTGACGGATGGGACACTTCACATCAAGCTGGGCGGGGGCGCGGACTCCACGGTGGACGGTCCAGACCGAGTTCCCTGCTCGGTGCCGGGCGCGTCGGATCCAGAGGAGAGACGGAGCGCGGGGTCGGGCACGAGGCGGCCACGGTGGGTGTGAGCAGGTGTGAGAGGTATGAGCAGGTGTGAGCAGGTGAGCCCGTCCCGGGTGTACCTGGGGACAGACAGCCAGAGCCCCCGGGAAACCCAGGACGACGGGGTGGCCCTCAGCGTGGCCGGGCGAGCTCCAGGGACCAGTGACTAGCTCTACAGTTTCTCCAAGACTGGGCGGTGTCCTCGCGGGATCCTGGGGCCACAGCCGCTCGCGGGGCGTAGTGCCCGGGGTCGGGGCACGACACTCATCAGGGAAGAACGGGGCCCTTTGCCCAGTTGGCGGGATCCGGAAACACAGAGGCCGCGGGACTGAGGGGTCAGCCGCCGGGGGGGGGGGGGGCAGACCACCAGCGCAGGAGCCGGCGATGGACGACGGATGAAGCGCTTCCTGTGACTGACGAGAACTCTAGGGAGGGAGGGGACCTGTGCAGGGTGGGTGGCCTGCAAGTCTGAGCCGAGGCCCCCTCATCTGAAGTCCACACAGAACATTCCCAACGACGGTCCCGAGGCTGGAGGGCGCTGGCGGCTCCAGGTGGAAGCGGACGTGGCCACAGGCAGGGAGGGTGGGAGCGAGTGTGTGGCTGGGGTGAGGCAGAGAGCCCACAAGAGCCTGGTCTTCCAGAAGACCTTCCAGAAGCCTGAACCTTCTAGGTGAAGGGGACAGTTTCAACAGGCACGAACGGCCTATCGGCATTTGAAAGAGGCCCTGGCCACTCTGGGAAGAGTGGCGGACAAGCAAGCGTGGGCTGGGGGAGCCCACGCAGCCCCTCGCTGCTCCTCAGAGCCGCCCGTGACACGCACTTCTCAGATGGGGAAGCTGAGGCAAGTTGCCCAAGGTCACTTGGCAAAGAGCCGATGTTATTTTATCGCTTATTTGTACAATTTATACAATCTCACACATTCCAGTTGCCGGCAGTTGGGAGTGAGGTCGGGTGGCCTTTCGGCAGAGCGTGTGGACTCAGTAAGACCCCGACGACAGATGGCCCCACGGCGGCCCCCACGGCTCCCGGGACCCAGGAAGGCCACACCCACAGGTCTGCCTGCCCTTGACCTCCCTGCTTCTCGAGGGCACTGGGGTGCGGACCCCACCTCCCGGTCAGGATCTGGGAGCACCACACCCCTGTCCGTGCCTCCCCAGGGTGCACGCCACGAGGGGTGCTCCCACGGGCTCCCCCAAACCCGGGGGCGGGAAGGGAGGCCACCTGCAGGTGAGCGAGCTCCCTGGGGAAAGGCCGCGCCCTCACACGCTGGCACGGACCCTGGCCGGGGCCGAGGCTGGGGTGAGCGGGGCTGCGGGGAAGGGCGCTCGGCGCTTCGGTCCTGATAACTAGGGGCCCACGGAGAGCCCTGGTGTTCGCTGCGCCCGGTCCTGACGCCAGAGGACAAGCAGGTCCCTGGGCAGGCCGACTCCAGGGCCCTGGACCCGGGATGGGCGCGGGGGCGCCCCCGCTGGCCGAGCCCCGGAATGACGGCCTGGTGGCGCCCTCTTCCCCGCAGGACACAGCGGGAGAAATGGCTGCTCGCTCACCTTCGCTCTGAGCTGCTGTCCAGGCACGTGCAACAGGCCCCGCGCCCCCGCCACCCCCGCGGATGTCCGCGGTCTGCTGATGTCACGGCAGCAGGTCCTCCCTGAGGAGGCAGCAGGGTCACGCAAATTCGTGACCTCAGGTGGGAGCGGGGCGGCGCTGCCCCGTCCCTGCGGGGCCCACAAGCCCCGAGCACCCCAGGCTGCAGAAAGGACTCTCCGCGGGGGGGCCGGGTGTGCAGGAACCTCTGAGGGGAGCCCGGCTGCGAGGGCGAGCCTGAGGGTGAGGGGTGCGGGCGGGGGCGTGGGGTCACCTCTGCGCCCCGGCCTCCGCTAATGCTCCCGCCCCATCTGGGGCTCGCTGAAACCAGAGGTAAATTTGTCCCAAGAAGCTGCACCCCGTCCGGTTCCGAGCTGCTGTGGGCAGGGCCGGGCCTGGGCTGAGTCGCAGGCCACATGTCCCCGGACTCTGTCCTGCCTCCCCAGGCCGGGCCACGTGTCCCAGTGTCCAGGAGTCCTTTCCCCGCATGGACGTAAACAGGCGCCCCTGCACATGAAGAAGTGGAGGCCCCTCCCCGCTTCCCAGGATTCCCAGGTGCAGGCACCCCACTCCTCCATGAGGGCTCCCGGGAAAGTGGGTGACAGGGCTGAGCGCCTAGGGCCTTCCCACCCCCCACACCCGTGTCCTGGCCCAGCTGACACAGCCTAAGGACCCAGAGGCAGAGCCCTGTCATCCTGCCTCAGGCACCCTCACTGTGTGACCTCGGGGCAGGTACATGGCCGAGCCCCCCCCCCCCCCCCGTCTCCCCACGTGCACCAGGAGGGCAGGGTCTCTAACGTTCACCAACCCCAGCCGTCCCAGCCCAGATGCCTGCTTGCCCGGGGGTCAGGGGCCGGGAACCCCCAGGATAACAAACTACTTGTCCGGCCTGGACTTGCCTCGTCTCGGAAGCCAGCGGGTCCGGCTGTGCGGGCAGCAGGCGTGGAGAGAGAACGCCTGGGGGAGCCTGCGTCCCGAAATCCGGGCCCAGCTCCGCGGCCTCGGGAGGGTCACGGCGCCTCTCTGAGCGCAAGTCCTCATCTGCGACGGCTCTTGGCAGATCGGGGGGGACCGTTCCATCCTGGATGTGGCTGTCTGACCCGCGTGGACAGTCTGCGCCTCCCGAGACCCCGAGACCGGCCACAGCCAGCGGAGCCCGGACCAGAGCACGGGGGGGGCTGGAGGGGGTTGCCCTCCCGCAGGGCTGGGGGCAGCTGGGGGCGCAAGGGTGAGGAGGAGGAGAGGGCGCCGTGACCTTGCAGGGCAGTTACTACCCCTGGAAGCTTGAACCTCACGTCTCCCTCAGACCAGAACGTCACCCCTCACACGGCCCCATTTTCCGCTGACGATTGAGTCTCACTATAAAGGTCCGATGACGCCATCAAGGACACTTATCCTTTCGCTCGGCACCTCCTCCTGCTGACACTTGTCACGGCTCCCGTGGCACGGAGCCCTGAATCGTTAACTTCGCAAAGCGAGGAGCAGGGTTTCCCAGCCCTGCCCCCGAGGCCCTGGTGACACGCAGGGCAGAGGCCGAAGCCCCGGCAAGGAATCAGCATGCAGGGGTGCGGGCGCGGCCCGGCAGAGCCCACTCGGTGCTGGCCTGGTCCAGGCGCCCCCCCACCCCCGCCCAGCGCTGGATGTGTGGCCTCAAGTCCCCGGACAGCCCTCCCCGACCTGCTTCACATGGGGGACAATGAAGGCCGTTACGGGGACGGGGTGAGGAAGCAAACTGTTGTGAGCTCAGGTGAGCTGCCCGACCTCCCCGTGCCTCAGTTTCCTCATCTGTAAAAGGGGGTGCCGTGCAGAGCAGGGGCTGTGCTTCTGCCCCCCCACACTGCCCCGCGTCCCCGCAAGGACGAGGAGGGGTGTCCCCTGTAGGGCGATCAGACAGAACGGACCAGCACAGAGGAGACGGGCGCATGGAGCTGACGGGGCGGCTCCGGGGGCCAGAGGGTTTGGAAAGGCCCAGAGGGTGAAGCCCAGGGGAGACCCCGGGGGGACGCCCCACCTGCAGCTGGGGGGCCTCGCCCCCTCCCCTTCCCCCTGTTGACCAGTTCCTGTGCGGTGTGGACGTGCTCACTGTGGGAAAATGCCCTTGGACACAGAGATACAGACGGGGCCTGGGGTCAGGGGTCCCCGGCCCTCCAGCCCCCAGGACACACGCCGCTGGGCCCCAGGGCAGGCCTGCCCTCTCGGCCTCCCTTCCCCGGAAATTCAGCCATTGCAGTTTCTCATGGTCATTCCTGCCACTTAGAAATGCTGCTTCCAACAGCTCGATTTACAGTTGTGACTTTTGAGGCTGATCATCTTCCCCTTCTTTCCACGGCTGTTAGCAGAGGCCCCGAGACGTTCCCAGCCAAATCTCTGAAACCGGAATAAGGCAGTTAATGGTCTTCCTGGACACCACTGCCACGCCCACCACACCCATGCCTGTGCCCATGCCCCCCATTTGCCCCACATCCACACCCATGCCCATCACGTCCACAGCCACGCCCACCACACCCACATCACACCCCCCATCCAGGACCCAGGCGTGTCAGGACGTCCCTCCTTCCCTCCACACCCTCCACGTGTCCCCTCCGGGATGATCAGAGAACGCCTCCATTTCCTGGCTCCCATCAGGCAACCTGTGGCCCAGGGCCCGTGGCCTGCAGGAAAGCCTGACCGCCGGGCTGGGACACTGGACACGGGGTCTCCTGTGCGGGATGGAGGCGGGCAGCTGCGTGTTCCCTCGGCTCAGTCCCAGCTCCTCCCTAGGCCGCCTCGGCCTGGGGGTGGCCAGGGCTGGGTGCGGCTCTCCGGGTCCACGATGCAGCCACCGTGTGGAGACCTTCCCAGTGGGCGGTGGCAGAGACAGGCGGGGACTGCCCAGCTAGCGAAGGACGTTCCGGGCAGAGGGGGAGAACAGGGGTGCCAGTGACCGGGGCCAGGCGGGAGAGCGTGGGCACACCGGGGCCGACACCTGGCAGGGTAGCTGCTCCCAAGGGGGCGGGGCGGGGCCATCTGTGTCCCCACAAGCCTGGCCCGGCGCCCCCACCGTCCAGGACTCCAGGTTGCCCCAGGGGCCCAGCCTCCAGTCCCAGAGCTCAAGGCCCCCTGTGGTCCCTGCCCTGCGGCCACGCCAATGGGAGGGGCTCAGAACAGCCAGCCCTGCACACGCACGCACACACGTGTGCACACATCTGCATGTGCGCACGCACACGGCTGTCTCTCCCTCCCTCTGTCTCCTGCTTCTCTGCAGAGATCACAGGTCATCACTGGGCTCACAAAATTAAATATCTGAAGGATGTTGGGAACTTATCTTGGTTTCTATGGCAACACAAGAATAATTCACATTTCCCAGCCAAGCTGAGGGAGAATACATTTTTCTTTGCGTCGTGGGCGGCCAATTATTTTTAATGTCCAGGTCAGGGAGGCCATCCCCGGGTCCTGCCCCCCCAGCTTCCCCAGGCGGCAGCCTCGTGGGGATGGTGGCCACTGGGGGTTTATTAAGACACTTGAGCCTGGGGGGGAGGGCAGGGACTTGCTTCCTGCCACTTGTCACCTGGGAGGCCAGGGTCAGCGTGTGCCCTGCACCCTCTTCCTCAACTCCACCGGGATGACCCAGGGCCCCTGGGGAGGCTCATGCCCTCCACCCCCCCAGGCTCAGACACCACTATTGTTACTTACTGGGATGCTCTTGAATGTCCCTTCTGCTCTGTGCCCCTCAAGATGTTGACCCCAAGAGTGAAGCCCTAATACCTGCCCGTGAGGCCCTCAGTGTCCCCACAGACCCCAGGCCGGCCTCATCACGCCTCTTGCTGGGTGGACCCTTCCGCTGGGGTCACTGTGTGGTGGGCTTGGGGTCCTGGACTGGCCAGGACCCAGTGGCCAAGTTTCTTGGCCAATCTGGGAGCCTTAAACATTAGCAAGGACTAGTCAGGGCCTAGCCCCTGGAGGAACTAGTCCGTGGAAACCTCTCTTCTCCGCTCGGCCCGCCCCTCCCTTCGGGTCTCCTGCTTCCCTCCCCCTTACCACGCCCGGCTCCCCGACTTCCCGAGCTGCGGGCGTGCCCCCCGACCTCCGGGCCGGCTGCAGCTCTGGGGGTCTCCCCACCCCACCCAAGTTGGCGCCAGATCCTCTTGACAGTGACCCGTTTTGTTTTTAAATGTATCCACCCCCAGTTTGGGCCGCTGAGCAAGTCGTTCACCAGAACGATCTGAAGCCAATGTCTGTCCCTGCACGTTGTTTCCCACGGTCCTGAGTCCAGTTCAGAATCACAGGAGCAGGTGCGCGGGGCAGCCGGGCCCCAAGGAGCTGGGGCTAAAAGCTGCATTATTATTCCCAAAGCACAGAGGGAGCGTGTGTGCCCATGAACCCTCAGCTGCAGACCGTCTAGGACAAGTGTGCTGCAACAGCCTCCTCTGTGGCTGGCCCCGGCCTGCTGGGTGTGGGCCAAGGTCAAGGTGCAGCCATCAGCGGCTCCCCAAGCCCACACTCCACACCCCCACAGCCAGCCTCTTCAGGTGCTTCAGGACCGAGGGCCCTGCCCAGGCCACAGAAGTTAAAAGACACAGCCTCATGGTCCAGTGTAGGCCCAACAGGCCACCAAGGAAAGGCTGGCGTGGCCTGGGGCTGCTCGGTGGGCATTCAAGGCTTTCAGCCCCCGCTCCGGCCCTGCCCGGGGCCCCCACCTCAAGCATTCTTTTGCTCTCTCAATTCTGACTGGAGTTTGGGAAACTGTGCTGTGGTGCCATCTGGGCTTGAGGCCCTTGTGAGGGGACAGATCTGTGACCACCCCCTCCTGCCCCGGTTCAAGCTATCCAGTGAGATTTGTCTACTTGGGTTTTATTTCCTTCTTGCATCAGGTTTTGTACTTTTTAAGAAAATGGTCCATTTCATCCAGGTTTTCAAATTCTCAAGAATAAAGCTGGTCATAGGATGCACTTAGGATTTAAAAAAAATAACAGACTGTGTTTTTTACTGCAGTGTCTAAGTTCCAGCAAATAAGTGGAAGTTAAGAGACTGCCCGTACAGTCTGCCCCATGCATGGCACCCGTCAACGCCCCCACCACAGGGGGCACTCGACTGCCTCCGTGAACTGACCCTGACACGTCATCGTCGCCAAAGTTCCTAGTTCCCACTGGTGCACAGTCTGTGGGTTGGACACATGTGGGACCTGGGCCCGTTGTCACAGCGCCATGCACGCGTCTACCAGCCCCGCGAATCCTCCGCGCTCTGCTCGCCGCCCCCCCCGACCCCCGACAACCGCTGCTCTTTTTAGTGTCCCCACAGTTCTGCCTTTTCCAGAAAGTCTTGGGGGTGCAGTCACACAGCATGCAGCCTTTCCAGACTGGCCTCTGTCACTTTACAACATTTAAGCCTCCTCCTTAAAGTGTCTTCTCATGGCGTCATAACTCTCTGGCGCTAAATACTATTCCACCGTCTGCGTGGACCTGTGTGTCCATCCATCACCTGCTGAAGGACATCTCGGCCGCTTCCGGGGTTGGGCAGTTATGAATAAACATTCGTCGGTGGCTTTCTGCGTGGGCATCATGTTACACCTTTGGGTAACACCACGGACAGCAGCTGCTGGGTCAAACAGGCAGGGTATGCTTAGTTTTGGAAGAAACCACGAAACCGTCCGCGGTCCCGCACTGTCCTGCGTTCCCAGCGCCCGTGGATGAGCACTCCTAATGTTCCACGTCCTCGCCAGCACTGCGTGTCTTCCGTGTGCCGGATTTGGGCCACTCTTATCAGCGTGTAGTGGCGTCTCGTTTGAGTGTGCACTTCCCCAGCGACATATCATGTTGAGTCTCTTTTTGAGAGACAGAGAGAGAAAGAGAGAGAGACAGACAGACAGAATGCGAGCGGGGTAGAGGCAGAGAGAGACGGAGACAATCTGAAGCAGCTCCAGGCTCCCAAGCTCTCAGCACAGAGCCCGACATGGGCTCCAACTGTGAGATCACAACCTAAGCTGAAGTGGGACGCTTAACCAACTGAGCCCCCCCGGCGCCCCGTCTTCTTATTCTCATGATGCTTATTTTTAAAGTCTCTTCCGCACCTGTAGTTGCCTCCTTTTCTCCCTCCTTTAGTATGGTTGGGTTTTATTCCTTAGAAATGTGTCTTTTTTTCATTCAACAAACATTTATTCAGGCTTTACTATGTGCAAATGCTATTTCTGAAAGCAGGAGATGCGCCAACTACAAAGCAGACCAAGACCCCCACCCGCGTGCAGCTGTGTTGTCAGTTTGCAAAGCTGCCTTTCCGTTTTGTTGCTCATTCCTATTATTTGTGCTGTTTTCTCCTCCAGAAACTTCTGCTTCTGTATTATGCTAATCTTCATGGTTTTTCTCTTTTTACACTTTTGTTCTCATATTCTATTTCCAGCTTAAGTTGAATGTGGAGCTAAATTCTTTTAAATACTTATTGTCCTATAAGAATACTATGGCTATAAATTTTCCTCTGTTTACTGTGTTAGCTGCATCCCACAAGTTTGCTATTTTAGTTTCTGTCATTTTGTAATTTCCAGTATGATTCCATTCATACTTCAGATTATTTATATGTAAATGGAAGTTTTGGCATTTAAGTTTTCTCTCATTGGTTTTTGATTTTTCAATATTATTGCATTCTGGACAGAACATATGGGCCTGTTTACTGCCAAGACTTCGGGGTTCTTGAAATTTCCTTTGTGACAGGTAAACATTTGTAAGTATTTCTCATGTGCTGGAAGTAAGTGCACATTGTTTATGGAGAGCAAAATTCTATCAGATCAGAAACTGATTTTTCTTTAAATCTCCCCTTTTTAAACTGCCTGGTCCACATTTTCTGCAAGAGATGTGTTAGCACATCCTATGCACTGTGGAAAGGTCGAGATTTGTCCACAATTGTGTCACTCTTTGCTTTTGGTCGGGGCTATGTTTTCCTATTTATGCAGAACAGAGACTGCCATGCTCTGTGATCATGACATACGTGTCCCTTTGTCCTGTGAAAGCTCTTCAAACACAGGTATTCTCAGCCATGCTTTCTTTTGGTATTTCTCACACTAATTTTTTTCATCCTTTTATTTCAAACCTTGTGCCTCTGTGTATCTCTTGTAAGCAATATGTATTGGATTTTATGGGTTTCTAAAAGTATGATGCGAATCTCTTTGCATAGGTGAGTTTAAGTCACCATGACCACTTGCTTACGTGGACTTATGTGGCCTGTGCTCCCAATTAACACATTTTCCCTTTGCTTTTTTCCAACTCTCTTTCCTAGCTTCTCTTGACTTGATCAGTTTTGTTCATTTGCTTTCTTTTCCCCTCTCCTCGAAGTCCTACACTCTACGTCTACCCTTCACGTTTTAAATGGCTTCCTACACTTGCATTTTCTAAAACATTCCCGAGTAACCCGGATGGGCAGGTCTGCAGCCGCGGGTCCGTGAAGACGGGAGGGCCAACTCACCCACTCCCCACTAAGGACCGGATGATCTCTTTACAGGGTCCCCCACTATCCGAAAGTGGAGCATTCCTAAAATCTTCCCTAAGCCAAAGAGGCATAAAGGAAAGAGGCACTCAATATTAATTTATTTGAAAAGATGAGTATTCCTGGACCCCAAAAATACCACCTCTCGTAGGCTTTTCCGACACCTTAGGGCAAGCACATCTTGCTAACAATGCACAGAATAACTCGAGATAAAGCACTGACGCTCACAGACGGAGTGGAGCTCTCCAGACCAGAGCCGCTGAGCGTGGTCGTAGGGAAAGAGCCGGGCGCCAGCATTCTCGCTGTGTCTCAAACAGCTCGCTGGGGAACCAACGCTGAATGCCGTTTTCCCTTTTTGCCTTTGTTCATAAAAGCGACACTCCTCTCTGGATTTCTTCCAGTTAGAGAAAACAGGTACCAACGTGGGTTTTCCGTGAAAGTGAGGTGGGGTAATGCGAACTTCTGAGAAGCAGGGGACACCTCTACTCGAAATCCATGCTGGAAAAGCACGCAGAGATGTAGATGTGCATCACGGCATCACTGGCAACGGGAGGAAGCTGGACCCCACTTGATGGACAGTCTGGGAGGGATGGGTTATGTTAATCCACACGACAGCATTATGCAGTCATTAAAGTCACGTCTGAAGAACTTTAATGATCGAGAAAGCACTCAGGATATCAGCACTACGAGGCGTCCTCTGTAGGTCTCTTTCTTCCTGCAGCAGGACGGAAAGAGACACTGCCCAGCACGGGGAGACGTGCGGGAGGCTGGGGTCGAGCGCAGTGACACGACACACCCCCTCCCCAAGAAGGGCTAAGACCATTCCAGGTGTGGGTGAGGATGTGGGCGAACGAGGGCCCTCGAGCCCTGCGGTGTAAATGTAAACTGGAAATCCACTTTGGCAAACAGTCTGCCACCATTTAGGAGAGTGGCCGAAACACACCCTCCAGGCCGGCAGAACGGAGGGGCACGTATCCGCCAAGGGACACGTACGCGATGTTCACAGCAGCGGGATCTGCAACCGCCCCAAGCTGGAAACAAGCCAAACCAGTTGTGACCCATCCACACAAGGGGGAAAGTGACGCTGACAGGGAGGAACAAACCACCGCCATCCTAGATGTGGACGTCCACAGCAGGACGTGGGGCAGGGTGGGTGGTTCACAACGCGGGGTCCTGTGCGATTCCTTCAGATGACAGTCGAGGTGGCATGAACGCTGGGGAGAGGGACCCCCGGGAGATCGGGGTGCAGGCCAGGGGCTCACCTTGACCTTAGCTGTGGAGCCCAGTGTCCACTCTGGGATCATTCACTGGGCACTAGATCTGTGAGGTGCCCCCTTCTGAGCGTTACACTTGAGTCTAAAAGTAGAAGCAACACAAACTACTGCTAGCTCTCCGCAGAAAACCATAAAGACGGATTGGTTTTCCATCGTCGTGTAACGAGCCGCCACCATCTGGGCCCCACGCCACCTGCCACTGCTGCTGGAGCGCCATGTCTCCCGCCCGCCCCCCGCTCGACTGTTAACGGCCAGCGAGTCTTCACGACCCTTGCGCCCTCCTCTTTGGGAACCGCCCGCTTTCTGTGCTGCACCCATTTTTGTTTCCAGCGCTATCTCCAAGGCCTCAGTAAGCATTCCGCAACGCGAGCGTCTCACGTGCTTGCTCGGCTTGCTCCGCGGGCATCGGCCTTTCCCTGGACCATGTGGTCACCGGCATCACGGCAGGAAAGCCTGTGGCCACTCCCTCGTACAAAGATATCTCTTTGTATTTTGAGCACTTTGGGGAATTTTTGTTTGTATGTTTATACCCATTTGTCTGGAATGTATTTGGATGTATTGTCTTTTCCCTAAGTAAATAATCAGCTTCAAATTGTCAGTGAGATGGGCTCAGGGGTTAGATCCTTTGCGCCTGGTCACACAGTGGCGGGGAGCCCTCCCCGGCCGCCCTCTGTTGATTGGTGGGGCTGCTGGACGAGGGAGACAAGCCTGGGGGCTGAGCGGGGCAGACCCCTGGGTGGCCGCGACCTCACGGTGCCAACGTAGCAGCAGGCCGGGAGGGGCCGCTGGGGTGGGGCAGGGTCAGGGAGGCTGAGGGGGGCTCCCTGCCTGACACGGAGCAGGGGCGGCCCACGTCTCCAGTAAGCTTCACGGAACGGTGGCTCTGACAGCGCACCCACTGGCCATGGTCCAGCAGGAAACGTCAAGCTCAAGGTAGACGGCACCCTGAGGCCCAGGCACGTTAGAGGCAGGACCAGTCTCTTCAAACACAGAGGGGGCTCCTCCCACTTCAGGGCTGGACCTGACAGGAGCATAGAAGCCCTGGCTCGGAACCATCCCTCCGAGCTCTCCCGCCTCCTGGAACCTCATCCCTCCCCAGCAGGTCTGCCTTGCTGGGGCCCGGCTGCCCCGAGAGCTTCTCTGGCACTTTCCATGTGGCAGCGGGGCCAACAGGCAGGGCCTCCCCAGGTAGCCTGGCGGGGTGAGGCGCAAGGGCACAGGTGGTCAGGGGCGCACCTGAGCACCTCCAGGGTGTGAGCCATCTGTGGAGGCTGAGACCCCAAAATGGGCCTGAGGAGCAAACAGCTGGCCCACAAATGCCGAGTCGTGACTACAAATGACAGTGGTCAGCAGCTCTGAGCTGTGACCGGGCACCAGCACCTTCCACCTCCTATACGGGGAGGCCGCTGCGTGTCCCCTGCGAGCGCAAGCCTGCAACAGGGTCTGGGCGTCAGCCCCGGCTCAGGGCCGCGCTCAGTCACGGGGAGGGCGTGAGTGCTGTCACCCGGCGTGGTCTCCTGTCCCCCACAGGGACAGCACCTGACCCCACCCCATCAGTGGACGGCATAAGACGGCAGAGAGCAGACAGCTGCCCTGGGGAGTCCCCACCGCGGGGGGAGGAGCAGATGTGGGGTGTCCGAGGGGCGCGGGGCACTCTAAAAGCAGCCGAGAAGCTGGGGCTCATGGGGCCACGAGGGTGGGGCCTGGGAAGCAGGGACGGGTACGTCCTGGGTCCGGGAGGCACCTGACTGCTGTGGCACGGTGGGGAGGCCCCCTGTCCCAGCTGGCCTGGACGTGACCCCCAACAGTGCAGTGTTGGGGTGTGGGGTCCCGCCCGAGTGCGACAGACTCCCACGCCCCCTTGAACGTCCGTCTCCCTGAGAGGTCCTCCCGGGCTTCAAGACTGCGTGCCGCGCACATACACAGCCCAGGGTCCCCACCCTCAGCTGTCACCCGGCCTCCGTGGACAGAAGACGCCTGGCCCCGGGCGCCCCCGCTTTCCGAGGAGAGTCCTTGAGTCAGGCCGAGGCTGGGGGTTCACGGCATCTTTATTCCCGTTTGAACACATCATATGCAGACAGAACACTTTGTGGTCCCGGAGCCACCTGCTCAGACTCACAGGACGCTCGCTCGTCCACAGCCCCGCGTCCACCGCCAGGGTCACACACACAGGAAAATCCAGGCGGAGCCTCATGTAAAGTCGCAGATCCTCCTGTTCAAAGAATAAAGGCCTCAAGAGGCAGATGTCCTGTGAGCCTGACACCCTGGCCGCACGGAGCGCTCTGAGCTGGGGCGGCGGATCCTGGGGCCGGGGCGGGGACGGGGCTGCCTGCACATGGCCGCGGGCGGCTCCTCCCAGAACCCGGTGCCCCGGCCCGAGAAGGGGTGCAGGCCGGAGGGCCATGGGGTGCTGGTCGGACAGGAGCCCCGACCCCGGGTTGGCCCCTCTGACCTGGGAGGACCTCCCGTTTGCAAAGCATTTGGGGCTGATTTCCACACAATGACCCGAGAATGTTTTTAAAAGAAAAGGGACACGTGTGTCACATGCGGGCACATGTTCCTGTCCTGCCTGCAGCCTCCCCCAGCGCCTCACGCCGAGCGGGGCAAACACGGGGCACCAGCCTGCCTGCTCCAGGCCCAGAAGCAGGTGCCGAGGACAAGAGCCTGTCCCCAGCTCGGGGGTCGGGGTGGGCCCCAGAGCCACGGGGCGTCCACGTCCCCACCAACCACATGCCTGCACGGGCAGGGGTGGGTGGAAGCGTGCCTGACTCCCGCAGAGCCCAGGCAGGCCAGTCCAGAACCTTCCGCACCTGGGCTCTCTGCTCAGTGACCAACAAACGGTGGGCAGCAAGCGTGTCTGCAACCAGCCGAGACGTGGAAGGTGCGGCCAGGCGGAGGCGAATGCTCCGAGGACTGCGTTGCCGCGGCCGAACCCCGCCCGTCCTGCGGGCCCAGAGCGGGGAGCAGGGTCCCCGGCCTCAGCCGGTGTGGCTCGTCCCCATCCCCGGGGCCGCAGAGCCCTCAGCTCACGGCAAACAGCACAGGGGGTCCGGGGGGCTGAGCGCTCCCTCTGAAGCGGATGGAGACGCAAAGCAGGGCCGCTCCTCCGCTCCCCCCCC
>NW_024080636.1:6649883-6683274 GCF_003009895.1 Hyaena hyaena | reverse complement strand
CCGCTCCCCCCCTGCTCCGGAGCCACAGTCTCACCAAGAGAGAAGGCAGAGCCACACCTTACGTGACCAGTTACAGGAGCAAGGCCAACTCCCAGAAGCCCTGTGGGGACAGAGACCTCACAGGGGAGGGCGGTTCACTTCTTAGTAAGTCTATATTTTATTCTCTTTCACTCAACAGAATAAGATTTTCGCATTTCAAAGCAGGTATGAGACGGCCACGACCTCCTTGCTCCCCTGGCGCCAGACAGCAGGCCTCTCCCACGGGGTCCGGCCCTCAGGCGGCCACGCCCTGGAGGCTCCGGGAGGGGGTCATTTGGCAAGGCTGCTCCAGGGACACGGAGGGAGAGTCGCCCACCTCTGGCCCCCTGTGCGGCCAGGACCCTCCCCCCGCTCTCTTTGGTATCTTAGGCAGCGGAGGCGCCCCGGGCCAGGCCCCGGCCCTCGCCTGCGCCCCGTCCTGGCCAGCGCCCTGGAAGGCAGGCTGCTCCGGCGAGGCCTCTCCTCGGCCACGGGCCTGTGGCCACGGCAGCGCGGGCCCCGGCTCACTTCTTGTAGTGATTGGGGGCGTCGGCGAAGGCAAACTTGAGGCGGTAGGCCTCGGCCAGCAGCAGGCTGACGTCTTCATCGCCCCAGCGGGCCGTGGGCAGGTTCTGAAGGAAGAGCAGCAGCTCCTGGGGGAGAGACAAGCCTGGGTCAGAGCGGGTGACAGCGGCGGGGTGGGGCTCCCTTTGGTGGGGGGGCCTGGCCACCCGTGAGGGCTCGCGGAGGGGGCTCGCGGCTTCCTAGACCCCGTGAGTCGTGTCCCCTCCCCTCTGCACCCCGAAGGGCCGCAAGCCCCGTGGCCAGGAGGGAGCCCCTCACACGGCCCCCAGTCCTTTTTGGCGATGCCTCTGGGACGGAGGGCAGTGCCACCCACGCTTCACAGCTGCGACCCCCCGAACAGGCCCCTCGGGCTCCACGGTCAGGTGCGGGTCGGGTGGGGCCTGGTTGCAGGCGCTGCCTCACCCCACAGCCCCGCAGAATCCCCTCAGGGGTAGGGCCCCCACCCCCTGGCCCAGGCGGACTTCGGGCCAGGTTTCTGTGACATTCCCTCAGCAGGGACGTGAGGGGCACCGTGGACAGGTGTATGCCCCCCAAGCCTACCAGGCAGGTGCACACCAGGTGGGCACACGCTGGGTGGGCGGGGGGCCAGGGAGCCCCTGTCACTATCCTCGCTTGATAGTCTGTTTCCAGAAAAGACCAGGCTGGAGCGCCTCGGCTGCCCCCAGCCCACCCCACAGGGCACACAACTCTCAAGAGCTCACAGTCTGCAAGCCAGAGTCAGGGATACTGAGGAAAGCGCTGGAAAGGAGAAACACAGCCCGGGGCCACAGCGACGCAAGGGCCCTGCGCGCTCACTGGCCCCTCTGACAGACCCCAGTTCTCGTCCAGGGCGACTGGCAACACTGAGGCGGGGGTGGGTCTGGGGCACAGACCCCAGCACCGGGGGGGTTTAGCAGGAGTGGGAGGGGCTGTGCGGCCGGAATGGCTTCTCGGGCGGGGGTTCTCCGGGGAGGAGAATCGGGGGCCTGGGCCACTGATCAGGTCAGCACGAGGCCTGGGCCAGGGCTCCCTGTCAGGGGCGGGCCTGCACCCTGTGGACAGCCTGCAGCTCTGGCCCCTCCCACTGGCCCAGCCCCCCCCAGAAGCCGGATCTGAGGGAGCCCAAGGACGGCTGGGGTCCTACGGGGCTGGTGCCACCCCTCTGAAGGTCCCAGCAGGGGACAGGGGACAGGGAGGGCACCAGACTGGGGCTGCTCCTCCCTGACTGCCTGAGACTCACACACAGGCCCCATCTGTTGAGACTCCTGTCCCTGCAAGGCTGGGACCAGGGATGGGGGGTGTGAGGAAGGGTGCCCAGGCGCTACATTCGCATCCTGGTCCCGCCCCGGGCTGACCCTCCTCTCTGAGCCCCACCCCTTTATCTGTGGGTCGGGGCCGGCTCGGTGAGCGTGGGGCCATGGGCTGTGCAGCACGCTGGGGCTCAGACCCGCCACTGTCCGCCCGGAGCCTCAGGCTCCTCGTCCACAGAGCGCGGTCTCCGTTCCCACCAGGGGCTGCCAGGGCCGGGTGCGGAGTTGCGCGGCGCCTCCTGCCCGGCGTGCCGTGCAGGGTGCCCCCCCGCCCGCCCACGAGCAGCCCCCAGGACCCCCTCCACCGGTGCCTCACCGCTGCCGCTTTACCCCTTCCTCAACCCCATTTCCTTTTGCATTTTGGATACTTTCTGGGGGCCTTTAAATTGAATTCGCAGAGCAAATTTCAGTGGCAGAATGTCCCCAGGGGCAGATCAGCATCAATCTGCTGTCTTTCACCATTAGGTGCAACTTACACGGACGCCAATCCAATTCTGAGCAGGTCGTAAATAAATACCTTTGGTTTTATTTTTAATCCACTTCGCTTCATATTATCATGACCTCGCTACTTGCAAGGTGAGAAGCAATACCCTCCCATTACGGTAACTCAGCAACCCCGCTGCACACGCAATTTCAGAATCTAATTTAGTCCCCCAGGTTCACTGGACGGAGGGAGAGTAGAAAAGCCCGGAGCCTCACTGCCTGCAATGCTAAAGAAGGAAAAATCTATCGGGGTGACCTTTACGGGAGGCAAAGAACACAACCACACGCGTCCTTAAATACAGATTTCTTTTTTAAAAAGGCCCGTCTCATCGACGCATCGGGCGGAGACGGCTCTGATCCGGGAAGGGCGGCACGGTTATTGGCCGTGAGCTGTTTTGCGTTACCCACATCACACAGGTCAAGGGCCGTCAACGGGTCACGTCCCAGGGGCCCGGCTCTCCCTGGGGTGGGTCTGCCTGCGAAACAATGGTGGACGGGGGGCTGAGTCGGGGCCCCATCAGAGGCCCAGTCCTGCAAACCGCAGAGGGAACGGGGCTCCGTGAACAGTGCTCTGCCCTGTGAGCGGACGTGACAAGTAGGGGAAGGTTTGCTCACAAGTAGGGGAAGGTTTGCTCACAAGTAGGGGAAGGTTTGCTCACGAGCTGCCGTCCTCGGAAATCAGATGCGTGGGGCCCCTGGAACTCTGCCCGCTTTGTTCCACGAGACGCCACCCCATCAGTACAGCCGCAGCAAGAGTGCCCCCCCCCACCCGGTGCACGTGCTGCTCCCCGCTGGCCTGTTACCACAGGCTCCGCGGTCACGTGACCTGTGCCGTCCACAGTGAGGGCCCCGCCCCCACGCCTGGAGCCCTGCGCTCTGAGCCCCGTCCCCACGTCAGGATCAGCCCGGTGTTCCGGAACCCCGCTAACACCCAGGCCGAACCACAAACCACGGGGCAGACTCCTGGGGGCCCTGGACATGCTGACCCGCCTCTCGGCATGACCAGCAGCTGGACTGCCCTCTGGGCACTCTGACGTCCCGTCATGAGCATGTGGGTGGCAGCCACACTTCCCTGCCACAGGCCGTCCCCCGCGGAGGCCCTCCTGCATCCCCCTCCAGCGGCACCAGCGGGCCAGGAGCACACGCCCGGGTGCAGGCAGAGGTGCTGGTGTGAGCCCCCGGGGAGGCGGGTTGGAAGCCCCGAGCCGGCGTTCCCAGCAGCTCGCCACCTCGAGCAGGGCACCCTGCACCCGGAAATCCGCCCGTGGCCACGGCCTGGGCGGGTTCCAAGAGGAGCCTGCTGGCGTTAAAGAGCGAACAGCGCTTTGGCTCCGGGTGCTTCTCACCCAAAGGGGTTTATATTTCCAGTCTGGTGAGTTACAGCACCGTGTGCGAAGCAGGACGGTCTGTGTGTCCCAGGAGGGAGGACGTGGGGACACACCAGTATACTTGGGCTCCAGAAACGTGGCAGGGGTCCCCTCCCACGCCCCCAGAGTTCTCTGCTCGGAGCGTGGGCTGCAGCGCAGGAGGCAGCCAGCCACGACTCCACCATCTGAGGACCCGGGTCCAAGCCCCGCTCTGCTGCATCATGACTCCACGGCCCTCTGCCACGAGGCGATCTGGCTCCCCTGTGACATCTACGGGTCCACGTACCCCTGCACCCCTGAAACAAAACGTCCGGTCCACGGTGGCGCTCAGTGTCAGAGAAGGGTGTGCTTGGCGGCCCAGGGGTCTGCCGCTACCGGGCTCAGATCCCAGTCCTGCCTCCGTTGGTCATGTGACCCTGGCAAGCCTCCCGACTCTACCTCAGTCCCTGTGTGTAAATGCGGACAGGAACGTCCCTCCCTGAGTTGAGAACCTGTGCAAAGTGCTCGTGACAGGGTCCGTGGGTACAAAGCACAAGCTAAGGGTCCCCTGCTCTGTGAGGACCCAACCACCACTACTGAGTTGTTAGTAGGATTCAGTCCTTGCCAGCACTCAGTCGTTACTTCCGTGATTACCCTTTGTGGTCAAAGTAACAGTCGTAGTGGCGGGAGCAGCACTTTTGGTAGAGAAATGATCATCCGTGGAAAAGAGTTCAGTGGGCGAATTTAATAAGAAATGCAACTCGCACCGGACGGCCCGCCCAGAGGGGCAGTGCGGGCATGCAGCAGGCAGGGGGGACAAAGTCCAAGGGAGGAAATGCATGCCAGGCGCCAACCCGCAGCTGTGGACGGGGGAGGCCCGAGCCTGTGCGGTGGCCCCGAGGCTGGTCATTCTGAGAGGCTGACAGCGAGCCGAAGGGGACACTGCTTTTCAGCCTCTTCGGCCCAGATTTTCAAGTTCTAATGTCAGATACAAAATGAGCTATGATGACCTTAAAACAGTCCCAAGGGACTGACCGAGCACATAAGCTGTTTCACGCATCAACGGGAAAGCCCAAGCCGTCACCTGCCTCTGTGCTGGCATCACGCCTACATGGCTGACGTACCCTCTGCCAGCCGACTGGCCTCCCTGGAGCCGTGTGATGGCCCCACGGCCTCCCCGTGCAGCTGACAGACCCTGGGCCACTCAGAGGGACGCTGCCCACCTGCCTGGGCCACAGGGCTCCGGGCTCCAGGCCCCAAGAACACACCTCTTTGCCCGTGAGGGTGTGCGGCCCTCCCTGGGCACCAGGACGTCGGGTGTAAGTGGTGTGGTCAGCACCCAGCGGTGTAAGCAGGTGCCTCCCACCGGAACGGCAAGTCAGGAGCCACTGGGAGACGGGAACAGGACAGACTCCAGGGAGGTCAGACACTCCTGCCCTCTCGCAGCAGAAGCCCAGCTCGTGCTGCGGTGGGGACCGAGCGACAGGAAAATGAATGCGAAATATGGGACGTTTGGTCCTGCACAGTCACAAATGGCCTCCTGTCCGCCGGCCCCCGCTGGGCCCCCACGGGTGTGCGTCACGGAGAGCACACCCCAGACTTCTAGAAGGGCCTCCCGTCAGCCCGGCCATCACAGAGCCCCGTGGGTCCACAGCATAGAGAGCAAATCCGGGCTGCAAATAAGAAGTCTGCACAGAATCTGTAAAGTCTTAACAGTTCTTATGTTGACTATAGGTTGAAAGACAGTATTTCAGATTTCTGGGTTAAATAAAATATTAGTAATTTCACCTGGTTTTCTCCACTTCTGTGGGGCCATCAGAATATTTAAGACTTCCCACACGACGGGGATTGCGCTCCAGTGGACGGCACTACTCTAAGGAACACGAAAATACCGCTTCTCGGCTGTGCCCCCCAATCCCGGGGCAGCCTGGCCTGCAGACGGCGCGGACCAGTGCCTCCCTCCATGGGACCCTCTGGCAGACAGAACATTCCGGAAGGCCCCCACAGACAGCAGGAAGGGCAGAACACGTCAACGCCTGCTCCTCCGTGTGGTGTGGCACGGAGCACACAAGAGGTCGGCTTAAAAGCTGTTCAAGTCAGGGGTTTACAAATTGCCAACTCTCAGAGACGAATAAATTAATCCTGACGGGGCTAAAAGGGCCCAATTGCCGACTCTTATTATGTCTCCCCTTAACCGAGAAGGAAGAAACAGGAGTCCCTCGCTGACTCGCCAGTCAGGTAGCAGGGCTAATTGGTTTAATTCACTTTCCCATCCACATTCTGACGTTTGATTTGTGCGGCTTGGCTAGAAAACCCAACGGCTCGGCGGCAAGGCAGGCCTTGGTGCTGCCCGGGGGCCTGGGGGCTGGGCCTCAGGCACCCCCGGCCCGTCTTCTGGGGGAGGAGACTGAGGCACAGGCAGGCGGGGCGCCTGGTGCTGGCAGCCGGGTGGCAAGGGGAGGCCGGAGCCCCACGGCCAGCAACCCTGGGCCCTGAGGCCCTCATCCAGGAGATGGGGACCGTGACAGGGGCCACCTCCAGGCTTGGGGGTCAGCGGCTTATTGCTGAGCTGGCAGCAGAACAGGTGCTCTGGGAAGGTGCCAGCCGCGTGCCTGTCATCCTGTCCACACCCGAGGTCCCGGCTGCTGCCTGCACCCCCTCAGAGGAAACAGGAGCAGCCCCTACCAGGGCTGTGCTGAGGACGGAGGGGTCCACGCATGCCGTGGCATGACGACTGGCACGCTGGAGCCCACTGCCATGCCGCCACTGCCGCCGCCACCGTGCCACCACCCTCACCGCCACCGCCACCACCATGCTACCACCACTGCCACCGCAACCACCGCCACGCGCCATCCTACTCACGACTGAAGGTGAACAGCACCTGTGTCCTCCGGGCACCGACCTGCAGCCTCTGTGCCGCTCCAGCCTCCCGCCCTCCCCGCCCCCGGGCAGCTCCTCGGAGCACGCGGTGCAGGGGGCCGGGGAAGCCATGGCCCCGGAGAGCCGGCAGAGGAACAGGGCACTTTCACTCCTGTCTGGGCAGGAGCTGCTGGGGTTTGATCCATATTCAACATAAAATCTCTGTTCTTGGGAAGTACATGTGTAAAATACCAGATAAACAGTAGCCCAGATTAAATTATACCACAAGGGCCTGAGGCGTCTGCCACAGTGCAGGTGGCCGGGGAGACTCAGGGAGCTAGTGGCTGGGCCTCACCGGGCACCTGCAGGGGCGGGGAAGGGGCGGGGCAGGCACGCAGGGCGAGCGTGGGAGCCGGGCGCCTTCGGCCCTTTCCCCTGGACGGCATGGCCCCTCCCCTGCCGTGGATGCCCTGAGTCCCCTCCGGGCGGCCCACCTGGCCCAGGCACGCCTCCTGCGGGGACGGCGCCAGCCCTGCTCTGATGTCCCCACGGTCTGTGGGAGCAGGCGTGGCGGTGGCGGCTGCGGACTGGACGGCTATTCACCCTGCTCTGTCTGGCCGCCAGGGCTGTCGTTTTGCATCAGTAGTCGGTCAACTGCCAAGCTGTCCTCCGTCCGCCGCTCACTTTGTGCCACGCATCGCTCTGAACTGCGGCTGTGACAACCCATCCTGGAGTCCCCGCCCCTACTCCCTGTTGCCTGGGCACCGGCCACGGCTGCAGGAGGGGCCCTCCCTTCTGCGTTACCCCTAATCTATCCCACGTGGCGCCCTTTCTGTGAATGGATGAACGATCACAGGACAAGACCTGACATGTGGTGGACACGAAAGTCGCCGCTCAGGAGGCCACGCGGATGCTCGCCCGGTGTCTGACCCGAGTCCTCTCCTGCGTCCCCATCAGATGCTGACCCAGCCCAAGAAGGGGGCCACCCTGCCCTCTCCAGCGCGGTGGCTCCGCTGTGATGTCCTCATGGTCGCAGCCTCACCTCACTCACCTCTAGGACAGGGAGCGGCTGGGCAGCACCCCCCACCCCCCGCCACTTCCGCCCCCACCCCCAGACCTACGGCAGCTGATTTCTTTGACAATCCGGTTATTAGTTTGAAAATCTTGTCAAGATCTGGACCAAACCAGGGCTAAAAATAGAAGGCTGGTGACAGCGGCTGGGACGGCCGGCCAGCTGCCAGGCTCGCCAACCCGCTGGTGACAGCCTTCCACAGGGTGCAGAATCGAAGGCGACACCGGCGTAGAGTGATCTGAGGGCCCCGAGGGCTCGGGGAGGCGAGCCGTCCTTGTAATTAATTTGGTATTTCTTCTCCGCAAATGGAATTCTAAGCAGAAAAACACCTTTGGGTCCTGAAAACACGAGCTCGGTGTGAGCGCCCCAATCCTGGCAGATCTTTCGCTTCACGTGTCTGCACTGGCTGAGGGGCGTCCCGTCCGCACACGGGAGAATCTGAAGTCCCCGCGTGACAATCAGGGCCCGCCTCCTCCCCTGGGCTCCTCTCTGCTTCGCAGGGCGTGCGTGCGGGCGGCCAGTCACAGACGCGGGGCACCGAGATGTCGCTGCGAGGCGCCCACGAGGAGGGCCCGTGAGGGAAGGACGCGCACGTCCAGGGGGGAGGCCCTGCTCGCCACCTCCAGCCGCCCCGGTGCCAGGCCCCCGGTCCTCCCCACTTCCTGAAGCCCCCGCCCCCAGGATCCCCGGCCTGAAGCCCCGCCCACTGCCTGGCCACCCTTCCCTCCTGAGTGCCAGGCCCTCTCCGCCCCTGCAGCCCTCCCGGGCGAAGGTCACCCCCTTCTCTGCCCACGGCATGACCACGCCCTGACTCCAGCCTTGCGGGTCTGATGGCTGCACACCTGCACGCCCCTGGCCTCTGCATGGCATCTAAAAGTGTCTCAAACTGGTCATGGCACCCCCTGCGCTGGCCCCGCCCGCGGGTCTGCTGCGCTGGCCCCGCCCTCCCCTCCGCCCGCGCTGGCCCCGCCCCCTCCCTGTGCTGGCCCCGCCCCCTCCCCTGAGCTGGCCCCGCCCTCCCCTCCGCCCGCGCGGGCCCCGCCCCCCTCCCCTGTGCTGGCCCCGCCCTCCCCTCCCCCTGCACTCAACTGCGACCAACACGAAGGCGCGCACTCTACCCCCCGCGGCCCCGGGTTGCGGCTGAGACCCCGCAGCTTCCTCCCTAGCGGAGAGAAGGGCCTCCAGGTGGGGCCGCGGCCGGAGCCCAAGCACCAGCACATTCCGCAGCCACACAGGCACTGTCCACGGCTCCGACTACACGGGAGGGACACCGGCTTCCTGAGCGGATCTCACAGGCTCACCGGCAACACGGCATTTCCCCTGCGGAGGCCGGCGGGAGCCCCGCCGAGGCCAGTGCTCACGCCGGCGCAGGCGGGGCCGCTGGCCTGTCTCGGGCCTCGGGCCGGGGAGCCGGGGAGAGTGTGCCCAGAGCCACAGGACTGGAGGGCAGCACACGGCAGGGAGGTGCCGCCCCGAGGTGGCAGGCCCGCGCCACCGGCTCCCGGTGAGGAGCGTGTGAGGCTGTGCGAAGTGCCGGACCCCCACGGGGTGGGCCCGGCAAGCCGGTCCTGGGTCCGCCCTTGGGGACCACACACCGTGCGACCCTGGGCCCCATTTCCCACAGCATGAAACTGGCGAGAACAAGGTGCCCAGCCCCACCGGGCACAGCAAGGGCTAGCACGAGAGGACGAAGGGAAGGGGCTCTGCGGTGACTGTGTGCTCCCTGGCACGTGCCGCGTGGCCACCACTCTCCACCCGTGGGCCTCCTGCGTCCTGGTCCGGTGGATGCAGGGGGAGAAATGTTTTCCTCTCTGGTTACGACTGGCAGCTTCTGGTTCTGGTGAACGCAGGGGCCACTGGCTTGGTCCTAGTATTACTTCTCAGCCCTCCCCTGAGCTGTCTTGGCACTGGGGCCCGCTCCCGCCACCCCAGAGCCCAGGCCCGGCCGTGGTCACAGCACCTCCACTCCCACACCCCGGAGCCCAGGCCCGGCAGTGGTCACAGCACCTCTGCGCCTCAGATGACCTGCTGTTACTTCACCCACAGCCTCTGAAAACTGGTTTTCCTGCCACTCAGAACCTCGCTTTTGACCAATCCCCGCCTGTCTAGCTGCAGGAACTCAGTAGGCAGACGCTCTTAGGCAGGGTCTGGTCGGCGGTATTGGAGGATGGAGTGCGTGAGCGGGTGTGCGCCCACCGCAAGGCTGTGGGGAGACCCCGCCTGTCCCCCTCCAGGCTCAGCAGGAAGACACCTCTGGCTCCTGGCCTAGAATGCGGGCGCACAGCTCGTCAGGAATGCCATTGGACTGATGACCTCAGAGTGCTTATGGGCAGGCGTGGGTGCATGCCACCCACATAGGTGGATGGACACTAGGCGGCGCGGCACAGTGCCAGCCACGCCCAAAGACGCCACTGCGCCCAGGCTCCCTGCCTCTGGGAACGGAGCTTACGGAGTTCCCTCACATCCCTGCAGGTGCTTCGTCGTCTCCTCCGTCCGGCAACTGTACCCAAAGGCTGCAACTTGATTGTAGGGCTGAGCCGGGAGCCCGGGGTCCCCAGCTCCTTCCCACAGCCCCACCCCCCGATTTGGCATAGGAATGGTGGGCTCTCGGGTGAAAGAGCCTCACAGTGGGTGACCCGAGAGCTTCCGCATGACTGCACTGGAAGGTTCTCTCTGCCACAGAGAACACCCCACAGCTGACGTGGACCCACGTGAGGTTGTGAAGGTTATACAATCGGGGAGCACACTTACGAAAGAAAATAAAGGTCAAATACGAGTACAAAATCAGAAGTGCAAGCACGTGGGGACTTAGAAAGGAAAAAGGAATCGGAAGCGTGTACATTATGTTTAAAGCTGGTAAGAGCACAGACCACAACTGGCAGAAAAGTACGACTGTCGTGAATCCCCTGACGCATCCGTAGCAGACTTCCCCCAGGCCTCGCCGCGTTTTCCTAGTTGCCGCTTCCTGCAGCAGCGCTCCTGTAAGAGCAGGCTTGTGGGGGGGACAGAAGGCACCACAGTGGCGACCACACCTGGGGTACCCCCCCTCTCGGGGCTCTGGGAACAAGCTGGGCCTTTCTGGTTGTCACGACACCTGCGAGCACAGAGCGGCCGCCCCCTGCCTCCCTGCCCTCCCTGGGTCAGCCCCTGCTCGAGCCCCCAGCTGTCACCTGGGGACATGAAGGGTGGTGCCCACCCGGGGGGCCCTTCAGCAGGGGACGCGGGCAGGGGCCCTGGGCCAGCTCTGCCCCCTCATCCCCACAAGTGGTACCTCACGGGCCGCGGCTGCCAAAGGACACAGCGATTGTGCCAACCCGATGCTGCTGCTGTGGCATAAGGCCAAATCCACGTAGCCCACAGGGCCTGCGTGTGGACTGCCCACCCCCTGTGACCCTCGTCACAGCAGCTCTGGTGACGGTCACCATCTATGCAGCCGGGCCAGCTGCACCAGGCTGCTCATGGCCCCAAACTCACGTGGTCTGACAAGCACAGGACCTCCCAGGCCTGCAGCCTATCCCCTGCAGGGACCTGGGCAACAGCAGCGGCCGTGTGCCCGGGCACAGCGGGCAGGGTGTGTGTGTTGGGGCCGGCGGGCGTGTCTGCACACTGCCCACGGGACCAGCAAAGGCGGGCCCTGGGGAGGAACACCTGCCGGACAGCCCGTGGCTGTCTTCCCGGAGCCCCTCCCGGCTGGCATCATTTCCTGAGGCCTTCAGCAGGGCCCAGCAGGTGGGGCTGGTGGGTTCTGGGTGTGGAGAAGTCCCCTCACCCTTATGCTGCGCCTGTGACCTGCCACTGGAGAGGGCCCGCAGGGCGCCCTAACAGAGACCCTCCGAGGATGAACAGGCATATTCTGAGGCAGGAGCTTTGCGAATGCAAACGCCCCGCTCCAGCCGGCTTAACCATGCACTCCACTGCAGGTCTCCAGCCTGGTGTGACACGGGGACAGCTTCCCGAGGCCGGAGAGATGGGGCCCAGCTCAGGAAGGCGGGAAGTGGGGGCTGTGGAGGCAGGCTCACTTTCTACAGAAGAAGCCAAACGCACCGGTATTTAATTGGGTGCGTGGGAAGGTTCTGTGCTTCCTGTCTGCAAGCACAAAGCGCCATGACCCCACCGTCCAGGGCACCTGGCCTTGCTGGGAGTGCGGGGCAGGCCAGGGGCCTTCAGGAAGTCTCTGACGGAAGGACTGACCTGCGTGAGACCCGGAGGAGAGCGTGGTGCAGGGCACCGAGTGACAGGAGGCCCCTCTCATGTCTCCAGGATGCTGCAGGCCCCCCAGGCTTGCCCCCCCTGCCCCGGTCCCGCCAGGTCTCTGGGACCTACGCCTGGGCAGGCCCCTCCGGGCAGGGACCGGGGTTCCGGCTTCAGCAGCTGAGCCTGCCCCGCAGAGCACGTGCAGGCCTGCGGGCGTCTGTCTGAAGCACAGGGTCCCCAGGGGACATGGCGGGCAGTGCGGCCAGAAGGCACCCTGTGCTCCCTGGGGCCCAGCTGTGATTCAGATGGTCACTGCCGACCCGGGGACAGGACTGCTCCGTGGAGGCTGGAGGATGGGCACACTGCTGGCCACATTTAAAACGCAAGCATATTCCCAGAAGCAGTTCAAAACTAGCCAGCCTGCACAGCAGGGCTCTCACACCCTGATCCCAGGCACACCTGGCTGCACAGTCTGTTGAAAGGACACTGTCCTCTTCAGGAGTGTTAAAGGGTCACTGCCAAGTACTCCAGACCTGTGATTTACAGACTTACGGGAGACTTTCATCAGCCCACGGAGGTGTTTACAGAGTAGATTCTCCCCGCCCCCCATCTGATCTGCTGAGGTCCTCAGTGACAGAGGGGACACTGCCCAGCTCAAGCTGGCCAGCTGTGGTGGGGTGGGGGCAGAGACAGAGGCGGCTCCAGGTTGTGACCACCTGCCCAGCACCCCTCCCTGGGGAGACAGAGCCAGGGTTTCCAGGAAAAGAGGTCCTTCTGGAGGCCAAGGCTTGGGTCAGAGCACTCTCCTCCCCCAGCACCTTCTGGGGGGCTGCATGGTTCCTTATAGCATCTCCAAAAGGCAGCCATACTCAGGATGTATGAAGGATTCAACCATGGCCCTTATCACTTGAGATCCTTGAGGGCAAAGGCCCAGACAGCCTAGGCCCCAAAGGGCTCAAACTTCACAGTACCAACTGGAGCAGGGCATGTATCCAATTCAATATTGAGTCGTGGATGGATGGGTGGATAAATGAGTGGATGGACAAGTGGCTGGAGGGAAGAATGGAGGAATGGATGACTGGATGGATAAGTGGATGAGTAGATGGAGAGACGAATGGGTGGGTGAATAGAGAGAGGAATGGAGGAATAGACTGATGAATGGATGGGCAGATGGATGGGAGGAAGGATAGAGAAATGGAGGGATGGAGGGATGGATAAGTGGATGAGTGGATAGAGAGATGGATGGATGGGTAGGTGGATGGATGGATGGGTGAATGGATGGAGGATAGAGGGATGGACAGATGGATGGGTGGATAAACAGATGAGTGGATGGAGTGATGGATGGATGAGTGGAGAGATGGATGAGTAGATGGATGAGTGGATGGAGGGATGGATGGGTAGATGGACAGGTGGATGTGTAGATGAGTGGATGGATGGGTGGGTGGGTGGGTGGATAAATGGGTGAACAGATAGGTAGATGGGTGGGTGGCAGGTAGCTGGACAGGTGGAGACATACAGAAAACTTCTGGGACAGGCCTGAAAGCAGGCTCCGTGGCTCAATTCTCCCCCCTCACCCCATCCCCTCCTATATCTGGAGGCTAGCTACTTCCACGAGCAGCCAACCTCCGCATGAGGCCTGTGGGGTCACAGCTGCGGCAGATCCAGGGGTATGTTCCCAGCACCCAGCAGAGGGCCTGGCACACAGGAGCCTTATTTTGTGTTCAATTAGCACTGTTACTGATAAAACTGATGCATAAAAATGAACGCATTACATGCCAGTAACCATTGCATGAAACAGGAAATTTAGTCCCATTCACAGAATAGTACCCAGTTGAGTCCTATATGTAGTCTTTAATCTAAAGCATTACCGAAGTCATCTCCTTCCTCCCTCCATCCTCTGGAAAACACCACAAAAGATCCAACTTTTCAAAGAACCCCACCTACTAAACACGGGCAACAAAGGAAAAGTTGTGCCCCTTGAAACAGGTGTTTGGTAAAACCCCCTCTGTCTCCATTTCTTTTCATAGAATCCTGAGGCCCATTTCTGACTGATGAGGCCGGAGGGGCTGCCCGAGGCACTGGCCACGGGCAGGAGGGCCCAGGTGGAGCGGGACTGCCCTGGGGTCAGAGTCTGCCGGGTGACGACAACGCTGGCCGGGTCAGTCTCTTTGGAATCCAGATCTGGAACAAGAGCCCTCTGCTAGGGCTGTTTCAAGGATTAAACGTGTGCATGCAAAGGGCACAGTGAGCCCCGCAGAAGCCGTCCAAAGCAGGGGGCAGCCCCTAGGAGAGGTCAGTGAGAACAAGATGATGTGATCGAGGCCCTCAGCCTGCAGCAGCGCAGGAGTCTGGACCCCAGGCCGGCGCTGGTAGGAGGTCGGTGCTGAGACACCCCAGCACGTGGCAAGCGGCCATCACTGGGCTTGACCCAGAGCAGCACCGGGGACCCCCAGCGCCGCTCCCCAGGGCTGAGCCTCCCCCACCTGCCGGGGCTGCAGGTGGAGGGAAAGGCAGGCAGGAGCCCCCTCCCCCCACCGGTAGCACTTCCCACGATGGAGGAGACCCAGCTAAAGGAAGTGGAGCGACCGGGAAGCAGAGCCTAGGAAAGAAGAGTCGCTTCAGCACACGACACTTGGAGCCCCAGCGACTGATTTTTCCAATTGATTTCTAAACACATACAGCTCGGCTTCTGCTCGAAATTACGTTCGCTGCTCCCAACAAGGAGAAGCTGAGTTAAAAACCGCAGGGCTCCATTTGGGGTGCCGTCGCTGCTCCCAGCTACCCGACTCCAGAGTGACAGGGGCGTCATCTGGTAAGGATCATAAAAAGATAGTAACGTGGCAGGAGTGCAGACAGAATCGCAGGCTGGTATTTAAGAGCGCGATTCTAATCAGGAGCAATAATGTAACGGGAGATGCCACAGCGTCTGACTTTGTGACAGGTTCACAGGCTGGTATGCATGTTCCGGCAGGAATGAAGTTTATTACAATGGGATTATTTGGGGACAGAAAACACGGCACTGATGGCGAAGCCGCGCCCCCCAAGCGTGTGCCCTGGCGAAGGAGCCCCCCAGGCCCCGGCCCCAGGAAGCTGGCCTCCTCCGAGAGGGCCAGGGAGCAGGTGAGGGAGCCCTGCCCTGCGGTGTGGGCTCGTCACCCCGAGACCCCTGGGAAGGTGGTTTCACTCCCGTCACGGCCGTCACCCCCCCCTGCAAAGTGTCCCATGGGAGCAGCAAGCGAGCACAGGGCTTGACGCTGCCTGCCTCAGGAAAAGAGGCGGTGACCCCGCTGTCAGGAGATGCAGGAGCGGGGCCCTTCCAGGTCAACTCACCACCCCTGAGCCACGCGGACCCAGGGCCTACCCTGGCCGGGCTAAGTCACAGGCCCAAATGCAGATGGGCCCCCAGGCGGGACAGGCAGACTGGTCCATCTGGAAAGACAGAGCTGTCCCCTAAAACCCTGAAGGCCCCCCCAGGGAGGCTCTCCGAGGACATACCAGCCAGGTCGGCAGGAGAAGGCACTCGGAGTGCCCCAGAGGGACAGCGTGCCAGGCAGACACAGGGCGCCCAGCTGCAGGTAACCCCGTCTGTTGCCTGGCCCGTCCCGGAGGGGGCATGCCCGGGGCCGGGCGCCTGACCCTAAGCCAGAGCACGCAAGGCGCACAGCGAGCAGTGGGCCAGCTCAGATACGTTCACGGTCACTTTCATAAGCTATAGCTCTAGGCCATCCTTTCCTTTCTCAGTAAGTGACGGCAGGGAGTGACCCTGATGGGCCCTGCTGTGTCCCTGGGGACCCCAGGCCTCCAAGTTACAGTGGATCAGGAGTCCAATTAGGTGGCTGTGACACTGACGCCTACACGCCGCAAGGCGCCCGCCTCACTTGTACTCACAATAACCATGAGGGGCTGGCATCCTCTGACGGGCAGTCACGCTGAGCCCCAGAGATGAAGCAACCTGGACTGAGCTGGCAGAGGGCGCAGCGTGGGGCTCGGGGCAGGGGCAGCCCCCTGAAGTCAGATGTAGCCCCGGGAAAGGCCGCCCCTGTGCAGAAGGGAAGATGGGGGCGTGGCGGGGTCTTTGGCTCCTGGATAAGGGCCGGCAAGCGTCCCGTCTGGGGGTGTGAGGGGCGGCGCGGTGGCCACGGGCACGGAGGCTCAGCGGCTGCGGGCCCAGGCTGGGCGCCCGACACACTCCAGGTCCTCATGGACGCTGCTGGCCTCGCCAGCCCAGCTGAGAATCAGACACACTGAATAAGAGAGCAGCAAATGTTTCCTCTTTGCATGAGGAATTAAACATCAAGGCAAGTTCCTCCGTGTGCTTTATTGCAAAAAAAAAAAAAAACAAAAACACCCCAAAATTGAATCAAGAAATCCTATCGTGTTTGCCCTGAAAACCCTCAAGCTAACGAGGGGACCAAACGAACCTCCCTGCAGACGGAGGGCTTCCTGGACCGGGGGGCTCTCCCCAGCTCGTCCACCTCATGCTGCCCCGTCTTACTTTCCTGGACCTTTCGTGCCCGTACACGGGGTGAGGCCTTGGCCAGGACGCCGCGGCCGAGCGTGTTTACTTTGTGTGGGACCCTCCAGGGCAGGGCCACTCTGAGAGGTGACTGCAGCGACAGCGGGCCCCTGGGGCTCCATGACAGGGCTCTGGCGGAAGGGGGCCAGTGTACCCTCTGTCATCGCCTCCTCTGGACAGCGGCAGCTCCCGCCGCGAGGCGCGAGGGGAGGATTCCCGCAGCAGCCGGTTCCCCGTCGCCATCTGCGCAACTCGCTAGTACGGGTCACACCGGGAGAGGCTAAATGACCACTCAGGGTCTCATGCGCAGTGGTGGCCGTGAGGGTCCGGCCCAGGATTCCCAGTGGCCCCAGGCTCTGGGTTCACGAAGGCACGTTACAAGCCTCAACCCAAGAGGTCCCCTGCCATCTGAAATGGGCCTTTCCCAAGAAGGACTTGAACATGACCATGGGGACTGGGGCGGGGGCTGTGCCCACGGAGCAGGACTGGAGGGGGCAGGTGGGCGGTGTGGGGGGTGCAGGAGCTGGGAAGGAGGGCCGGCCCCCTGGGCCCCGCTGCCGTGACCACCTCACAGTCCCTTCGCTCCGCTGGGCTTCACCTCCACTGAAGTGAGGATCCTAGAACCTCAAAGCCCCCCACCGCTTCCTTTTCCACAGCCCAGTCCCGCTGCCGGGGCAGGCCCCCCATGGGCCTTCCTGCCCAGTGTCTCCAGGCCGAGCCGATGCTCAGCGATGAACAGAGCCCGGTTCCCCTGCGTGCGCCTGTCCCTCCCCAGCAGAGAGCCTGACACTTGGGATGCGCCACGGTCACGTCAGACACCAGGATGCAGTGGGACGGGCAGAGAAGACACGGGGGAGCGGACGGAGCCACCACGGGGCATAAGGGCTTCTTTCCACAAAGAAGGTCCAGGGGCTCGGCAGCCAGCCCAGCAAACCTCGGGTTTAGCAAGAGGACACAGCCTCGGGGACTGTGGCTCCCAGTGGCTGCAGTTCTCATTTGATTTCCTGTCCATCCCAGGTCAGCGCAGAAGGCTCCCGCGCTCCCAGCCCTCGCCGCCTGCGCAGGGACATCAGCCTTGGGGCCGACTCCATCCCCCTTTGTGGCCTCTCTCTGAAACCCCACTAATCCAAGGAGACAGCCCACAGGAGGAAGGCATCTAGGCAGTTTGGGGACCCGGCCCGCACGGCACCAGGCACACCTTGCTGAACACCGCTGGCCACACGCACGTCACACGGGCCACGCGCCCCGGCCAGCACAACGGTACTTCTACGCCAGACTCGATGGGGGCCACGAACGAACCGCTGTGCATGGAGCTCGTGACAGCTGAGAGGGAGACGTTTCAATAAGGCCTGTGATGTGATTACATTTCTCCGGGGACTGAACAGACGAGCTTCTCCCAGTTTATCCGGCTCAGATATCAAACACCATTAATGAGATAATAAGGGTCTTCTTTCAGTTAATGATTTGAACGGTGGGTGTAATTTTTTCTTTAATGGCAAGACTAATTCGCAGGCAGAAACGAGTCCCTGGCAAGGCCCACAGTGGTGGCTGCCCTCCGGCTCCGCAGCAGGGAGGCCCCTCCAAGGCTCAGGCTGGGACTGTGGGGGGGGGGGGGGGGGGGGGAAGGGCACAGGCCCACGTTCCAGACCCAGAGGGCAGGGGCTGAGGCAGGGGCTGACAGGAGACCTTCATTAGACAGGAGATCCTTTGAGGGAGGAGGAGGAGGGAACACAGCACAGGCTCCTGGGTTGGCCTGACAACCCAAGGAAGGCGCCCGGGGTGTATGACAGAGCACGGGGGAGGGGCGTGTCCTGGGCAGCGCCAGCGAGACATCGTGGGTGTGATTCATGCAAAGCTGACTCCAGTGTAGGCACGGAGGTCCGCTGCCCTCGGATCTCCTGCCAGGGGAGGAAGGGGCCCCACGAGGGCCCCAGGCAGCCTGCAGGGCACCACCAGACGCTTCCCTGGCGCGTCCCAACCTGCAGCACTGCTGGGACGGCCTGGGACTTCGGGGTGTCCGCTGGTGAACCTTGAAACCCAGACTGTGGGTAGCTGGCATCTGGCACGCAGGCTGGGGCCGCGGGGACGGCTCCCCAAGGACCTGTCCTCAGGACGGTCAGGGGCTCCACCTCTCACAAGCATGCAGTCATCATCCACATCAAGCAGTTTTTAAATAAAAACATGGAAGGATTTTTATAATTTTGCTAGAAATTATTTAGCTGTAAGTGGCATGCTCCAGTGAAAACTGGCTTCCAAGGAGTCCCGTGCACGCCTGGGGCCACCGTGAGTGACGGATCTAACCCACAGTCTACGCTCAGATCTCAGACGAGCATGAACGCTTGCTGAGGGGACAGGAAGTTACTCCGTACAGACATCACCTAAACACCTACTATTTCACTTCCTGGCGCCCAATTTTCTCCAAGTCCCAGGGGCACATACAGCCTCCAGACACCGTGGGGGCCGCCCTGCCCCAGGCTCACAACCAAACCGGGCCCCGAGTGAGGCCAAATCTCCAGGTGAACTCCGTGTCTGTCCCAGTGAGGTCAAGGCCTTCGAACTGAGACACGGGCACTTGGTAATCTTAAAGCGTGGGGTTTCCGCACGTGCCGAATGTCCCCCTGTGCCCTGACACACAGCATCTCCACCCTGGCGGAGACAACCCGGACCCCCCGCCGCGCTGTCCAGGACGTGAGAGGGCAGCACAGGACCCACAGGGGATGAGGACAGCCAGGAGTCTGGGCAGCTGAGGCCCCAGCCAAGGGGATGATGTGCACGGCCAGGAAGGGAGGCCACCGGACAGGGATGAAGCAGGAGACACACAGAGGCCCGGAGGGCGCACATGTGGCCTGGGCGTGGAGGGCGCTACAGCAGAGCCGTAGGCTGAGGGCTTCCTGGATCCAGGAGGAGCTGGTTCGGAGTAGCGGTGGCTCCCCGACAGCCCTGGGGACGGACTGGCTGGGGGCGGCACAGCACGATCGTCAGCACACGCAGGGAAGTGAGGTCAGGATATCGAGGCCAGGGCGGAGCTGAGCAGGCACCTGCCCAGTGGCTCCACATGGGGCGTGGGGCCGGGCCCCCGTGTCACCTGGATCAGGACTTCCAGGGCTGAGCGCCAGGGACCGGGGCTTTCATAGGCTTCTGGGTTGCTCGCAGTCTCTGCCGTGATGGAACAGACGGGAAGAAAACAGCTCGGCCGTGGAAAGATCAGAAGTGAGGGGCCGCACTGCAGCCCACCTTCCAACAGGGTCCCGGAGAGAGACGTAGCAGGCGCCGTAAGCTGAGAGGTGTCAGAGATGGAAACCTGGGGCCTCCGCACCCAACGGGCCCCCTGACCAGCCCAGCAGGGCCAAGACACCCACGTCATCCGACGCCCCAGCAGGGGCCCCGGGGAGCAGCCCCACCGGGGGAGGGGCAGGTGGCAGGCATGGGCCTGGTGTCCAGGGACAGACACTGCTGGCGCTGCAGTGGCAGCTCGGGGCGGGGGGACAGAGAGGGGCAGCGGGGGAGGCCGGCCGCCACTCCGCACTCTCCCCGAGCGGGGACGGGACACGCTCCTCTCCAGCCCCTGTCCCTGCAGCCCAGCCCTGCCAGAGCGGGAGACGCAGGAGGACCGGGACCGGCACCGGGAGCGCCAGGCCCCACGGGACGGGATCGCCCAAAACACATGGGCCCCAGGCCCAGGGGCGGCCGCCTCCGGGCCACCTGCTGTCTGCTTCCCGGGAGTCTGGGCGTCTGGGAAGCTGCCGGGATGTGCTAGTTCACAGCGAGATGACCAGATCGGGTGCGGGTGTGAGGTACACCTGCAGCTCGCTGGGGTCAGCCTGGCGGAGGCCCCTGGGTGGAGGGTCTCAAGGAGGTGGGGGCAGTGGAGGGTAAGAAGGCAGGTCTTTCTGCTGCAGCAGCCATTACAGCTGGAAACTTAAGAGACAGCCGCTTAGATAAGCAGAGATAAACACAAAACCAAAACCCACCATGTCAAAGGCTGAAAGTGGCCTCCTGAGCTGGGAGGAGATGGGGACGGGGTGCTCTTGGGAAAGGGCCTTTGAGAACTCTCTTTTTTAGGAGCACAACCTGTAGCACAATAGCTTCACTGCACTCCAAAGCATCCCTAGGACTATGTGCGGGGGCAAGGATGCCTGGGAACAGACCCCCCCACCCCTTCCAGGTGCAGGAGCTCTGCCGCTAACTTCTATGAATTTACAGGACTGCGTGTCCTGAAGGGAAACTGCAGGATTAACCCATCATCCTCGGGCTCTTAGGGCCTCGGTCAGCTGCAAGGAGGGAGGGCCGTGGAACTCCCCTTCGCCCGAGCCTACACTCACCCTAAACCCCCGACACCAGGGACATGCGGCTCTTAGGAAGCACGTAGAGACCTGTGAACAACAGGACTCACAATACAAAGTCTGAGCGCCGCTTCCTAAGAGGTGACAGCATCCATTACAGAAGAACTTCAGGAAAGAGAAAGAAAAGAGACTGAGCCCTAAGCCGGGTCATGGGAGGCGAGGCGAGGACGCACCTTGGCCCTGCCCTGCAGGCGTCAGGGAAGGCCCGCCCGGAGTCACTGATCTTGCCTGCGGCGCCTGTGGAGCACCCCCCCCCCCACCACCACCTGAGTGCCCTGGATGCGGAGCACACTCGGCCTGACCCTCGGGCTCACTCTCTAGGAGCTGGGGTGCAGGGGGGGGACTGTTAGCGGCCATGGGGCCCAGCATGGCTCGAGGGCTTGGTTCCGGAGGCTCGTCCCCACGGGCAAGCAACACCCACCGCAGAGATGATTTAATACAAATAAAGATATATCTGGGGACAGTCATGGGATAAAACCGATTTTCTCCCATTTCCCGCAAAAACCGCCTGTTGAGTTCCGATGACAAATGGGAAATGGTCAGAGAGGAGCATCTGGAGCTGGGCCAGGGCAGGCAGGACCCAGCGACGGCAGCAGGGGACAGGACAGGGACGGGAGTGGACGGGACGGCACAGGACAGGAGCCCAGCCGCTCCACCCCCCCCACCACCCCCCGGGGCTCCCTCTGGGAAGGAGCCCTGGGGAGCCGAGGAGTATGGGCCAGGCGGTGGGTAGACAAGGGTCAGGGTCTGAGTCCGGGCCTGTGCAGCTCAGGGAGGGGTGCGGGGAAAAGCATCTGCCCGGAGAGGCCCTGCCACTCGCCCTGGGCACCCCCAGGGCCTGACTCCCCACCGCACACGGCCACACGGACCCCATGCCATCACACGCCACGACATAAAGCCTAACCACGCCACACACAGCCCACGCCACACTGTGCGTGGCCACGCACCCTCCACACCGAAACACATGCAGCAGCCCATAGCAGCACGTGGCATGATAATCCACTTACAGATTAGTTTTCAATTGACCTAATTTTGTCTCTAAAATGTCTTGAAATGATAAAGAAAGAGACAATTGATCTTTACTTTGGCATTTCGTGACATCTGCTGCTTCAGACGAACACAGGATGAAATACAAACCGTACAGACCCATTAACCGGCCTCGCAAAATTAGTCTGGCCTGACGAAGACAGGACACCCTGCCCAGGGGCCATCTCTGTGCTCCGTGAGCCATCTATCGGGTGTCAGGGGTGCGTGTGCGCCAGGGCCCCGGGATGGTGCTGGGCCCGGCAGAGAGGGCGCTGTGTGTGACTCCCAACGAAGGCGTGCAGAGCAGCACACGAGTCCCACCAATGTGCACAGACACCAGCAGACAAGTGTCCTTCCGCTGGTACCAAGCACCAGGCACAGCACAGGGTAGAAGGCCATGGCCCTTCGTGGAAGGAAAGCCACTGGGGATGTCCGGGTTGACTCTGACCTCTCTGGTTTCAGAGCAAGGGGGAGAGCTGGGGGGGCCCAAAGCGAAGGCGCTGCCCCATCCTCCCAGAGGCCCCACCCAAGTCTCCATGGGGACACTCCTGAGCCTCCCAGAGGGGCTGGGACCCCAAGGTCACCCCAGCCAGCAGGGGTCACCCTGGCCAGCAGGTCTCCATGGGGACACTCCTGAGCCTCCCAGAGGGGCCGGGACCCCAAGGTCACCCCAGCCAGCAGGGGTCACCCTGGCCAGCAGGTCTCCATGGGGACACTCCTGAGCCTCCCAGAAGGGCCGGGACCCCACAGTCACCTATGTATGGCTGTCTAAGGGCGAAAGCACTGGAGATGGCAAAGGCCCAGCCAGCGAGGGAGCGCGGCTGCTACCCACCTGTGTCCACACGCAATCCTAAAGGCGCAGGGGACCCTTGCAGCCTGGGGCCCCAGCACGCAAAGGTGGGGGCCGAGGAGCGATCGCTTCGAGGCCCCTCCCGAAGCTGCGGTGGAGGCGGGTACACCGGTGCCGCATCGAGGCCAGAGGACAGGCGAGCAGCAAGGCCCCTCGGCCGCTCCCGCATGCTAGGCCCCAGTGACCTACGGGACCTCGTGACGTATGGGCCATACCAAGAGGCTCAGGAAATGCCCCCTGTGGCAACTTGGCCAAAAGGAAGGGACTCTCAGCAGCCTGCGTGCAGCCTGAGCCCTCCTGGGGGTGGCCGGGGTCTGGCTCCAGGGTCCACACACCTCCCTCTTCAGGCAGCCCTGCGACCCACTCCCTTCCCCCTCCAGCCCTCCTTTTAGGAGGTATTTATTCACATCCCACCGCACACGGGCACCTACGGGCACCGAGGGTCCTCAGAGGGCAGAACATGCATCTCATCTCTGACGACCACCTGGTGTGTGTGTGTGCACGTGTGTGTGCACACGTGTGTGAGCTGAGGGATACATGTGAGCACATGGGATCCCGCGATAGAGGGACGCCTGCTGCGGCCTCAAGGAAGGTGATGTTTGTCACAGAAAACAGTCTGAGCCGGGCACGTCACCAAGGGGTCTCACCTCCTTATCTCGGGAATTAACCAGAGGGAAAAGCCACGTTTGACCACACACTGAGAGGATATGGAAAATGTTTTAAAAGTTCAAACAAGGAAATTAAAATATTCGTAAGTTCCACTGAACAAAACAAAAAAATGCTGACACTATGATTTGTTCTCTCTTTCCTGTGCATACAACACAAGCAAAATCAGAGTCATTTTTATACGTATGTATGTGTGTAAATGCTTATGCGTATAAATGCGTGTAAATGCAGGTGCACATATACATGTGTAAATGTGTATATGTGTGTCAACGTATATGCGTATCTTCCATGTGTATATGTGTGTAGGTGTGTTCTATACACCTGCAGCACACAGCGTACATGCACTTCGTGGTTGTTCACGTGTGGATCGTGTTTGTATTTTCCATGTGTGCGTACATAGGTACGTGCCTGAGCAGTGCATGCGCCCAGGCATACGTAAATGTGTGTAATTTCACATCATGTTTCTCCCTCACTAGAAATATACTGGGAGCACTTTCCCACAACAGTAACTATTCTTTGAAGACAAGATTTTTGAGAGTTCTAGAATATTCTAACCAAGTACTTTAACCAACAGAAATCTCCTTCTAACACTAGATATTTAGGGTGCAGACGGTTTGTCTTCCAATAATTATGAACAAGGGGAGTTACGAGGCCCAGGTAAGATCTTGACATAAATTACTAACAGCTCCCGGCAAAGACTGCGTAGCACATCCCTGTGGGAAGGAAGGCACACCCCTGTGTACGCCAGCTTCATCAGTTTTAATGAAGTGCATCTTAAAGAGCACGGCTAATTTGGCAGGTAGCATCTGTTTTGTTTTTCAGTTCTTTACTAATGATTGGAAGATAAACGTACGTTTACCAGACGGCTACATAAATTCTTCTGTGGACTCACTGCTCACGGTCTTTCCGTTAGTTATTTGCACGAGCTCCCTGTGTCTCACAAACGAGCCTTGATCCTGTTTGTGACTTCTTGTGTTTCTCACCTTTGCTGATGGTGTTTCAGACGGACAGACACTTCCCAGGGCTGCGCTTACAACGTGTCACTCTGCCACTCTACAGAGAGCTGGCACTTTCTCCAGTCAGTGCCTGGGACTCTGGCCATTTTATACTAACGCTTTAGTGTGAGGCATTTCCGTCACAAAAGTAGAATGAGTGACAGGCTGACCCCGTGGCGGGGACAGTTTTCCCTCGCTCCTGCTCTACGAAAAGCCCGTCTCAGACAAGCAGAAGCCACACACCCAGGTCTGTCTGTTCTGGTTCACGGGCTGGAGTTCAGGGGTCCTCACTCAGGCAGAGGGTCTCTGACTCGCCTCCCCTGCTCAGAGCCCAGGTTCGCCCCGTCGCCCTGCGCCGGGCCCTGTGCCTGCCCCCAGTGGGAACTAGCAGGGGCCTTCAGGGCAAACACCAGCGTGCGCTCGCTCCTCTTTTTCACGTCCCTGGCACGTGTGTGTGTCTGAGCGTGTGCGCCGTATGGGGCAGGAGCATGGGGATCTGTGCCCGTCGTGTCGCAGAAACGGAAGTGCACTGCGGATTTAGAGGGGACCGTCCCGCGAATCCCCTAGGTCCTGCTGGGTGCCGACTCCAGACAGTCTTCGGCATGTTAAGTACTCTTTTATTTCTATTTTAGTAAGAGTTGAGTTGTTTTTCTATTAAATGCAAGAGAAGCTACTATATTTCGTGAAAGGTCCTGTGACTTGATGCCATGGGTCTGTCGCGAGGATGCTACCTCGGCAGCGAGCAGGAAGGGTTAGCGTAGCAGACCTGGCTCTCGAGGGGCCTGGCGGCAGGGCTGAGCCTTGGCTGGCATCTAGAATGTGCCTCTTGGGACGATCTCTCTGTGGTGAAGCCGGGGCTCCGTGCCAGCCCGCAGACACCCCTTGCACGGCGCTCTCGGGAAACACCGGCTCTCCTTCTGGGATCTGGGATCTGGGTGGGCAGCGGCGTCCCCGAGCCCTGCCCCAGTAGAAACCTCGGGCCCTGGCAGAGGATCGCTGGCAGGAGGGCAAGCTCCGTGGGGCTCCCGGGGAGGAATGCGGAGCCGGCACCCGGCTTCCCTCACACCCCTCCCGGGTGGCCTTCCCGGCACTGACCCAGCTGCGCACGTCTGCCCGGCTGGGTGACAAATGTCAGCCAGGGGCAGGACCACATGCTGAGGCCTGTGAGCCCTTCTAATGAAGCCCCGCATGAGCGGGACCCCCCCACCCCCCCACGCAGACAGAGTCAGCGACAGCAAGCCAGTTCACAGCTCCGGGGGAAAACATTTTACGGAGTATTTTTATTTAATATATTAATGGTTTAACTCTGCTGGTACTTATTAAACATATTTATGTTTATATTATGTGCAAGTAAAACTATATTCTAATTTCATTTTCATGTGTGCTTTCCTGGACTCAACCTGTGCTCACACCTGTGCCTCACTGGCCAGGCCCTGCGCGGGGGGCTGAGGCCGCCCCTGCCTGCACGGCTTCACGGTGCCCGTCCCGTATCCAGACACACACACGGGGGCACGCAGACACAGGCCGGCGCACGCGGGGCCACGCGGACACAAGCTGGCACACGTGGGGGCACGCGGACACAGGTCAGCGGTGACGAAAGGTCAGCGACACACAGGCAAGTTCGCGGGTCACAGGCCACACGGCGACAGGCTTCTCGAGTTTGCAAGAACTTGGTTGGGAAAACAGGTTCTGGCCTCAGAACCATATTTCAAAGCAAGAGTTTTGGGGGCACCTGGGTGGCTTAGTCGGTTAAGCGTCCGACTTTCGCTTAGGTCATGATCTCGCGGTTCGTGGGTTTGAGCCCCGCGTCGGGCTCTGTGCTGACTGCCAGCTCGGAGCCTGGAGCCCGTTTCAATCTGTGACTCCCTCTCTCTCTGACCCTCCCCTGCTCACACTGTCTCTCTCTCTCTCTCTCTCCTAGAAATAAAAAAAAAAAAAAAAAACATAAAAAAAAAAAAAAAGGAAAANNNNAAAAAAAAAAAAAAAAAAACATTAAAAAAAAAAAAAAGGCAAGAGTTTTGAAAATGCTCGTACTTATCCCAAAAGTATGGGTCCATTCAAGGGTTGTTGTTGTTGTTGTTTTACTTCATTTTGCAACAGTTCTGGTATTTTATATTCCCCCCAGATCTCTGTGGTCTCCCCAAAATGCAAGAGAATGGTTCTGCTGCCCACGTTTCTGGGTTTGCAGGAAGGCTGGCCCAGTGTGCTGACGTTTGTAAATGCCTTCTGAGGAAGATTTTTTTTTTTAATTTTTTTTAATGTTTTTATTTATTCCTAGGAGAGAGAGAGAGACAGCGTGAGGAGGGGAGGGTCAGAGAGAGAGGGAGTCACAGACTGAAACAGGCTCCAGACTCTGAGCTGGCAGTCAGCACAGAGCCCGACGCGGGGCTCGAACCCACGAACCGCGAGATCATGACCTAAGTGATAGTCGGACGCTTAACCGACTAAGCCACCCAGGCGCCCCTAAGTAAGATTTTTTTTTAAGTTTATTTATTTTTGAGAGAGACAGAGACAGCATGAGCAGGGGAAGGACAGAGACAGAGAGAGTGAGACAGAGAGAGAAACCCAAGCAGGCTCTGCACTCAGTGTGGAGCCCGACATGGGGCCCGAACTCACAAACCATGAGATCATGACCTGAGCCCAAATCAAGACTCAAGTGCTCACGACTGAGCCGCCCAGGCACACCCCTAAGATGTTCTGAACTCTACTCATGAACTCTGTTTTCTGACCCCATCATTTATGCTATGCTCTAATTCCTTTATCACCTTTATTGTACGTTGACTTTATTTTCTAACTTCTCGAGTTAAAGGGTATTTTTTTTTTACTGTTTTTATATAATTAAAATATTTTGGCTGGGAATCTGTGTTCAAGCCCAACACATCACATCACATCGTTCATAAAGCTGTTCTATGTCTACGGGATCACCTTCCTCTTGGCGGGGGAGGGGGGAGTCTTTAATCTCCAAACGCCTGGTGTCCGCTGTAAAGGGTTGCGCTCAGCGGCTACAGCCCACGTTGTTCCCGCCTTTCCGGACTCTGACACCTTTTGTGGCCTAGGTCAGACCTTTCACTTTGTAAACGTCCCATGAAAGCTCAGTCTGTACAAGTAAAAGCCCACCCGGAGCCCTCGGGCCGCCCCCAGTCTCTGCCGTCCTGACTCGTAATAACCCTACTTGCCTCCCCTCAGATCCGCTGCGTCTCCTCCTAGGCCGGCTGCATCGATTCTGTTTTATGAAAGTTTTAAATTCGACTTTAACGCTCAGACAGAAGAGCACATGAGTCAAGACCTCCACGGAGGAGCGCCGTGTCCAAGTTCCCAGAAGTCTCTGCCCCACGATTTCTAGCTGCAGAGGCGCCGCCGGGCCACGTACGACGCCTCCCTCTCTGCTGTTCAGCGTCCCCCCTCGCAGCCGGATGGGAACACTGCCAGCCGTGGGTCCTTCCTGTGTCCCCAGCCCCTTCACCGAGCCCGTTCCCCCACCGCCCGCAGGGCTCCCTGCCCCAGACTCATTCGGCTGCACCGGTCCGCTTCCCCACACCCCTGCCCTCGGGACAGGGCCCGCCTTCGGAAAGCCCAGGAGGCCTCCCTGGCTCTGTCCCCTCCTCAGGCTCATCTCTGGACCCCCAGGCCCTGCACGCTCAGTGCCAACTTCGCCGACTTCCTTCCCATGCAGAGCAGGTTGTCCGGCGGCCCCGCCCTCTGCTGCGGCCCCCGCCCTGCTCTACCCTGTGACAGGCTCCTGCTCAGGCCCCACGGGCCCCTGTCCCAGGCCCTGCACTGAGCTGCAAGCAGCCCACACGCATGGGTGGAAACTGAGTGACCGCAGGGCCTGGCCCGGAGGGGTGCGCTGGGCCGTCAGCTGACCGTCCCACAGGACCAGGAACGTGAGAGCAGACGGAGGCCCTGCACACCCCTGGTCGTGCCTGATCCCGCTGAACAGCCGCCCGCCACTCACTGGGGCCTCCTCACCCCACCACCCGCGGGGCGCCCGGGGGCCTTCTCATGCCGCCTGCGGAGCAGAGCCGGGCGCCCACTCACACGCCCAGCACCCCTCTGGACGACGGCCGCTCCGCCCACTCCTGCCCTGTGCTCACAGGCCCCCGTCTCTGCTAACGAGGCTCGCCATCCACCGGCAGAGACGCAGCAGTGGACTGATGGGCTGGACGGGTGTGCACATCGTTAAGCATCTCAGGACCCGCGAGAAGGCCCGTGGCTCCTCTGGAAGTTCCAGGCTGCTCACCAGGAGTTAACTAATGACCCTCCTTCCTCTGAGAAAGCACTGCACACGGCCACCTTCTGTGACTAAGGGACTCGCTCTCTTCAAATTCAAAGCAATGATGCCAGTTCCTATGTGGGGAGGGCTTCCCCGTGTCACAGAGCATCCTGCGTCCAGGCTGCTTCTGGGTCACCGTCCCGGCCGCAGGACCGCAGCGGCCCGGCTGCCAGGTGCCCCTTCCGCCAAGCACCGGGCTGGGCACTCCACGCCCTGGGGGCAGGGAGGGCTGTCTGGGAACGAGGCCCAGAGGGACAGGGGCTGCAAGGGGCTGGGCTCAGACCCCCGGGGTCCTGGGGCACCAAGCCACGCAGCTCAGACCTTGCGGGGGAGAAGAGAATCATTTTCTCGCATGGCGGACCCTCCACTCCCTGAAACGCTGTACTTAACAACCAGCCAGAGACCCCAGGGAGGCCGCGGCCTGGGGCTTCGCCACACGGCCCGACGGTGCTCCGAGGGGCACGGGTGCCTCACAGACGAGCCTGCGGTCCTGGGGCGGCTCTTGAGCGCCCGCAGTGGGGGTCGGGACAGGTTTCCAAGCCGCCGGACACGCTGGAGCCGGCCCTCAACGGCTGACCCGGCTGCGTGTGCCTGAGCTGGGGTGGGGGGGTCTCGGCTGCGCCCTCTCTGTGCCCCAGGCCCCTGCTGGGAAACGACGCCCTCAGGGGCCTAGGAATTGCCGCCCGCCAGGCGGCGCTTAGGGGGGCTCCTTCCACCCCAAAGACCCTACAGAACCTTATAAGGCAGAGGCAGAAGCGGGGGCAGAACCCAGGCTGGGACCTCAGGGGCCGGCCGGGCTGGGGGCACGCTGCACCTGGAAGGGGCCCGCCCTGGCGCCCGCGGGTGCTGTGAATGGTCACCGGTCAGGGCGGCCGGTCCTCCAGGGAAAGCACAAAGCTCCGGGCACTGAGGCTCAGCACAGGAGTGAAGGCCCGCTCCAGAAGGTACCTCCCTCCATCAGAGGAGCCGGCGACACCTTAGCCCAGGTGCTCCTCGGGGTCGTTCATGGGAGCAGACGCGACCGGGCTGCTGGCCTGGGCGAGCCTCGCAAGCCAGCACCCCGCTGCACCGCCCGGCCAAGCCCCGGGGAGCTGAACGCCGGGGCAACCCCGTCACCGCCCCCACCCGGCACCTGCGGCGGGGGCCCTGGGGCGCTGTGGGGGCTCTGCCTTGCTTCTGGGAAGCTTGCTCCTCAGGAAGACATTCTGTTCTATGCAAATGACTTAGAGCAACACTTATTTCCAAGGGCCAAGTTACAATTCCGCAGAGTGAGAGGGAGGGCCCGAAACGCCTTCCTCCAGGACGCCCTCTTGCTGGCGGCCGGGGCCCGTGGTCTCCGTCACTCAGGCTGTCCTCCACGGACACAGAGGCATTCTCCTGAGTGTCACAACGGCACACCCAATTCCCCGTGCCCCCCAGGACTCCACAGGCTCTGTTTCCTCATTTCCTTCCCCATTCAGGCCAACCCTCCGCCCGCGTCTGGGGGCCGCTGAGCCCCGCTGCCGCCTTGCTCCCCACGCATCCCACACCGCCGGCGGACCCTGTGACCACCACGGGCCGGCAAGGGTCTCCTAGAAACAGCGGTACGCGACAGCGGGCCAGCCAAGGGTGGGACTTGGTGTCACCTCTTCCAAGGCGCCAAGACCGCCGCTGCCTGGGGTCACCTGGCACGTGGCAGCGCCCCGGACAGCCCCTCCCGTGGGCTCTTGTGTGAGGGGTGGGAAGACGGGAGGCCGGAACAGGCCAGGGGTGGGCAGGGGCGGGGCCCGCCCAGTCCTGGCTCAGGTCCCTCTCGGCCAGGGCCACTCCCACCTGCCGTCCCCCGGCCCCGGGGGTCACAGCCCTGCCACAGCCCCTTCGTGGCACTTCCTAATGACGAGGACCAGAGCTGCCCTGCACAGTCTCTGAGACTGGAGCACCTGTGGGCAGGGAACCCGGAGGCACTGTCCTCACTGGGGCAGCAGGGGAGGAAACGGAGGGCAGAGTGGCAAAGCCCCTGCGTGAGACCATTCCTCTGTCACCAGTCTCTCCCCAAGCAAGCCCTGAAGCGCCGGGGGGTGAGCGCCATCTCTCAGGCACGGGTGGCCCAGGGCTGCCCAGTTCCGGATCGGGTCCGCGCCTCCCACCTCAGCACGCCCTCCGGCACAGCCCGCCAGGGCTTCATCCACCCTCGCCCCGCCCCGCCCCTGCGGGCGGAGCCTCCATCAGGATAGCAGTGAGAATCCCAAACGTGGTCGGCCGTGAGCCCCAGGCGCCGGCATGAGCTGCCCTGTGGGGGTGCCCGGGGAATGTCACCAGGGTCACGCCGAGGCTGCCAGGCCCCCGGACACGGGGCGCTTCTCCCTCACATACACAGCGGGCCCTGCGCGGGCACCTCAGCCGCACTGCCCTCCCGAACCCCCCACGGGGAGCCACGGTGCCACAAGCCACACAGACGGCCCGGAGCCACCACACTGACCTAGCACCATGGCACCTCCTAGTCTGTCCCTCACCTAAGAGACAAGAGGCCCAAGGAGGTGAAGTGGCCAGAGAGTGACCCGCCCGGTCCCTGGTCCCCACTGCCGGTCTCTTTGGTGTACCCGAGGGGCCCCATGCCCCTGGGTCACTGGGCAGGAGGACCTGAGCACCCTGGGTAACAGCGGAGGTCACCCTGTGAAGTGGCCCACACCCCCTGGTACTCAGGCCACCACACGTAGGCGCACATTGGGGGTGGGGGGCAGGGGCCGGGACTCAGCCCGACAGAGCGCCCAGCTGAGCACAAGGTCTGATGATGGACGCCACAGTGGTTCTCCACTAAGTCACGGAGGAGACTAGCCCAGAGAGGCTAAACGACATGCCGGAGTCACATAGCCGCCCAGTGGCTGGGCGCCCAGGCTGTCTGCCCTAACCCATCACAGTCCTGCAGCTGCCCTGGGGCCCTGTAAGGAAGGGCCTCCAGAAGCCTGGGACACAGCGGCGTCTCTGCATGGTGTGGCACAGCTCGTGCCCCGGTGACCGTGGCCACCGTGCTTTCCTGGCTGTGACGAGCTTTCCAACGGCAGCAGGTCAGCCATGAACCGCAAGTGCCCGGCCCAAAGCTCTGGCACAAACAGCCCTGTGAATTCGAGGTCTCTACACCTCCCAGCACAGGATCGAGCCCACGGCTCCCCGAGAGGGCACGGACTTACCTGGAAATCCCGCTCTTCCAGAATCTCCTTCCTCCACCTCCCCAGGAAAGCAGCGCACACGTATAAGTGGAAGTGGGAGAAGCCTTCGGGCTCGGACTGCAAGAGAGAACGCGGGGTGGTCAGTGGTCCGCTGCCCCAGGCCGGGCTCCCGCAGCCCAAGGCCGTGATTCCGAAATTCCCACCCCCTCGACATAAGCACAGGCTGCTGAGGGGGGCCGGCTCCTGCTGCACAACTCCTCTGAGGCCGAGGGCGCTGCCGGGGCCACGAAGCCCACTGGACGTGGGGCGGGGGGACGAGGCTCCTCACCGGCCAACGACCCCTGCTCACCATGGGTTCAGCTCGGCCCCTCCTCCTGTGCCCGGGCCTTAGTTCAAGTGCGCACCGCCAACTTCTGGAACGGGGTTCCCAACACTCAGCGGTCAGGGGGCCACCACCACAGATGCCCGTGTGACACCCGCACGACTCCCATTAACCATTTACGAAATAAGTGAGCAAGGGAAGAGACGGTGGCGTGCCCCGGGAAAAGTGAGGTGAGGAAGAGGGGAGCAAAGTGCCGGGCCAGGGGCGGGCTGGTCTGCAGTTTAAATAAGGATCTGTCACCTAAGGTGACATTTAAACGCAGGCCCAAGGGGGGGAAGGCACGTGGATGGCGTGGGGGAGAAATGCAAAGACCCTGAGGTTCCAGACTGCCCAGCACATTCCAGAAGCAGTATGGCTGCAGGGGAGAGTGAGGTGAAGAAGCAGAAGCCATCGTTGGGGATGATCCAGATCCCAATGGCGGTCCTGGTCACTGGCTTGTTCTCATGAGCTCTGGAACCTTCTGGCAGAGGAAGGACCATGCTCCCCAAGGACGCCTCTGGCTGGCGCGCACAGAACAGGCCTGGCATCCGGGAGAGCAGGGAAAGGCAGCCCCCGAGAGACCGGTCAGGGGACCGCGGGAATCACAAAATCAACAGGTGTCAGTGATTCAGGCCGAGGGGGCAGCAGCACAGCCTCGGAGAAGAGGTCAAATTCCAGAAAAGTTCTTAAGGTTGAGCCACGAAATATGCTACTGATGTGGACAATATAGGGGATGAGAGGAGAGGAATCAAGGATACACCCAACATCTTTGGCCTGAACAACCAGAGGAAGGAAGCCACCATTCTGCAAGGTGAGGACAGGTTCGTGGCAATTTGTGGAAGTGTTCTGGTGGGAGGCTGTGAATCCGTTGTGTGCACATGCTAAGCTTCATAGGCATCCCATCCAGAGTGCAGGCCGGAGGCCCGTGGTCCAGGCCAGAAGCATACACGGCACGGGGGTGGGGGCGGGGCTGGGAGGAGACCCTGGCAGGCGAGGATGAGCACTGGCCGTGGCCATGCAGAGGTCGCTGGCAGACAGACGCTGGCAGAGGCTGACTGCCGTGTGTTAGGAAGGAGGGAAGGAGACACTAGAGCATCCTGCCGGAGACTTTATTTTTTAATTGATTATCTATTTTTAAGAGACAGAGCGTGAGCAGGGGAGGGGCAGAGAGAGGAAGACACAGAATCCGAAGCAGGTTCCAGGCTCTGATCTGTCAGCACAGAGCCCGATGCAGGGCTTGAACTCACGAACCGAGATATCTTGACCTGAGCCGAAGTCCGATACTTAGCCAACTGAGCCACCCAGGCACCCCTACCAGAGATTCTTTTTTTACTTAATGTTTTTTTTTTTTTTTTTTTAATTTATTTCT
>NW_024080636.1:6417505-6649457 GCF_003009895.1 Hyaena hyaena | reverse complement strand
CAGACTGAAACAGGCTCCAGGCTCTGAGCTGGCAGTCAGCACAGAGCCCGACGCGGGGCTCGAACCCACGAACCGCGAGATCATGACCTAAGCGAAAGTCGGACGCTTAACCGACTAAGCCACCCAGGCGCCCCTAGACCTGCTAATCTTATATATTTCATTCACTTCCACTGTTATCTTCATTACAGCCTTTCTTCTACTGACCTGCTCTTTTTTGTTGTCGATGTTTTCTAGCATCCAGAAATGCAGAGCGGCTTCAAATTACATTTAAGTCATTTGATCCTTTCTCTAAGTTAAGCTTTTCTTCATTTCTGACACAGGCAAGCATTTAAGCTATAAACTTTCTTCTATGAGCCCCCACTTCAGTTATATTCCACAGCTGAATAATATCTTTACTATCCTTAACTTCTAAGAAGTTTCTACCTTATGATTTACTTGCCTAAATCATAGCTTACTTATTAGCATTTTTAAATCTATAAACATATGTGGCTCCTTTTTACTGTCTCTTATCTTTTTCGCTTTCTTTGATTATTGATTTGTAACTCAATTGTGTTGTAAGAGAATGTGATTTACAGGATGCTGGTTCTTTTGTTTGCTTAGATTTGGTTTTGGGAGCAGAGGACCATTAGTTTCCACACATGCCCCTTAGGGAACACAGTTGGCGATCAAGAACTCAAGGGAGCCAGAGTGCCTGGGTTGAATCCCTGGGTCTGCCACTAATTAGCTGTGTGGTCAAGACAAAGTATCTGGCCTTCCTGGGCCTCAGTTTCCTCATCTGTAAAATATTATAAAGACTAAACAAATTACACAACATAAAGTACTTAGGATAATGCCTGGAACAGAGGGAATAGTAGGTAAATAGTAGGTAAGTGCCAGCTATATGTCACCAGGTGTCTGTAGAAAGAGTATATATTCTGGAGTTCTTAGACACGATGTCCTATATGTGTCCATTAGATAATCAATTGTGTTGCTCAGATCTCCTGTAAATCCTTATTGATTTTGTCAACTTGTGAACTATCAATAACAGAAATGTGTTAAAAATCCTATTACAACACCAGATTTGATGTCTCCTCACAGTTCTGCCAATCTTTGTTTTATATATTTGGAAAGCATGTTATTAGATGCATACACATTTTCAACTGTATTATCTTCCTGGTGTACTGAATGATACAATATACATGATCTCCTTTATCTCAACCAATGTTTTTGCCTTCAAGTCTTTGGGGAGGCGGACGGAGGTGTGGCATGACCATAACTACATATATACTTTTGTTGGGTTATTCGTTTATTTTAAGCAGCTTTTTGTGAGGTAGAACTGACATACAATAATCTTACATATTGAAAGGTAAGTTCAGATATATGTCTACACCTGTGAAAGCACGGTCACAAGCAAGAGCGTGAACACATCCATCACCAGCAAGTTCCCTCGTGCCCTCTGTAACCTCTCCCTCTGTCCCTCCCAGGCTCTAGGCAATCACTGACCTACTTTTCTCCTACACACGAGTTTACGTTTCCTAGGCTTCTGCACAGATAGAACCATGCGGCATGTACTTCTGTCTGGCTACCTTCACTCAGTGTTACTGCTCTGAGATGTGGCGATGTCACCGCGTGGTCATTGCCTGTTAACTGCCCAGAAACACAGCTCCCTGTGAGTCTGTTCACCAGAGCTGTCTGCCTGTTGATAGACATGGAGTTGTTTCCGCTCTGATTCCAAACTGAGCTGCTGTGAACATTTGTGGACAAGTCTTTCTATAGCTAGATGCCTTCATTTTGCTTGGATAAACACCGAAGAGTAGACCAGCTGGATCACGCAGGGGCAGTATTTTAACTTTGAAGACACGGCCAAACTGCCTGCAAAGTGGCTGCACTATGGTACAGTCCCGGCAGCCGTAGCTGGAGTTCCATAGGTAGGCCACCCCACAGGCAATACATGAGATAGTATTTTTAATATTGGCCACTCTCCCAGCATGTGGTAGGATCTCACTATGGTGTTAATTTACATATTTACATTTCTCTAAGGCCTGATGATTTTGAACACCTTTAGTGTACTTATTTGATATCCTTGATGGAGTGTCCACGTGTTTTCCATGGATTGTTTGTTTCTTATTGTTGAGACTTGAGTAACTTCCTATATACTCAAAGACAAGTCTTTGATCAGCTATGTGCTTTACAAGCACATCTCTGTATCTATAACTTGTCTTCTATTTGCTTGATATGGACTCTTGAAGAGCATGGATTTTAAAGTTTGATGTCATTCAATCTATAACTTTGCTTTTTTATGAATAATGCTTTTGGTGTCATTTCTAAGACATCTTTGCCTAAACCAAGGGCATAATGGTTTTAAGCTTTACATTTAGGTCTGTGATACATTTTGAGTTAATTTTTGTATATGGTATAAAGTAGGAGCTGAAGTTCATTTGTAAGCACATGGATATCAACCTGTTCTAGTAATTTGTTGTAAAGACTATCCTCTCTCCACTGAGTTAATAATCAGGTAGTGCTAGTCCTCTATTTTTGCTGTTCTTTTTCGAGGTTGATTTTGTTTATTCCAAGTATTTTGCACTTCCATAAGAACTTGACAACCACCCTGTCAATTTCTCCAAAAAGCCTGCTAGGATTTTATTGGCATTGCATTGAATCAATTTGGAGTAACTGGTATCTTAACAATATTGAGTGTCCTGACTCATGAATATGGTATAGCTTATCGCTGACTTGGCTCTTGTTTAATTATTCTTAGCAATGCTTATAGTTTCAGGATACAGATCGGTTAACGTCTTTGACTTGATTTTCCCAAAGCAGCTTATATTTTTCAACACTATTAAAAACAGTGTTTTGAACAAAAACAAACTCAAAATGGGTTAAAAACCTAACCGTGAAACCTGAAACCATAAAATTCCCAGAAGAAAACATAAGGCAGTAATTTCTTTGACATCAGCCATAACAACATTTTTCTGGATATGTCTCCTCTGGCAAGGGACTATTGACATTACACCAGAATAAAAGGCTTCTGCACGGCCAAGGAAAGCATCAACAAAACAAAAAGGGCAGCCTACTGAATGGGAGAAGACATTTGCAAATGACATTATCTGATAAGAGGTTAGTATCCAAAATATATAAAGAACTTATAAAACTCAATTTAAAAAAACCCCAAATAATCCAAGTAAAAATGGGCAAAGGACCTGAATAGACATTTCTCCAAAGACACCCACGTGGCCAACAGACACATGAAAAGATGCTCAACACTGCACATCATCAGGGAAATGTACATCAAAACTACAATGAGATACCACCTCACACCTGTCAGAATGGCTAAACTCAAAAAACGAAGAATCACAGGTGTTGGTGTGGATGTGGAGAAAAAGGAACCCTCATGCACCGTGGATGGGGATGCAAACTGGTGCAAAACAGTATAGACGTTCCTCAAAAAGTAAAAATGGAACTACCATAGGATCCAGTAATCCACTCTGCAAAGAAAACGAAGACACGAATTCAAAAAGATACATGCACCCCTGTGCTTATTGTGGCGTTCTTTATAACAGCCGAGATGCGGAAGCAGCCCAAGTGTCCATCCACAGAGGAACAGATAATGAAGATGTACTACGTATGCACAATGGAGTATTATTCAGTCATAAAAAGAATGCAATCTTTACATTTGCAACAACATGGATGGAGCCACAGTCTTAGGCTACATGGAGTAAGTCAGAGACAAATACCATATGATTTCATTCACACGTGGAATTTAAGAAACAAAGAAAGAACAACAGAAAATAAAAAGAGACAAAAACTCAGGGGCGCCTGGGTGGCTTAGTCAGTTGAGAGTCTGACTTTCGCTTAGGTCATGATCTTGCGGTTCATGGGTTCGAGGCCCCGCATCGGGCTCTGTGCTGACTGCCAGCTCAGAACCTGGAGCCTATTTCAGAGTCTGTGTCTGACCCTCCCCTGCTCACGCTGTCTCTCTCTCCTAGAAATAAATAAAAATATTAAAAAAAAAAAAAAAAGAGACAAAAACTCAGACTTCAAATACAGAGAACTGATGCGGGGGGAGGTGAGGATGGGAGGGCGGGTCAAATAAAGGGGTAAAGAGCACTGAGAAATGTACACAGTTGCTGACACACACTGTACACCTGAAACTAACATAACACTCTGTTAACTGTACCTGAATAAAAATAAATACTAAACTTAAAAATAAAAAATGCTTTGAAAATTTTAAAGTTTATTTGGGTGGGGGAGGGAAAGAGAGAGAGGGAGAGAGAGAATCCCAAGCAGGCTCTGGGCTGTCAACACAGAGCCTGATGCGTGGCTCAAACTCATGAACCGTGAGATCGTGACTTGAGCCGCAGTCAAGAGTTGGACACTTAAACAACTGAGCTGCCTGGGCGCCCCTGAAAATGTTAATTTCTGACTGTTTGTCGCTAGTTGTTGAGATACGATTTTCCTGGCATATGGCTTTCACCCTTTACTTGCACTCTTTCTGTATCTTTATATTTTTCTTGTAATGAGTACAAGATTATAAAACCCCTGGACGTGGCTGCTGTGGAATTGGGTTCCTGCTGAACGTGATTCCTGATACATTCAGGTTAATTTGCATCCTCTTATTTTGAAATTTATAAATATTCCACTTTTTCTATTATTTTTCTTTCTTGTCTATACAATTGGACTGACTTACTTTTCCCCTTTATTCCAAAGCTCCAGACCCAGCTAAACCAGAAGTTACTGAACTGTTTCTATTATTTTAATAGTTACTCGGCAAACGCTAACATGCATATTTAACTTAGGGTCTAAGGTCACTCATGGTCTTTAGTATCTTCCCAAGCAATACAGAAATGAGGACTATCTTGGCTGCGGGCACACTGCAGGCGTTCCGCAGCAAAATGCTGATGCCGGCCAAGATTCGAGTTCTATCTTGATTTTTTAACATTACAAGTTCAAATGTTCTTCTCGTTACTGTTACACACATCAGTGTTTACAGGTACTCATAACCTTGCCTTTGTCGGATCATTCCTCCTTGCATCTGGACTCTTCTGAAATCACTACGCTCCTTGAAAAGGCTCTGTCAGAAGCTCCATTAGCGAGAAGGGCTTCTGGAAGTAACCCCTCTCGGCTTTGTCTAAAAATGCCTTTATGTCCTTCTCTTTCCTGGAAGGCACTTCTGCTGGATACAGCGGGCTAGGTCGGCTCTCATTTTTAAAGATGTGACTGCACCATCTTCCGGCCTATGCTGTTTAACGCCACCAGTCCGCCTGTCCTTCCTTCACAGGAGACCTAAGCGCTCTGTCCACCTGCTGGGAGACACTGGGTGGTGGAGACTCTGCAATTTCTTACATTCCATGTCCTGCTAGAAACCCACCAGTCACCCCAAGTCCCCGGAGTCGGGGGCTTCCACCAACCTCGGGACATCGTCACTTGCCCCTCCGCATTCTCTTTAATTTCTCAGAACCTGGACTGGGCAGAGGTGGGGTCTCTCCCCTAGTCTGAGTCCCTGAGCTCTGTCTCCCCGGGGAGGTACCTTCTGGCTCGTCAGTCAGCTTGCGGATGTACCACAATCCCAGGCTGCTTGTCCAGTAGCGCCTGGAAGCTGCCTTACAGATCCCCGTGGTCTTGGGCTCGGGATGCTCCTTCCCACGGCTTCGGGCACAGGCAGCGTTACGCCCTCGCACACCCCGGATAACCCGCCAGGCTGCAGCCTCTGCGGGCCGCTCTGTCGTCTGTTCTGGGCTAATCCCTGCTCTTTGTGGCCGGCTTCCTTGTGCCTTTGTGGTTTTCCCCTCTTGGACTTATGATCTTGGGAACTTTTATCTGTTGGAACTCTTTGAAGCTTGCATCAAAAATGGTTTTCTTTGGGAAAAAAAATTGTATTTACCTCTACCTCAACCTAAGGACACGATTATCTCAGGACTACTTTCAACTAAATTTTCAGCTTGAAATATTTTAGGACAAATGAGTCACATAAATTAGGGCTCCAAACCCACGCGGACCCCAGACAGTGGTGGCACCTCCGAAGACAGGATTTTCTCTCTTTGTTCTTCAACCTCCACGGCCAAGACCAAGAAAGGCAAATGCAGCGCCTGCGTCAGTCTCTGAGCAGAGTCTCCAGGGGTTCGTCTCGGGCCTGTGGCTCACGCCAACCCGCTGAAGACCCTAGAAATTAACTGGCAGGTTCCCTGGGTAGACACCTGATTTGATGCTGCCCCTCGTCTCTCTACAATTCCATTTTCTCACGATTTCTGGTCAATGACAGTATTCTTTCCTTTGTGCTTACATTTTTAACAATTACATGAGGGGCGCCTGGGTGCTTCAGACGGTTGAGCGTCCGACTTCAGCTCAGGTCACGATCTCACGGTTCGTGGGTTCGAGCCCTGCGTCCGACTCTGTGCTGACAGCTCGGAGCCTAAAGCTGCTTCGGATCCTGTGTCTCCCTCTCTCTCTGCCCCTCCCCCGCTTGAGCTCTGTATTTCAAAAATGAATAAACATTAAATAAAGGTTTTTTGATTTAATAAAAAATAATTACTCCAGCCTCCTTTGGTGTACTCCGTGACCCCTGGCCACGGCACTGCCAGGACAAAGGGCTCTGCCCATTAGGTTTCTTTAAGTCAACATAACCATTAAAACTTTAAATATCTACACTGGGGAGTCTGGGGGCTCAGATGGCTTAGCGTCCAACTCTTGATTTTGACTCAGGTCATGATCTCACAGATTCATGAGATCAAGCCCCGTGTCAGGCTCTGAGCTGAGCGTGGAGTCTGTTTGGGATTCTCTCTCCCTCTCTCTCTGGGCCTCACGAGAGCTCTCAACATAAGTAAATATTTAAAAATAAAAGAAACACGTGTGTTGGAACTAAAACTAACAATTCACACTTGGAGAAGTGCTGCTAAGGCCCCTGCAGCCCCGGCCACACTGACTGTGTGGTCTACACCCGGCCCGCACGCGGCCCACGTCCACACAGTAACCAGACACTTCTCTCTAACCAAGTGGACTCCTGTCTCATCACAAGTGTGACTGTTAAATGTGCACTGCTTTTATGACAACGTCCAAACTACTTCACACGACACAGTCCTCTGACATCATGGGCCTTGCCCCCCCCCCCGCGCCTGACACTGGACACTCTCAATCTTCCCGGAAATGCCAGACCCTTCCAGCCTCAACCCTGCCTCTGCACCTGCCTCTGCACCTGCCGCTACCCCAGCAGCTAGCACTTGCCAAGTTTTCTCAGCTGTACCCGTTCTTCCAGAGCTTTCCTGTATCTCCCAGGCAGCCAGCTGACATGGCCCGCCCCCAGGCCACGCGGTCCCTCTCTCCGTGGCCCCCTTTCCTCTCCAAGCCCTGTCACAAGTGCTACAGCAGGAGCTACGAGGGATGTGGTCACACTCGCCCAAAGCCACTCACTTGGATGCACAGGAAACAGGCAGGCAGACCTCCGGGAGCGAATCTAAAGACACCTGTCTTTTCCAGAAGCTGAAGGTGACTTGCACGATGTAAGAAAACCTCGGGGCTCTAAGGCCTGTGGGAACTGCCGCTGTGAGAGTGCGCGTTAGCATCACAAATGCCGAGAGAAGGTCTCCAGGGCCCCTTAGCGAAGCTGCAGGCTTCTCTAAAGAACCCTGTTTACACACTCAATGTGCTTAAGGGCCTGTGACGGAAGGGGGTGCGGGAGTCAGCGTGAGGCTGGTGCCACCCCGGGCCCACACCGGGACCCCAAGACTCTGCCAGCCGCAGCCCTGCGAGAACTCCAGGACCAGCGAGGCCGCAGGCCGCACTTCCAGATGGCATGGCACTGAGGAGAGGAGTTTCACTGCGTCACGTCACTGGAATATCGGTCTTCACTGACTTGGTAAATTTACACCCATAGTAAATTGATACACACAAAATCCGTATCATAATGGAAAACGAGCTTGGCTTCCATGAAGCTTAACCTGAGCAGGCACTGCCGTTGGCACCCGGGACGGGCTCGGGAGGCTGGGTCTCAGCGGCGGTGGCCCATGCAGGCCAGAGGGGAGTCCAGCACCTTCGCGGGCTGCTGCATGTGGCCAGGGCCCTCCCGACCGGGGCAGAGTCAGTGGGTCGGCCGGGCACGTTGCAAGGAGGAGCAGAGCTCTGGAAGGGAGGGGCTGCATGACCAGGGTGCTGGGCCGGGGAAGCTCTCAGCAGAGAGGGAAGGCCCCGGAAGGGGGTTCCCCAGTGTAGCAGCTCGTGTCCCCCTCCTCGGGGCCCATGCTCCTGTCTGCTGCCCTGCCTCCCGCCCCGTGCCCAGCCCGCTCTGGCTCCCCTCCTACAGACGAGAAGACGGGCAGAGACCTCGAGTGCCCTCCCGGGTCACACTGCGGGGCTGCGGACGGCGTGTGGCACACGACCGAGCCAGCTGCGAGCAGCAGCCCTGACCACAGGGTCACAGCCGGGACGCACCTTGGCCCTCGCTACATCGGGTGGTGCGCTGATCGGCAGGGAGGCTGCTGTGCTGTCCTCCGGCCCTGCGTACAGTATGCCTCCCACCTGAGCCCCGCTCTTCCCACGGGCCCGCTCCCCGGCCCCTCCAACACCTCCCCACGGCACCTCCTGTCTGGAAACGAGCTCGGGGGGGGGGGGGGCGGGACTGGCCTCTCAGAGCGGAACTCCCACCTCTGCCGGGGCCCCAGCCAGAACAGCCCAGGCACGCAAGGGCCCTTCCCCGGACACTGCACTGCTGGGGACGGGAAGCAAAGGTGGCCCTCCAGGAAGCCGCCGGCACAAAGTCTGGTCCCCGGGCGCAGACTGGACAAATCAGGGGCCAGCCTCTGACCACGCCGTGGTCGTGGGTCTCTCCCCACTGTGATCAGAGCTGTGCTCACGCGGGCACTCCCGCTGCGGCCCGCCCTGTCCTCACAGGGAGTCCCAGCCCGCGCCCAGGACCCAGCAGGCCGCACAGACGAGACAGGACTCCCTGGGGCCTGTTTCCACCTCAGTATGGGTGGGGCTGCCTCAGAAGGCGATGGATCTGCGAGACCTCCAGGCTGCCACCGAGGAGTGGCACCTGGTCGCTCCTGACATGCAGGGGGCGCCTGCGGGAGGGAAGCAGGTCAGGCTTCTGCCGGGAAAGTGCGTGGTCTCCGCTCCGCGTGGCCCCACAGTGTGCATGGGGCCCGGTGACGTCGGGCCGACACCACAGCCACAGTGAGCTCAGGGCTCTGTCCGGACAGGCTCCACGCTGGCCCACTACTTCTTTAGGAAACAAGTCTCCCTAAAATGCTCACTTGGAATAAAGTCAGGATTCTGAGGACAGGGAATTCTGGAGGCCAAGGAGAAACCTGTTGGGGTGCCTGGGGGGCTCAGTCGGTTAAGCATCCGACTTGGGATAAGGTTATCGTCTCACAGCTCCTGAGTTTAAGCCCTGCGTCAGGCTCTGTGCTAGCAGCTCAGAGCCTGGACCTGCTTCAAATTCTGTGTCTCCCTCTCTCTCTGCCCCTCCCCTGGCTCATGCTCTGTCTTTCTCTGTCTCTCAATAACAAATAAAATGTTTAAAAAAAATTTTTTTTAAAGGAGAAGAAACGTGTTGCTATAACTGATAACATTTATGAAAATCCGAAATCTCTCTAACTGTGGAAGACAACTCATGTAAGAGCCCAGATGCACTTGGAAATGACCACAGAAAACACTCCCATCCCAGTCCCACTACAAGCAGACCAGACGGCTGGAATCTCCAGGTTCTAAGATCTCACGGGCTCCAGGGAACAGCATCAAATACACCAGCCAGCGCGACACAGAACCTGCTCCCGAAGAAAGCTGCGTGGAGAAGACCCATGTCGCTCCTGGGAGACCCCCGCACTCAGCGCTAACCGCCCCCACACACACCAGGCAGCGCTGATGAAAGGGCATTAGACCACGGGCAGGCGGGCAGCCCTTGGGGTGTGGAGCCCTTCCTTGCAGCACCGTCACTGGGGACAGGGATGGGGGCACCTGAGATCACATTACAGCAGTAAGTGCAAGATGTTTATGGAAAAGATGCAGAAGTTCTCTGAAAGACCTAAGGGAAAAGCCAACTAAAGGAGAGTTATACCAGGTTCATGGACAACAAGATTCGATATTGAAAAGATTTCCACTGTCTTCCACTTTAATTTACAAAGTCAATGTATTTCTAGTAAAAACGCCAGGGCTTCTGGTAGCACACGAGGCTTATTCTGAAGCGGATACTGAAGAGCAAAGGGCCAAGAACAACAAGACAACTGCACACCTTAAAATACAGTGAAGATTCACACGTGAGCCTGAGAAAGAGCACGTGTTCCGGGCATAGGACGGATGCAGCAGCGGCACCGAGGCCCGAGACAACGCCGTGCTGATGTGGGTGCTCACGGACGCAGGGTGGACGGTGCAGATCACGGGGAAAGGATGGATCCTCCAACACGGCACTGAGACGACCCACTGTCCACACTCAAGAGATGAATTCCGATCCCACCTCGTGCCGCACACACAGCCAAACTCAAGGTGGATTGCAAAGCAACGTGTAAGAGCAAAACCTTACAAGGATAAAGCACAAATTCTTTAAATCAATACATTCGACAACACAAAAATTTCAAAGTGGTATGTGACAAAGGCCCTATAATTAAGGACAATATGCGAGTCACAGACTATCAAAAGATATTTGTAGTGCATGTAGGACTGGTATATGATTGGGGCACCTGGGTGGCTCAGTAGGTTCAGCGTCTGACTTTGGTTCAGGTCATGATCTCAGGGTTCGTGGGTTCGAGCCCCGCATCAGGCTCTGTGCTGACAGCTCAGAGCCTGGAGCCTGTTTCAGATTCTGTGTCTCCCTCTCTCTCTGACCCTCCGGCATTCAGGCTCTGTTTCTCTTTGTCTCAATAATAAATAAACATTTTTTTTAATATTTTTATTTATTTCTAGGAGAGAGAGAAAGAGACAGCGTGAGCAAGGGAGGGTCAGAGAGAGAGGGAGACGCAGACTCTGAAACAGGCTCCAGGCTCTGAGCTGGCAGTCAGCACAGAGCCCGACGCGGGGTTCGAACCCACGAACCGCGAGATCATGACCTAAGCGAAAGTCGGTCGCTTAACCGACTAAGCCACCCAGGCGCCCCAATAAATAAACATTTAAAAAAATATGGGTATATGATTAGCATCCAGAAAAAAAATAAAGGTTATATATAAATATATATAATGATGTACTATATATATATCAATATACATACACACATTTTTTAATGTCCCCCTAAGAATCAAAAAGAAACAAACTAATTAAAAAATGGGCCAAGGATATGAACACGGTCAGTAAAAATTGGAAAAGCTGTTCATGCTCACTGGTAATCAGGAACGTACAGAGCAAAGCGAGTAAAAGTGGGAGGTCAGTTCATGTTTTGGAGCAAAACCCAGAAATTACAGAGAATGCAGAGAATGGGAGAAAAGATGAGCTGGAAGAGGCTCTTCTGCAAAGGCTGGAGGGTGGGGGAGGTGTAGCCACTTTGGAGTCACACTGGAAACATCTTGATATTCACATCCCGTAAACCAGAAATTTCTTAAACAGGGCACCCCCTACAGGCGGGCGTAAGAAGACACGTACAGAAGTGTCAGGCTGAGCCCCATTTGTAACTTCAAAAAACTTCCAAACAACTCCAAGGTCTTTCACCAGGAGAACGGATAAATGACAGCACATTCACAGAACGTGGAACTCTGAAGCACGAGCCGAGTGCAACGCGGAGACCCCTGCCAACATGGATCGATAGGGAAACAGGAGGTGGAGGGCGGCCAGCATTCTGCAAAAGAATCGTTAAGTGTGAATGCCTTTAATAAAGTTGCGGGATATTCGTCGTGATACTACGTGCTATTTACTACGGCTACACGTACGTATGGCAACAATGCTGAAGGATGTTTAGAGATGATAAAACCCAAATTCAAAGTAGTGGCTGCTTCCGGAGAGGAAGGGAGGGAGCTTCGGTGGTATAGGCATATATTTATTTCTAAATAAGAAATAAAAGATCTGAAACAAACATTTTTAAAAAAAATAACTTGTAGATTTGACCAAGCTAGTTAACAGGTACCCCTCAGATCATCTATACTTTTCCGTATATTTAGAATCTTTTATACTAAGAGAAAAAGACGGGACTCACTGGAGATGGTCTCTTCCAGAGGCGCCGAGGGACCCCTGTGTGGAGGCCCAAGGACCTCCGGTCTCGGCCCAACGCGGGGCTCCATGTGGCCCCAGCCCCAGGCTGTCATCCAGACTCTGCGGCCGCAGGTGCAGCCCCGTCCCTGGGCCGTGACATGCATGTGCGAGGCAGCCCCTCGGCGCCCCGTCTTGCCCGTGACCTTCTCTCAGAGCTTCTGTCTTCCGTCCTTCCCAGAGCAGGGCCCCTCGCACGCACGGCTGCTCTTTCAAAGTGGCCTTGATGTTTGAGAGGCGCTCAAAGGATTGAGCAACACCTGTCCCACTTCAGCTACTGCTTGGAGGAGAGAGATAAATCCAGAAGCCCCTCGCATCACGAGTTTCTTAAAACCGCATTTCAGGCTCCGTGCAGCCCTCGTTTTTGCTCACAAGACGATGGAATGGAAGTTCAAAATGACTGCACGATTAGCCCAATGCAGATGACTCACACGTGGCACACACTTTCTACAGTGTAGGAAATAGGGCAAAGAAACAGGTTCCCTTTTACTTTTTATAACAGAGGAACTGTGATAAGAGGAACAGTTTTTCACCTTTAATTGCATCATTAAGCCGTCCTTATAATTTTTGGCACTGAAATAAAAACGAACAGCCTTCTGGTGCCGGGAGATTTTCCTATGTACACGTATTTCTATAGATGTAGTTTTGAGGCCGTTCAAGTGACTGGAATTGTTTCCCATTCTTTGTTCAGATTCGAGTGCACCAGCTTCAGCTATGCTAGCGAAATCTGCTATGATTTCCCCTGAAATATTCATTGCCCAGCCACTGCACGACATGCACAATTACCGGCCAGGCATGCAGAGCACGGCCGTTTTAAAATTCGCACCCACATCACCGGGGTCGGGGCATGGGCTGGTGACGGAACCGTAAATCACGCTTCATTATGCAGCCAAATCCTGAAGCATAAATGAGCCTGGGGCCCGGCCAGCCGGCCTCCAAGTGACTGATCTATTATCTCCACGCCAAGCTCTATTATCTTTCGCCAGATACTTATTGGCAGGTGTCTGTCCACGTCTGAGAACATTCCAAACGGTGACATGACAAAGGTCAGGGCCAATCATACTCATTCTGCGTGTCCCCGGGGGGATGTCGGCCCACACAGGCCCCGGACGGCCGATCTGGGAGGGGAGGCAGCCCGGGGTCCGCTCCGGATTCTGGGGCGAGGGCGCCGCTCCCGTGTGCCCGGAGTCCTAGCTGACATGAACACTAAAAGCTGTGTAGTAACAAAGATAAACACGTAAAATAATAAAAAATACTGGAATATTTCTAAGGTTCCTGACGAGCACTTATTCTTAGCTCGATGTATTAGTCGTAGGAAAAGAACCAACAGGATACGCGTGTGCAGACACACGCACACGCTCGTGCACACACGCGTACACACGCGCACAGACACACGTGCGCGTGCACACACGTGCACAGACACACATGCGCGCGCGCATTCACGTGCACACGCATGCACACGTGCACACGCAGAGACTGAATGACTGACTGTGTCTAAGGACCTGGCTCACACGACGGTAGCGCTGGCAGCCGGGATCTGCTGGCGCAGGCGGCTCCAGTTGAGGCTAAGAAGGCAGAATTCCTTCTTGCCCAGGAGGCCAGTCTCTGTTCTGTTCAGGCTTCAAATGACACGACGGGGGCTCACCCACATTATGGACTGTGACCTGCTGTGTTCAGAGTCCACCAATTCAAGTGCTCACCCCGTCCAAGAACACCTCCACAGCGTCGTCTGACTTCCAGGGGTGCTGGAGAGAGTTCTGGAACTCTCTGCCCCTCTTCAATACCTGCCCTCTATCTACAACATACTTCTGCTTCTGGCCCTTAAGGAGAAGTTGATCCTTAAACACAGAACAGTCGCACCAGCAAAAAGGGTTAAGAGTCCAAGCAGAACGGCCTGCTTTAGCTACACTGGCGGCTGTCAGGGCAGCGGCCCCGCCCCAGTACGGGCAGGGGCGCCTGTCACCAACAGAGGAGGGGGCCCGCCTCACAAGCTCACATCACAAGGACCGAGCTGTCCGCAAAGCCCTGTCTCCTCCATGGACGGAATCAAAGACATCCTTTTAATGCTGCTCTGTCAAAACTTCATGAATTATCCAGGCCCTGAAGGGCCGCGGGGGCCAGAACCAGCGCTAAATTGGGAGAGGGATTAACTTGTCACCAGCCTCAGCTGCCCTTGCCACGGCCCCTCCCATGTCCCAAATGTGAACGCTGCACACGCCGTCTGGTCTGGGCCAAGAACACCTTTGCTGCCCTGTCCAAGCTGATACACTCCACCATCTTTTACATTTTGTCAAGGACGTTCCTGGCAAATTAAAAGGAAAGACTTCCTGCTGTGGGTCCTGATTATTTTTTCTTTGAAGCAAGAAATGACATCACAGCAGTTAATAACTCAAAGCCACAGTCCTCTCTGTAGACGGAACGTGGCCCAAGGAGCGTTGTTAACCGTCAGAGGGGGAGAGCGCGGCTGGGGCGGGAGGGGGGCTGGTGTTCTGTCCCCACTCCCGCAGGCTGCGGCCCTGGGGAAGCGGCACCAGATGGGGCCCGCCCCCCGGAGCCGCCCTCGGGCCACAGCACCACTCGGCCCAGCCCTCCCACCTCTGGAGCCAAGCTCCTGGCCGCCTCTGCCCAGGGCGCCCTGCGGTCCACAGCGCCAGCGGCCGCGTGCTGAAGAGAAGGACAAGGCCAACGACACAAAAGCACTTCCTCCACTAACTCGTTCTTCAGAAGAGACAGACGGCCGCCTCCCTCAAGCCTCCCTTTCCTGGGCCGGCAAGGGCGGCCTCCGCATCCGCGACCAGGACCAGACTCTGCGGGAGATGGCGCGTCACGAGGGTCGGGCCACAAGTCCACTCCCAAAAGGCCACTTGTGCCTCCACGTCTGTAGTGACGAGTAGCCTCTCCAGACCCCGCCCCAGGAGGACACGGAGGAGGGGGAGCCGACGGAGCAGGTGGAACCTCGGCCCCCGAGATGGCTGCACCTGCCCCGGCCGACGCCTGCCAGTCCCAGGCGGGCACCCTCAGGACCCGCGTCCACACAGAGGGGACGGAGTCACTGTCTTCCTACACGGAGCAAACAAGGGGACAGAGTCACTCTCTTCCCACCACAGAGCAATCAAGGACATTGACTTGGCCCAAAATGTCAGGTTTTCAGTACCCTTGAGAGGGATTCCCCAGCTACTCAGCTACCCGGACACGCGGGAGGAGACAAACCAGGGCCACGGCCACCTGCCACGGGATCGTGCCTGAGACAGATGTGGACCCGGCGGGCCTCCAACACGCACCACCCCCGTGCCAGCTGAGTGCCTGGCCCTGTGGGGCGGACAGACCCCGGATGAAAATGACAAAAATAAAGACAACAAGGGGGTAGTGCCAGGCTCAAGCTCTACGTACAGACTCTACTAGCTTCCCCTCAGCTGTCTTGACCTCCCCACTCCCCACCAAGGATTAAACATTTAAAAGGGCCTCAGGCCACCACCCCTGAGCCACTCCTAACCCCTGCCCCTCTGTCGGTGAGGACAGATGCAGGACTGTTCGTCGCTCTGCACCTAAACTGAACCAAAAGAATCCACACTCACCTCCTAGCCACCCTCCAGGGAAGCCCCAGACTCAGCAGGAAATGGGAGCGTGGAAAGATTTTAGGAAGATTTTAGGAGATAAAACAAGAAAATTATACAGGCCCTGGAGCACACAGAGCGTCAGTGCAGGGGTCCCCGCCCGGGACAAGTCCCACGGATGCTCGATGTCCCAGGCCCTGGGGCTCCTTCCCAGCTCCCTTTCCTGGTGAGGCCTGCCTGCCTACACACACACACACACACACACACACACACACACACACACACACACAGAACGCAGGGGGTAGGATTTTCAAAAGCATTTTAAAATAAGACTCTTCAAAACCCCCTCAAAGTAGAAAGCACAGAATAAGCACCCCGGTACCCATCCCTCAGGGTCCACCATGAGCATACGCGGCCAAGCCTGTTTCATCCGCTGACCCCCACTCTGCCCAAATGCTGCTGGAAAATTCTAAAGAAAAGCCCAGACATCCCATTTCCCCCACAAACAGTCTCTGTTAGAGCTCAGGGCTACTTCTAGAAGCCTCCTCACAAGGCGATTACCACACGAGCCAACAGCCATTCCCGCAGCGACGGGCCCAGCACCCCAGGCCGCAGCACCCTGGCAGAGCGCAGGTTTTAAGCTGAAAGAGGCTGACAAGCGCCAGGAGCTGGGGGGGGGCTGTCTGGCCTTCCCGGACGCGGGACTTCGGACCCTCACGTGAGCGGTCCCCTCCCTGCGCCTGGAGGAAAGGAGCGTCGCGTCTCTGTGGACGAGGGACAGGACAGGAACGTGGCCGCACAAGCCTCCCCGACCCCCACCCTGCATCACACCGAACATGGAGCCCAGCCTCCCCAGGCCTCGTGGGGGCGGCTGGGCTGCGCAAAACTTCCATCGAATAAACCCGGTGCCCTCTCTTGCTGGTCTGGCCTTGGCAACGGGGCCCCAGCCAAGACACTAAGTTGCTGTCCCTTCATCTCCAGGCCATGTGCCTTTTCACAGCTGCGCTGCTCCAATCAGGCCCCAAAGAAGCACACACGGGCCTCTGACGTCCAGGGTCTCTGGGCTCTGGAAACCTCTGGGCCCCTCCCTCTCTTCCTCCTCCGTGCTTGCCGTCCTGCGGGCGCCGTCCTGCGGGCGTTTTGCATGTCGGCTTCGGTGGCCGCGCTCCTGTGGCGGGACGAGTCTCCGTCCCCTCCCCGTGTTTCCTGCCAGCGGGCACGTGGCCCTGGGGGCTCGACAGGAGTCTGACGTGGCTAGTCTTGCAAGGATGGAGGGAGAAGAACGCCCTTCGCATTTCACATCAGGAGGCACACGGGGTCTGTGGTCCCCCCCTGACGCAGCAGGCCCGGTGTTCTGGAAGGACCCATCCACGACATAGTCCCGCGAGGGTGGTGCTCTGTTCCCTCTGCACTTACAGCCGCCCGTCTTCCCTCAGAAGCTGCGATGACCAGAAAAGCACCACACTTGCTGGAATCTCCCTTCTGTTTACAAGGCGATGCCCCAGCAGCCTTCGAAGGCGGGCCGGTGAGGTTCTATTTAGGAATCGTGACGAATCCACAGACTCTTACACACTCAGCGCGTTTCAGGCCGCTGCCGTCCTGATTCTTCCTGACAAGCTGGCCACGTCTGGCAAGAGGGAGCCCGTCAGCTGGGCGTTCTCTTCCTCCGAGAAGCCCCCTGCTTTCCTCACGACAACAGGCTCGCGACGCCTCCTGAACGGTCCCCGCCGCAGACCCGGCATCCAGTTCTCCCGAGGAGCCCCGGCTCCTGCTAATGGGAAGGGTGTAGCTCCACGGGGTGTGGGTTCCCACCCGGCTCATCACTGGGCCGATAAGTTACAGTGAAAAGGGCTGCAGGATAGGGTTTCACTGCTTTCAAAGAGAAGAATACAGCAAGGGCTCATGGTGGGCCTTCATTCGCAGTTAAGATTATACGGTTCTTTGATTTTGTGCTCGATTCTCTCTTATGTTAAAAATCTTAGTTCCTATAACATTATCGTCATTACTTATTGGCTTTATTCTAATATATGTATTTTTGTGAAATACACGTATTTCAATACACTACACGTGTATAGAAAGAATAGCTTCAAGACAAATACGATTACTAACAATCTGATTACCGAGTAGAGTTTCCAGTGTTTTCTGCGATCCTTTCTGTGCCTCAGACACGTCCTGACAGGGCTCCACATTCAAAATGTTTGAAAGCCTCTTAGAAGTAATTTTTCCTCAGTGTGATTAAGCCACCAACTCGAGATACAGTTAGGTTCATTTTTTAAGTTTTAATTCTGCTCTTGCTTTTTAAGGACAGCTTTCCTATTTAGGTTTAGTTGGGTTTCACAATTATGTAAAGCAATGCGTAAGAGCGAGGTGAAAACTGAGCATCCGGAGAAGCCAGGATGCGTTCATGGCCTCCGTCGTGTCCCACCCTCCCCGCAAAAGGCCAGACTTTCCCCCGACCCCGGGCTCTGGCTTGTGCTTACACTGGCGTGTTAGTTTGTAATAAAAGCAAATGCGAGTGTGCACTCAGGGAAAGGTGTATGTGTGTGTGTGTGCGCACCAGCAACCCAACAGGTAAGCGACGGAAAAGCACACGTGCCATCTTCCGGGGCATACTGCAGCCTAGAGCTCACCGGTGGCCCCAGACCACCTGCCTCCCTCCTAGCCCGGCACGCGCTACAGGGAACAGGCGACGACGGGCACGGCATTTTGTATTTTCTCCAACTTACCATCTGGCCAGCTCCCGGGGCAACAGGGCAAGCATGGGTTGGCTGCCGGAGGGCACCAAACACCACGGCATTCAGTGTCACCGGGTCCCTGCTCTCGATCCGCTGAAGCAACTCCTACCTCGCTGACATCTGCACCCCCTTCCCGGCTTACAGGCTTGGCTCGCCCTCGGTGAGCACTGGGCCACGTCGCCCCTGTACAAACACCACTGTGCATACGTGGAGCACATGGAAACAAGGGGCTGTGTTGGTTTTTCTTTTAACTGACTTTGAGACAGCTGCAGTCTCCCACTCAGTTCTAAGAAATAACACTGAGAGGTCCCACGGGGCCTTCACCCGGCTGGGGGCTACACTTTAACCCACAGGCCAGGCCAGGGAGCAGTTCCTCAGCCCGTGCCCATGCCCCTCGCGGTGCCTGGCCAGCACGCTGGGCCGGCTATTTGACACCTGCCACTACCTAACCCCAGGCACACTTCCCCGGGTGCGCAGCAGCGTGCTGGAAATCGTTAACACACACACATGATTTTAACTTTACTGTTTAGGTAAAAATGTCAAGTGGTCAGCACTGGGCATTCGCCAGTGCCCATGGGATGCACATGTCTCTGCGTGAATCGATGTGGATGGCAGTGCGATTTCTTCCAGAGTCTACTTCTCTCGTCTGGGTTCCTGGTAAATAAATGTTAATTCCGACCATAAAAATTATGCTATTTAGATCCTTGGCTGTTACTTTTCTCTTAGAGGGAGAGAGGGGAGGGGGGACCATGCACACACTTGGGGGAGGGGCAGGGGGACGGAGAGAGAGAATCCTAGGCAGGCTCCACCACACTTGGCACGGAGCCCAATGCGGGGCTCCATCCCATGACCTGGGGTCATGACCTGAGCTGGTATCAAGAGTCAGACGCTCAACCACTGAGTCACGCCAGCACTACTACTTTTTTTTTTTTCTATTTGAAAACTCCTTCATTGATAAGAAAACAGCTCCCCGCCACGACTGAACCTGCCTACCAGACTCAGGCTTTACGCTTTCCTACCTACACGACCCACAACGCGCCTGTTCAGTGCTGTCTCGCTACCACAAAACACTGTCTTTAACGAACGCGATACGCTTCCTCTGGGCCTTTTTTCATCTTGATCTTAGCACTCCTGGTTTTGAGCTCTGGCTCGGGTGTGACCAGGACGCCAGGCCCCGCCTCTCCTCTCCAACCCTTCCATGTCCCGAAGGAGGAATAATTGCTAAGATGGAAACTCCAGGCGGACTCTGACAAGCGTGTGCTCCAGAAGGATGTGTGCTGGGAACTCCCATCTCACCTCTCGGCACTGGAAGGACAGTGTTTTGAGGCTCTCGGGGAAAACTTAGTTCGTGACCAGCCCCAACACTCTGCTCTTCTACCGTTCGTATGTTGCTTAACTAAATGCTGACTGAATACAAAAGCTTTTCTTAATGTACGGGAGCGAGAGAGTGGCGGGACACGAGCCCTTGGGTTTGAGCAGAGGAAAACGTGCCTGTCACTGGATAGCCCTCCCCAGGCCAGCTCTTCTCATGGGGCCCCAGAGCTCGGAAGGTAAGCACGGTCCTAAACTGGGCATCCACCTGTTCCCTGATTCTCTTTCTGTTTGCACCATGGTGGCTTCCTTCTGGATCTTAATTTCAGAGAATGTAGCCAAAGGTATGAACAAATCAAGGACTTTTTCTTCATTCGATGCTATGTCCCCGAAATGCCTTGCGTAGCTGCAGAATCCCTAGGTCTCCGTGGATTCACCGGTGCGCCACTGCTTCCTCATCATGCTCTGCTGATGGGTATTTAAGGCTCTTCTCCACTTCCTGCTGGCGCGGTCGGTACTGCTGTAATCTTGGTGCTTTTTCAAGAGTCCTTCTAGAGCAGTGGCTTTCAAACTGTCGTGTGCCCCAGAGTCACCTGGAGAACTCCCCCCAGCACTTCGATTCGGCAGATCGTCAGGACCAGCGCCCGACTCTGTATCTCTAGCAAGTTCACCAGTGCTGCTGGCGCTGCTGAGCCAAAGGCCGCACTTGGAAACCAGCGTCTAGAGCAGCACCTTGCAATATAATGACATGATGATGGGAATGTCTCATGTCTGCACCATCCAACCGACAGCCACCAGCCACAGGGGCGTTCTGAGTACTTGAAATGTGGTCGGTGCCACTGAGGGGTTGAACTCTTGGGTGCATTTACTCCCAGTTAACACCTGCTTAAATAGCGCAGCTCGAAGAACCGCTAACCCAGGAGAATACCTGGGACACGGTGGAGGTACCGCCTCCTCTCCCCCAGGTAAAGCCTAATTATTTTTTAAGTGCTTTTCACTAGTTTACACTCCCACCAGGGTGTATGAGAGTTTTTATTGTTCTATATGCTCCCTCCTCACTAAAATGTGCTCACTGGTCTTTCACATCCTAAGCAACGGGTTCCCCGAACCCGCCCTGAAATGTGGAACGCAGGTCAGCTCGAGGGCACCGGGGCAGGGGGACTATGGTATCTGGGAGCATAGCCCTTTACTCAAAGGGCTCTCCCCTTAGCCTCACTGCCAGGGGGGATCCTCTCCTCCTGTCCCGACTACCTGGTACGGCCTTGAAGATCAAGTTAAACACATTTGAAAGAGGAGGCTCCAGTGTTCCACTTAGGCTGGGTTTGTGTTTTGACTCTGTTTGGTTTTGTGTTTTGGATTCCAAGTATTTTTAGCCAATATTTTTAAAAATTTAAACTTTTTTGATGTGTAATTTATATAAAGTGGGATACAGAGATCTAATCATACCATTTAACGAGCTATGACCAATGACGCACCAGTGGGATCGACACCCCTATGGACACAGAACCTGCCCCTCCCCCCAGGAACCCTGCACTGCGGCAGGCGGGGGGGGGGGGGGATCAGAGGAGACCGTTGTAATTTCTATCACTGCTGATTAACTCGTCCACTCTAAAACTTTGTATAAATGAACTCATGCTGTACGTACTCTTGGCATTTTGCTTTGGTTGGTTAACATGATGTTTTTAAGGTTCATCCACGTGGCCACCGAACATCATTCCACTGTTATACATTCATCCTTTTCCCTGCTGGGGAAATACTTGAGTTGTTTCTAGTGTGGGCTAATATGAATGAAGTTGCTACAAACATTCTTGCACAAGTATTTGTGTGTGTGTGCGCACACATAAATGTTCACTTTTCCTGTGCAAACAGCCAGGAACGGAGTTGTTAAATCAGAGGGTAGGTGCATGTTTAGTGTTACAGGAAACCGTCAGTTTTCCAAAGTGGTGGCGTCTGTCACTTGGCCCCTCCACCAGCTTGCAGAAGACCTTTCAACATACGTGTCAATGCGCAGCCTTGTCCATTATTTTAATTTCAGTGATTCTGAGACATATGGCGCAATGGCACTTTGCTGTGGTTTAATCTGTGTTTCCCTGATGGCTAATGATGTTGCGTACTTTTCCAAGTATTTATTGGCCATCTGTCTATCTTCTGTTGTAATATGTCTGAACCTTTTGTCCATTTATGTCTTTGTGATACTGAGCTACGGGAGTCTGTATACATCCTGGACAGGAGTCCTTCATCACACATGTCCTCCCCTTCCCTCTCCTGACTATTCTGGACTCTACTTGGTTCCATTACGCTATTATCTATCCTTAAACCACACTGTCTTGGTTACTGTAGCTTTATAGTATATCTTGAAATCAAAGGGTTAGGTTCTCCAACTTAGTTCTTCTTTTGCTAAATTTTATAAGTGTTGCTATCTTAGGTCCTTTGCATTTCCGTATAAATTTTAGAATAAGCTTCATAGTTTCTCCAAAATAAGAAAGAAAGAAAGAAAGAAAGAAAGAAAGAAAGAAAGAAAGAAAGAAAGAAAGAGAGAGAGAGAGAGAGAGAGGAAGGAAGGAAGGAAGGAAGGAAGGAAGGAAGAGAAAGAAAGAAAGAAAGAAAGAAAGAAAGAAAGAAAGAAAGAAAGAAAGAAAGAAAGAAAGAAAGAAAGAAAAGCTTGATAGGAATTTGACTGGATTGTATTAACTCCTAAGATTAATGTGGGGATAATATCTTAACAGTAAGAGTCCTTCAATTCATAAACATGGTATATCTTACCACATTATTTCTTCAATTCCTTTCAGCCATGTTTTGCAATTTTTAATGTAAAGATGAGTATTTTTAGCTAAATTTATCCCAGAATATTCTTATGAATTTCATGTTACTATAAACGGTAATGACTTCTAGATTTCATCTTCCAGATGGTCACCGCTAACATACAGAAATTCAATGTATTTTTGCATGTTAACCTTGTATCTAGCATCTTTGTTTTTTTAATTTATAAACCTTTCGTATTCTCTACATACGCGATCGATGAAGAGAGCTTAATTTTTTCCCTTTTCAATCATTATAACTTTTGTTTTCTTTTCATTCCTAGACCCAGCTAGGTCTTCAAGCACAATGTCGAACAGAAGCGGTGAGAGCAAATATTCTTGCCTTGTTCTCAACATGAGGGGAAAGCATTTGCCAAGTTCACCATTAAATATGATGTAAGCTGCAATATCTTGGAGATGTCCTTCATCAGTTAGAGAGCTTCTATTTACAGCTTACTGAGCGTTCTTTCCATGAGGGGGTACTTAATTTTATCAAGTGTTTTTTCTGCATCTTTTGACATGATCATATGGTTTTCTTCTTTATTCTGTTAATGGGATCGATGACATTGATTGATTTTTGAATGTCTAACCAACTGTGCATGCTTGTGATAAATCCCACTTAATTACAATGCAATGTCATTTTTATATACTACTGGATTCAATTTGCTAATGCTTTGTCAAGGATTTTTGCATCTGTATTAATGAAGAATACTGGTTTATAATTTTCTTTTCTTATAATGCCCTTATCTCATTTTGGTATCACAGTTATGCCGACTAAAAAAAGAGCTGAGACATGTCCACTCCTCCATCACCGTCTGAAAGAATCTGTGTAAGACTCTTCTTCCTTAAACGTTTGAACATTAACCAGAGGTTATCTGGGCCTGTTGTTGTTTTTGTATAGTTCTTACTTACTAATGCCATTTCTTTAATGGATACAGGGCTCTTCTGGCTTCTTATATCTTCTTCTGCAAAGTTTGATCAATTGTAGCTATCAAAGAACTTGTCCATTGCATCTTGGTTGTTAACTTATTGTTATAAAGTTTTTAATACTGTTCCCTTATTACATTTAAAATACCTGTAGGATCTGTAGTGATGTCCTCTCTTTACTCATGATACTGGTCATTTTTTCCTTTTGTTTCTGTTTTTTATATTTATTTGCCCAGAGGGAGATTTTTCGGTGTTATTGACCTTTTCATTAAGCCAACATTTTTTGGCTTATTTTTTCCTTTACAGCTTGCCCATTTTCTATTTCACAGATTCTTTCCCTGTTCACTTTTGGTTCCTTTCTTCTGCTTACCTGGGGATTAATTTCTTCTGAAGGTGGAAACTAAAATCATTTAAATCTTTCTTCTTTTCTGTTGTATGCATTTACAGGAGTATATTTGCTCTCTACACCCTGCTTCAGCTGTATCCCATAAGTTCAGATATGTTATGACTTTATTATTCATTCAGTTCAGAGTATTATCTGATTCCGCTCTGACTTCTTTGACTCAAGGGTTCTTTAGAGGTGTGCTGCTTACTGTTCAAAAAACTCAGGGATTCTTAGGCATCCTTTGTACAGAGTTCTAACTTAATTCGACCTTGGTTAGCTAACACACAGAGGGTATGATTTCAATCCTTTTAAATTCTCAGCCTTGTTTTACAGTCCAGGAGGTGAACAATCTTGGTTACTGGTCAGCACATACTTAACGAGAACGCTGCTGGTTATCTGTAGTTAACAAGACCAAGCAAGCTGCTTGACGACATTTTTATGTCTCCTACATCTCCACTGACTGGGTCTATTCCTTTTACCAACTGCTGAGAGAGAAGAAAAACTAAAACCTCCAGTTACACCTGTGCTACATGTCCCAGTAACACCAGTGGCCCTGAATATCTTCTTAACTTAATTATTCCCCTTGTGGGTTCCTAAATCACTAAATTTATAAATTCAAATGCTAAACACGGGTAAAATGTTAAGAGGGAAGAACATCTCTCCCCCGTCCCCACCCAAAAGACCAGGCTGAGACAGAGGTGTCTGGAAGTGTCTCCTAGGGCTAGCAAGTGGATTGTTTTTCTAGTTCACCTTTGTAGAGGTGTCTGGAGGTGTCTCCTAGGGCTAGCAAGTGGATTGTTTTTCTAGTTCACCTTTGTCCAAGTGCACAGCCTTTTGGTGGTCTGGCATGACTTAAGTGCCTTAGCTCCGCATCCCCTAACTGTAAGGTGCACAGGATCTAGACCCCGTCTCCAGGGTTCAGACCCACGCCTAGAGACCAGCACCTCCCCACCACTACCTTTTACTTGGGCCGCTGATGACAACCTGGCTTTCCTACAAGCTTTCATGCATGTACCTACGAGCTGTTATGTTCTATCAGCATTCGGGAGTTCTGAGGATAACGTGATTTATGCCGTATTTAAAGTTTCGCATACTATAAAACTGCCCCTCACCCACACAGGGATCTGAGTCGTCCCCTCACACCTCCCAACTCTGGACTTGGCACCTGGCTCTTGACACTCTCTCTTGAGTCTAATGTCTAGGATGCTGAGTAGCAAGGACTGTGCCTTACTTGCCTCTGCATTTTTTTCTTTGCTGTCCTGGCCCCAACCTGGAGTAGGTGCTCGTGAGTCTCCTGATGAATGGGGCTGGATGGTACAGGTCCCCAGCAGTCAGCCTGAGCCGTCTGGGCTTTATCTGGTGATCAACAGAGCTGCCAGCGAAGGCGATTAGGCAGGAAGGCAGGACAGCTGTCTGCGTGGCCTGGAGCTTCCGTGCCTCGGAGGACCGACTGAACAACAGAGCTGAGACTGTCTACAAGTCCCGCCTTGTCCCTGAGAGGCTGGCTAACATTGAAGTGTTTAAAGAAAGGGTATTAGATTGAGTGCATCTGTTTCTCTAAACCTACACAAAAAATGCTTCACTTGAATGGATGCAGCTTAGGAACGATGAGACACATCTCACAACGAGCCCGTTTTTCTCCAGAGGAAAGGTTTCGGAGCTGCCTGGGAAGGGTGAAGATTTGAAATCAGTGCAGTGCCTGCTTCCACCACCTTCTGAGTTGTCATGGTGACACTCCCAGCCCGGAGAAACTGATACAGCCCGTCCTTCCTCCCAAGTTCTCCTGAGAGACGAGGTGACACTCGTCGGGGGGACAAATGGGCCACCAGCTCTGGCTGTGATCTCGGTCTCCGCCTACACCGTGACCTGCCCTGGATCCCTAGTCGGAGGGACCAGGGACGAGGGCAGTGTGTCATCAGGACCATCACTTCCCCTGCTCCCAAGAACAATGGGATGTCAGATCTGAATCATTTTCATATTATGTATTTTAAAGACCTGCCAGGAAGTGGTGTCCCCAAGGGCAACTGAGGAATGAAGGGCTGGTTACCCGGCACTAACTCACCCAGCCTGCCGTGCGACTGGCGTGCCTGTGTCTAATTTCTTCATCTGTTCCTCCCTCTACTGGTGCAGCCTCTGTTCTGGTTCGAGGGTCTCCTGGCACGAGCATTACTATTCTTTTCCTTTTTGTGTGTGGGGAGGAGGGGGCCTAGGCCCAGCCAACTGCGGTTTCAACCACAGCCCTGCACAGCTCAGAGCCGTATCAGTGGAACTCCATGGAAGATGCACCGGGGTGGGGGCCAGGAGTGCCTGAGTGAGTGATGGGCACAAGCTATCAGATGGGACCTTTCTGACATCTGTCACGGGATTCGGTCTTTCCTGCTTCTTCGCTGGGACCCCGCAGGGTTCCAAGTCGGGAACGCTGCGTAATGAATTCCAGAGAGGCACGGTGCAGCTATGTTAATAAAGGTGCCAACAGCACAAAATAGATTCAGCACTTCAATATCCTGAATAAAAATTGTTGTTTTCTATGGCCTGGAACAGCGTTATGTGGTTGCGCTTTCCACAAAATACATGATTTCCTATTTCCTTGTGAGTTTTCTGGGTCACATAGATTTCTGCACTGAGTCTATACTTCTGCTTCAACAGTTAGAAGAGTCTTTCAGTATCATTTTTCCTGGAATAATTTGTTATCCATCATTTTTATGGCAGCATTAAATTTTAAGAGAGAATTGAGAAGGACAGAAAATCTACTGTGTATTTCCAACCCCAAAAGAAAGGCTTTAATAAATCCGGGACTTCTCAGCTTTACATTCAAATCTGACCCCAGGACCAAAAAGCTGCCTGGCGCATCTGTGCTTCATGCAGGAGTGTGGGGGCGAGTCCTCGACCAGAGGGGGGCTCCCTGCTGGCCCCCACTGCCAGGACAGGGCGTGGGCGGCCGAAGTAGACGCGCAGCTGGGGGACAGGGTCACTTTATCCTCCACCCAGTGAGCTCTGACAGGTGTCTACACGCGCACAGCAGGAGCATCAGACCGGGGAGGCCAGGCACCCGCCATCCACCCACCCCACCCTCAGCGGACCCTGTGCAAGCAGGTGTGAACGCAGTGGTGCCGGGACACAGCCAGCGCGCCAACAGGCCCTCCCGGCGAAGAGCTGTACACACACAGGAAAAGGGACCCTACCTCTGAAACACGACGAGAGGCCACCCTGCTAACCTGGCGGGGTCTGTCACTTTCCGCCACATGTGGGCCCAGGCCCTGCCCTGCTGACAGCCAAAGAGCACTGTGATAAAACGCTTAATGGGCTTATTTTCAGAATTACGCAGTTGCCTAGTGCTGCCGAGTCAGTGAGTGAGGCCAAGCAGCCACCAGGGAGAAGCCAGGCCTGGCTAAGGGGAGGTGGAGACCGCAGTCCAGGCCCTGCCCCCCCCTCCCCGTGAGGCGCCGGTGCTCCCCCGCCCCCTCCTGATTGCTGGAGGAGCTCAGCCCCCCACCCCAGGCCTCCGCCTCAGGGCACTCCCGAGGCACCCCCGCAACAAGCACACCTTCCTGAGCACGCTCAGAGGGAGAGAGGAAAACGGATCTCTGAATATCCGTGATGTGCTGATCCCCACTTGGAAATGAGGAGTTCTCTACCATAATGCTCTTAAAGACCAAGGGAACACAGGGCTGTGACTAATTTGCAAGACAAAAGGCAGCGGGTCCCAGGGGAGGACGGAGCCCAGCCAGGTTCACCACATGCTTCTTGTCCCAACCCAGCCTGACGCACAGCAAGAAATCTTCCTCCCCTTCAAGAACAGAAAGACTAACGTCTGCATCATACTGACTCCCTGGACTCAGAAATTCAAATGAGGACATAACTGTTATTTATTAGGCCGGCGTGCTTGTTTTCTTCCTTCCCGGAGCTTCGGCAAACCACCATAAAGCTTGGGCAAGTGTTTCTGGGTTGGTGGATCGAATCACAGGATGACGGACAGGCAGGGTTCCCCTCTGTCCCTGAGTGAAGGGGTTCCCACTTCAGTTCTGACCGTAAACACAAGGGGTAAACATGGGGTGCGGCCAAGCCCTGAGAGTGCGGACGTCAGGGAGGCCACGAGTGTCCAGCAGCTGGGGAGGAGGGGGTCTGCACTGCCACCAAATCGGGGCTGAGGGGAGGCAGGGACTGGCAGAGGCCACACAAGCAGCGCGTGGCCCCTCAGGCAGGGAAGGGGGTTCTGAATGCCGGCCTGGGGCCTCCCGGCAGGGGGACCCACATCAGCCAACAGCTCTTCTTCAGGGCGGAGAGGAGCACCCAGCGGGACAGGGAGACAGGCCCGCTCCTGCCAGCCATCGCTGGGCGACACCCGCTGACGCGCACTGAGTACTTACGGTGGCGACAGGCACGTCGGGGGCTTTGCTGCCGGTTTCCGTTTACATGTTTTACTGTGGTTTTTGTTCTTCCCTGATAGTTTGGGAGGCGGACTTCTAGTATGGAATTCAAAGTTAATATCCGCAACCTTGGGAATATCTGTCCCCACGGGCCCCCCACGGTGGGGTCGCACGCCGGGGGACACTGTTTACCGGGTGTGGGCCTACCGGAACGCCGCAGCACCCGCACTACCCAGGGAGCTGGCGTCAGCGACACGGCGACCGGGGCTGGCGCACGGCAGCTGGAACGGCGGAGGCGAGGCTCCGGCGCAGCCACCTGGCTTAGGAGAACCGTGCACGCGGCGCGCGGCCGGGGCCCCGAGGGGCAGCCCTCCGCCCGCACTGCTCCCCCTACAGGAGGCGGGGCCCGGGGTTTACCTTCCCCGCAAACGGGCACCAAAACTAACGTGAAAATGATGTGAACCTGTGGGGGATTTTGCCGGAACTCTTTCAACCTGATCTAAACACCGAGAATTTCACTTGCTAATTTGGTCAAATTACCTCCTTTAAAAACTTGCTTTTGCAACTTTTGTTGTATTATTAGATTTTGCAATAGGACTTATTCTAACAATGTACAATATAATTAGGCACTTAATGTCATTAAGAAAATTTATGAGCCTTTATGAGTTGAAAAACAGCCCCAAATGGTATTTATTAGCTATCCAGACTAAAAATAGGACCCTATTGCCTCAGTGAACCACATTTAAAAAAATGTACAGTCACAAATAATATGTCTAATTATGTATTAAACTAATTCTCGCCTTCACCTTTTGAATTTCTAAACTCCTTACCTCATGTATCATTTTAATTATTTTTCCAGTTCATTCCCAGGGAAACTGGCTGATGGGGAATTAATTAATGGGTCCAATAAAGAGACTGCCGGCATTGTTCCGCCACAATCGGAGCCCTGGCCTCATCTGCATGTCTACTTTGTTCTAAACAATAGCACTGCTGAGATTTCGCCATGAAATTGTTAGCTCATTAAAGAGGACACAATCATATCCATTTCCACAGATATTCATCAATTATCACATTTTACTGCAACATGAGTCCGTGAATAGAGCAGCCACCGGGCTGGCCCCAGGGCTTGAGACACACGACAGGTGCTTCAATACGGCCGCAGAGTCCACTTGGTGAAATGGTTTGGGATGATTCCCGCCCCGGAAAGGCCCTCCATGAAAGGCAAGGGCCCCTGGCACCCGGAGGGGAGGCAGCGGGAGCAGAAGCGGGAGGCCCACGCGGGAAGAGCCCCTGCGTCGGCCGAAGGGCTGTGTCCCGGCCGGCTGCTGTAGAGACTTCAGAGAAGAAACACAAGTCCCCAGCTGAGGGTGGCCGTCCTCGCTGCCCAGCGTACCGGGCGTCGGCTTGACCTCCAGAGATGCTGGCAGGGATGAGGAAGGGCCCCGGGGAGCCGGCGGGCAGCCCGACGCCCACAGCGGGCACCCAGCCTTCTGCTGGCCTGCCAGGACACCAGGGCCACTCTGCGCCCACCTCTGTCTCCCCTCGCCTGAAGGCGGCTCCGGGCAGCGGGCAGTTCTCATTTGTCTGTTAGCGTCCAGCACGTAGCCCTGGGGCCCAAATGTTCAAGAGGTGCTCAGAGCGGCATACGTACACGGCTGGGCGAGACGGACAGACGGCCGGGTGTGCTCCAGACAGACAAGACTGGCCGACGGCCCCCTGCAATCGCAGGCTGACCCAGAAGAGTCTTAAGGTGCTCACTCGGCTGGTGAATCACTGAGGAGAGCACAGGCCGTGGTCGTAATCGGTTTCCTCCAAGTTCTTAACTAAACGGCTCTGGTCCTTTCCTAGGGCTCGGGCTCCAGCGGGGTGCATCTCAGGGCCCCCGTCCCCCCTGAAAACCTCCCACCACACAGTGCGGGTGGGCGTGGCTCTCGCGCAGCGGCTCCAGGGCCTGGTGTCTGCTCAGGGCCCCCTCCCTCCCAGCTCACTGTGCTGCTCGCACAAAGGGAAGTCACTCCGCAGGGCAGACAGAGCCGCCGTCCTTTTGTGTGTTAATGCCCATCTCCTGCTCGCCCTTGCCTCTTCATTGCCAGGATGAATGGAGGAAGAGGCAGGATTTATAATCTAAAAACAATGCCTGAAAGAGCTGCACTAGAATTCACGTTACAATGGTTTCCTTCTGCCTCAGAAGCACTGGCAAAGAGACAGGTGGCGAGAACGAGTTCTTTAAGATGAGAGAGGCCAGGCACCTGGACACAAACCGGGGGGGTAGGGGGGGGGTTTCAAGGGAATCACAGCTGCTTATTAATAGTGCTAGCCCAATTCAAAACATCTGGAAAAAAGCTTGGCACTCATCTACCCAGGTACAAGCACTGAAGCTGCATAAAAACAGCCAGGAAAGAGGCGGGTAGTGAGAACAGAGATGGGGGTGTACACGAAGGTCGGGCACAGCTGCCCGCACAAGGAGACACCTGCTCTGAGGCACCCTTCCAGGCGGCTGCCTTTCAGAGAAGCTAGCTGCCCCAGGCAAGCTCACCTCCCCCCACATCCTCCCTCGAGATCCTGGGCACCCACGTGCAGGTGGCCACGGGACAGAGACAGTCTACCAAAATTCATGCTTCCTGGACCACACGCCCCAGCCTCCCTCTGTGGCCAGTCCACCACCACACAGTGAACAGGAGGGAGGGGCCACCTTGGGCGAGCTTCTCTTCGGCTGAGCTGAGCACCCCCCTAGCGCCCCGACTCAGTCTGCCAGCACCCCAGCGAGATAAGCCCCCTCAGTGTCCCAACTTGGTCTGCTGGCACCCCAGCAAGCTGAGACCCCCCAGCACCCTGACTCAGTCTGCTGGCACCCCAGCAAGCTAAGCCCCCCACCCAGTGCCCCGACTCAGTCTGCCGGCACCCCAGCGAGCTGAGCCCCCCCCCCCAGTGCGCCGACTTGGTTTGCTGACACCCCAGTGAGCTGAGCCCACCCCCAGTGCCCCAACTTGGTTTGCTGACACCCCAGTGAGCTGAGCCCACCCCCAGTGCCCCGACTTGGTCTGCTGGCACCCCAGCGAGCTGAGCCCCCCCCCAGTGCCCCGACTCGGTCTGCTGACACCCCAGCGAGCTGAGCCCCCCCAGCGCCCTGACTCGGTCTGCTGGCACCCCAGCGAACCAACCGGGACAGCCAGATCCCTTCTGCTGCCCACGCGATGGGGGACTTGAGCGCCGCACGCCTTCCTGCAGAGCGCAAGGTGACCTTGGTGTTGGTCTCATCTATCTTGCAGTTTTTCTCTTTTCAACAAAACCAGCAAGGTCTGAGAGTGACCGTGGGCTTTACCCGTGTACCTTGGTTTCTTTACATGCCAGCGGCTTAGGTCCCTGGGTGGCGCGTCACAGTGATGACTCTTTTGATGAAGTCAATCACCTTCCCTAATTGGCCTCAAATAATGTCCTTCCTCCCATCAGTCTCTTTAAAGCAAACAGCACAGTGTGACCCACGAAGGCCCTCCTTTCCGGGGCCCCCATGTCCAGGAGTCCGCCGGGTATGGTTCCCGGACGTGTCCCAGGTTCCGCGAGCCCCGCTGGCTGGGGCTCCGAGTGGGATTCCGGAAGTGGCGAGTCCGCGAGTGTCCAGGACAAAGGACCTGGATGCATTCGCTTGAGATGAGAGAAAACACTAACCCCGGCTCTCCTGGTGCGAGGGGACAGAGGGCGAGACGGGCAGGGAAGGCTGCCCCGCGGAGGGCAGGGCTCCGGGCAGAGCAGCCGTGGGCTCTTCCTCCCTCCCCCTGCCCACCTACAGTGAGAGTTCAGGAAGAGACCCAACAGCCCTGCCAAGGTCTCGGCCCCAACACAAGCTGGTGAGCCGTCCTCACTGGAAGGCCTCGCTAAGTCCCCACAGAGAACCACAGCCGGACCAAGACGCCTTCGCGGGTACTGAGTTCTCACCGCACCCCTGGGGAGGCGCCCCTGCAGACCTCGGCTCACCTGCTCTGTCAGAGACGGGCCGACATGGGTGCAAACCACGTAGGTGCAGGTAGGACTTTGAAAGTGGCGTCGAAACCCTAACTAATGCTCACAAAGGTTAGCGAGCACCAAACGTAGACTCAAAACCACCCTGATTTATGATTGGGATCCCTCTCACTTAAGAAAACATTGATACATCCTTCAGAATCGCCTCATCATAATGACAGAGATTAAAGTGTACATTTGTCAAAAGACACTGTCGGCTGCAGAGAGGAAATTAAAGACACTTCCAGAGTTAACATTTATTCTTTGTGAAATTTAATTAAAAGAAGCTCATTCCTGACATGACCTTAACGCGGCCGAGACCCCGGGTATAAAGGGAGACAAAAGACCCTTGTGGCGACGATCTCACAGCTTAGGACACCCGCGCTCCCAGGATCCTGCCTTGCAGGGCCGGGGACGGGGCAAAGTGGGCCCAGCTCTTGCCCCACTGCTGGGCAGGGCCAGGGCCACACTGGCCCCAAGGCCATTAATGACAGAATAAAAAAACTGGAAATTTTTTTTCCTAAAAATGTTCTACCGTTTCTGTACTTAAAATAAAATGCCATCAGGTGAAATGGATCAGACTGAACCATTTAATCCTTGCTGACATTAACCACGTTGAGCCAAATTGCTCAATCTGCACAGACACCCAACAGGGCCTTCACTGTTCCCGGGCCTGTGTGCACTGAAGCACAAGTGGCCTCCCGTGGACAGAGCTGCCCAGCACAGGGCGACAGCACCGTCCACGCAGCTGCCGGGGCCGAGCGATGACGGGATCTGCTCTGCACGCGGGCCAGAGAGGACGGCCAGGCCCTGGCAGCTGCGCCCCACCGGCCTGCCCTCTGTGCCCACTCCGGCCACGAGACCCCACCTGCCCTGGGCTGTGTGCCCCCCAGGAGGCAGCGCCAGGTCCTCGCGTGGAAAATACGGTCCCTGTGGATGCAGATAAGATGATGTCAGGCTGGACCAGGGGTCCTAGTCCAGGGACTGTTGTCCTTGTAAGAAGCGGGAGATTTGCATGTGCCGTTCACACACACGCACACACATGTGCACACGTGCATGCGCGCGCACACCACTTTGCGATGACAGAGACAGGGACTGCACGGTGCACGTACGAGCCAAGGTCACCAGGCACCGCCGGTGGCACCGGAAGCCCAGACAGAGGCCTGGGACGGGGCCCTCTGTGCACCAGCAGGAGCCCACAGCCGCCCGCACCTGCGGTCAGTGCTCCGGCCGCCAGGCGGCGAGCAGCCTGTGGTTTCAAGCCCCCCCCCCCTTCTGTGGCCCTTGCTCCTGAGCCCTAGGAAGACCACACTCCTGACACCCCCATCTCGTCCTCCAGCTCCTCAGGCCTGACCAGGACGCCCAGTGTCTTCCTTCAGACTGTGCTCCCCAAAACCTCCAGGGGTCCCCACAGAGGCCTGTCCCTTAGTCCGAGTGGCACGTGTGGCTGTCCCTCCACACACCATCCCTCCGTCTGTGATGTGCACGGGCACCATGGTCGTGGAGGCGTCTGTCGCACGTTCCCCGAGCCTCCCACTCCTGACAGCATCCCAGAGGCTCGTGGGCCCAGAGCGGGAGGGAGGGAGGCCCACATGCAAGCCTGGCTGAGAGCCTCGAGCAGACAGTTTGCAAACCCCACGTGCAGGGACGCCAGAGGGCAGAACGCAGATCCCCGCTTCAGGAGCACTGAAGGGTGACCTCACCAGCCCTGGGAGCAGGTGCCGTGATGAGTGGGGGAGCCTGGGGCTCAAAAAGGGTAACTCCTCAGCTGGGGCCCTGAACCTGGAAAGGGGGCCTGTGGACCACACCGCCTCCCAGAGAAGAAGCAACGGCTCCCACGTCGTCAGCCAGGGCATGGGCGTCACCCACCGTCCTGCATCCAGGACGCTGAGGCGCACACACGGTCACGGGCTCACGCAGCGCCCTATGCTGTGAGCCGAGGGCGTCACGATCTGGGCCCAGGCCTGGAGAAGGCAAGCCTGTCCACACCTCCCCACGTGGGCCTCTGCCAACGTGAGCAAACCTCGAGGATTTATAAAGCAGTCTGGGAAGGACAGAGACGGAGAGGCTGGACGGTTCTGCCAGAAACTTCCGGCCACTGAAGTCCCTCCCCCTCGACCAAGGAAGCACGGCTCTGAGCTCAGTGGGAAGGACCTCCCATGTCCTCCTCCCTGGAGGGAGCCGCCACCACCATTCTGCACTCGTCACCTGTGTGCGAAATCGCTGGAACGTTATGACTGAACTGCATCTGCGTGTGAGTTCCCGGGTTTTATATTCAAGAGGAGGAACCTGCAACGCTCCCTTGGTAACTCAGAGGGGGCGCATGGAGCCACGTGTCTGCGCTGCTGCATGCTCTGTCGGCTCGTGCGGTGCACACACACGCCTTCTGGAAGGAGAGGCTCCCTCCGCAGGTTCCCCAGCACATGGTCCACTCAGACTGGCTGAAGGTGCGCCAGCGGGACGAGAGGCGTCCCAGGCTCCACCGCGCCAGCACGCGACCTGATGCCTGGGGGCCCCTCCCAACGGGCACCCCCACAAACTCGTCTGCTTGGTCCCAGACTGATAACCCAACAGAAAAATCATTCCTAGAACGTTAGCCTCATCTGGCACCCCCATTCAGCGGCAACAGTGACAGCGGGCCCATCCACACACCCACAGGCCCAGCACGAAGCCCTGGGACCCCGTGCTCCACACAGCACACGAAGGGCCTCCTCCTCTGAGGGGCAGGGGTTGGAACATTGGGTGCCAGCAGCCGCTACACCCAGGACCCAGAGGGCACAGAGCAGGGCAGCAAGGGAGGCTGCTCCCGGCCCCGCCCCCGGGAGCCGCCCCCGCTCTGGTAAACCCCAGCCAACATCGCCACGTTACAGGCTCCCTGAAAGTCTGCAGGGAAGGATGGTGAACTGGGTGGCATCCTCCACCAGCCACCCTCCCTGGTGACTGGGGAGCCACTGTGCGGCTGAAGGGAGGGCAGCTGTGACTTGAGGTTACCCTGCCCCTGAAAAGTGCCTGGGCCCACAGCGCCTAAGACTGCTTCCGGCTCCTGATGGTGGCCGGGGCCGGCCGGGCAGGGTCTCAGGCCTCAGGCCCTGCTGGGCCCTCAGGGTTGAGGGGCTGGCAGGTGGCAGACAGGGGGGCTCTGGGCTGCCAGCAGCTTGTCCTTCCTTCCAAGGAGCCGGCCAGCTCTGCCGTGTGGGAGGACAGCCACAGAGCCGCGCGGGGCCCTCAGCTGCCCCTGTGAGAACGCATATGGGAGCCTGGGCGTCAGCGTCATGGTGCGCTGCCATGCCGCACAGGCACCCGGTCCTGCACCCGGTCCCCCACCCAGGCTACCACCTGGGTCCCCACCCGGCCCCGCACCCAGCCTCCCCCCCCCCCCGGGGCGTGCAGTGTGTGCAGGTCCCAGGAGCCCCAGGGCCACACCCCCTGCTCTCACACAGCCGGATGGACGGGCACGAGGCCTTTCCCGCACAAAGAGGGGTGAGAAAGGGGGCAGATCCCAGGGGACGGGAGCCACTGGAGCCGCCGTCCCAGAAGCTCAGCCCGTCCCCGCTCTCTGAAAGCTGCCATTGCTCCGTCAGGAGGGCGTCTCCGTCCCACCCTGGACTCCGGTGGCCTTTGTGCAAGTGACGTCCCAGGCTGGTCTCCACCCCATCGCCTCGGAGTCGGGCCACCGTGCCGGGAAGAAGCCTGCATGCCGCAGGCCGGGAGGGGTCTCTGCGGGGCCGGCGTTCACCCGCCAGCCAGTGGCCGGGCCACCTCCCGATGGCCGTTTAGCCCATGTGACATCGCCCGTGGAGCGTCCCTGTCAAACCCTGCAAAACCCATGCATCTGTGAGCAAACTGCTCCTGAGCTGCAAAGTTTGAAGCAGTTTTCGGCCAAGGGCAGCTGGTCCAGGCCCAGGGCGGCTGGGCACAGTGGGCGCCCCCGGAGGTGCGTGATGGCAGACAGCAGGGACGGAGCCAGGAGCCAGGAGGAGGCTGTGTGACGGGGCAGGGACCTCAGTGCGGTCTGAGGGGCACTGGTGGGGTGCGAGGCGAGCTCAGCCGCAGGTGCGGAGGGCAGAGGAGGAGAGCGCGGGGGCAGGAGGCAGCCCCTCAATCCCCAAGGTGGGGGAGCACCTGAAGGAGGGGCGCCCCGAGAGCCCGAGGGCAGACGGGAGCCCCGCGCAGGAGCCAGGCACGCAGGCCACCTCGGCACCGTGCTGCCACCTGTCACACTGTGGTGACAGCAACAGAAGTCCCCGGGTACTGGTGTCGGGGCCCCGCCGTGCCGTCTGCGGGAGCAGAGCAGGACACAGTGCATCGGTCAAGCCGGAGGCGCGCTGGTCCGGGAGCCGCAGCACCGCCAGGACCGCGTCTCCCCCTCCCTGCGCGCAGAGCGGCAGCTTCCAGGCCGGGGGCAGCTCCGGGACCCTTGAGCGCCTGCCCCGCGAGGCTGTGTGTCGGGCCGCGGCCGGGGCGAGCGCGTACGCTTCCCGACCAGGAGGTACGGGGGAAACAACGGCCTGTGACTTTAGAGAAGAATCCGTCACAAGCAAGGATTTCGCAGCAACGAGGAGGCACGAACTTACTCGTGACGCGGAATCACGGGTAAACCTGAAAGCAACTGCGGAGGATAAAGGAGGCAGACGGCTGCAGCAAGGCCACCGTCCGTACGAAATGCCACACGCGGATGGTCCTGAGGCCGGAGCCTGGGCGAGGGGCGGGGGGACGCATGCCCCGGAGAGCAGGAGCCGCAGGCAGAGCAGAGCAGAGAGCAGGGGGAGGAGGTGGAGGGGCCGCGCTCACCCGGAAGACCTGAGACCAGGCGGGAAGACCCCACACCCCAGCGTCAGGAGGGAGGACGGGTCCCCAGGTGGGCGTCGGGGACGCAGACAGCGTGAGGCTGTGCTCTCGGGAGCGCATGTTCTAGAGACTCCGACGGGCACCTTAAGTGACCGTGTCATTTTGGGGATTGCAAATATATTTCAAGTGCACAAAGACAAGGTCCCCGGGCAGGAAAGAGCCAACCAGGACCTGCCCTCCGCGCGGCCCTAGAGACGAGGTCTGAGCGGCATGAAGCCAGGACGGAGGCGCGACAGGCTGCTGAGCCGTTTCACAGCTGCCTCACCTGCCCCTGACAGCACTTCCCTGCTGTGTAACTTGGCAAGTATTTGCCTGTCGAGCCATCAGCAACTTTCCCCGAAGACAGAGTCAGGAAACTTGAACAATGGCAGCAAAGCCTAAGGAGGCCCATCCGCACAGGCCGGAAACACGCGGGTAACCAGCTCCCAGCATCGTCCCTTTAATGATGAACAGAGCCGACCAGTGCACACAACGTGCGCGACCATCAGGCCTAAACCGCCACCATCCTGTCCAAATGAGCACCTCTCTCCAGGGTCCTCGAGCCCCCAGGCTCCCACTTAGGGATGCAGACGGCCTTTGCCAGCTCCCTGGAGGTCAGGTAGCTCCCGAGGCCCCAAGCCCTGCACCCGGGAGCAGACGGTGCCTGTGTCCAAGTGCGAGCCAAACACAGAGGAGCCGCACTCACGGCCCCGGGGAATGGGTGCCTCTCTAACACCGTGTTTAAGATCGTACTGAGATCCTTCCTGTTGCTGCCTAGAACAAATCCCAGAAACCGCGTGGGCTCAGCCACAGAGGCGCTCGCAGGCCCGAGACCCCGCTGGTGCTGCCACAGCTTGCGCACAAAGGGCGCCCGCACGTCACTCAAACCAGCTCACGAAGAAGACGGGGCTCTGATTCTCACGCACCGGCGGGTGGCACGGCGAAGAGCCACCTTGCAGGAAATGTGCGATTCTTTAGTCTTTTGAAATTGCTGTTACTGTTCCATCCCGGCAGTGAGCAAGCACCTCCAGGTGAGGGACGCGGGTTTGCTGAAGGTGCTGAAGGGTAAATGAGCTCAAAACTCAACATTCAGGTAAATATTTACAAAACACTGTTTTATGTGTAGCTCAAGCGATTTCAACAAAAGTAGATACGAGACCAGGCTTTCTCAAAAGCTGAGTGTGAGTCAGTGTGTACGAGTGGGGGCAGGACAGAAGGGGAGGGAGAGGGAGGGAGGGAGGGAGAGGGAGAACCAGCCTCCTTCCTTCCTCACCTATCTCATACACTCCCCCCCAACACTGCACCTTCCGAGCAGAAGGGGCTCCAGGGATCAAACAAGCAGGTGTGTGTGCAAAGGACGGCGGATGAGCACGGGGACTCCAAGCAGGAAGCTCGGGCGACAGGCGGTAAAGGCACTCACGGAGCAAGGCCCATCTCCTGGCTTTGCAACCTACCCGCGAGGCGGCTCTGGACAGAGCAGGAACCTGTCTCCATCTCCTCGTCTGTACGAGGGCCTCAAGCGTGCCTCCCGCACGCAGCCACGAGGAGAGGCAGGAGGGGGGCGCCCAGCATGATGCCGGGGCGCTGCCCCACCTCCGGTGTGACCCGTGTTCCCTCGCGATGCAGCGGAGGGGAGGGCTGGCGGGAACGCCTACCGCGGGGTCTGCCCTCCCTGGGGCCCACGTGCCCTGCCCCAGCCGTGCCACTGCTCAACACCTTCGCCCGCTCCGGCAGGCCCTCACGCAGGCACACACATTGGTTCTTCGATGTCATTTCCTTCACGCCACTTCGCTTAACGACCGGTGACAGAGCAACACGCCCTGTCGGACGCCGTTCTGGGCCCCGGGGCCTAGACACTGATCCACCGGGGCCGGCCCTCCGGGAGCGCGGCTGCAGACGGCCCACCCGTCTCCTAGGACGGCCTCTGTCTGGGCCCCGTCTCCTCCCTGTAGAGGAAGCAGTCTCTGCTCTGAAGTCCACTCATGTGACGAGAGGCCGCTCCGGAGGCAAAGTGAACAGAGGCCTGAAGCAGGTGGGCCGGGGCAGAGAGCCATCAGGAGGTGCAGGGACCAGGGAGAGGCAGAGGGGGCCAAGAGGAGAGAGGCCATGGGGTCACGGCCATGAGCGGACAGGAGGAGGGGGCGGGGGCGCCCACACAGCGCCGGTGAGCACGTCCTCCTGCCCGAGCTTGACTGGACACGTGTCCCATGTCCACCGGACACGTAAGGAAGTCAGTCACGCGGAGCTGAGGGACTGTGCCCGCCTCTCCCAGAGAAAATGTGCCAGTGCTGGACTGGGACCCGGATCTATCTGAGTCCACAGCTGGCCTGGCTCCCGTACCTGGAGGCGACAACTAGAAGAAACCTTCTAGAAGCGTGCACAGAATGGGAAAGGGAGTTGGGGCAGTGGGCTGAGGGCCTGGGGCACAGAGACACGGCTGACGGCCTGCAGGGTGAGGGGCTCAGGGCTGGGTGGGGGGAGGGGAGAGAACACGGAGCCGGAGCCCCGCACCCCTCTGTCAGGGTCCTAGCCAGGCCGCCAGTGCACAGAACCCAACTGCAGACTTTCTAAATCGCCTGACCTGCACCCTCAAACCAGCCTGGCTTGGGGGCGGTGCCGCAGGCCGGCAAAAGGGAGATGCTCCGAGGCAGCCGGCAGTGAGGACAGGCCCCACGCATGTCGTTGGGGGCCAGCGACTGAGGCCAAGGTGGCAGCAGGAAGTCCAACCGGGAGCCACGGTGGCGGCTGGACGGGAGATGGGCTTTGGAGAAGGGCTGGTGACAGAGTGGACGGGGCAGGGACGATGCTCCTGTGTCGGCTTCCAGATCAGGAAGGCGCTGGGTTCAGGGCTGGGAACCCGCGGCTCGTTCTGAATGACGGGGCTCTGGGCTCCGCTGTGACGTCCAGTCAGCGGGGCCTCAGAACCAGCTTACACTTAACCACATTCTCCATCACCACCAGTGCCCCGCATGGAAGGGGCCTGGAGGCGGACTCCAGCCCCACGGGGCCCCAGGACCACACGAGAGAAGGGACCGGTCCACACCAGAGTCCGTGTGGGCGGTACAGACCACCACCTGCCCCAGTCCCATCGCCCAGGAGGGAGGCGACCGGTCCACACCACACCAGCTTTGAAGACGAGAAGACTGGTCTGTGCCAAAGACACAGTCCTGTTTTCCTTCTTATAGAGGCCGGGACAGGAAGCAGGCGCAGGGACGGGAGCAGCCTGGCCCTTCCCACACTCGCTGCTGCGCGCACGGCCCCAGCCCCGCCGCCCCGCGGCACAGTGCGCATCAGCAGTCCGGGCAGGCGCCCGCCGCTGGCCCTGCTACTTGACTTCAATCAGAGGCAGAGCGTCTTTTTTCTGTTATCACATCAGCGAGGGGAGACGAATGCCCGGATTCCATGGGCCTTCGAAGAAGTGCGGCTGCACGCGCTGGAATAGCAATGAGCGCCCAGCTGCCTCCGAGAAAGCCTCCCGCGGCGCAGGCGATGGACACGGAGGGGCGGGAGAGGACCCTCCAGGGCACATGCCAAGAGGCAGATCTGTGGGGTATAAATACCCCATATTTATACGGGGGGTCCCGGTGTACAGAGGGGCGGCTGGGCACTGACACGATGGCAGCAGGCGCTAGGGAACACTGGCGTCTGTGAGATGCCGGTGGTGTTTCCGGGGAGATCAGGAGTCTGACGGCGGCGGCTCACAGCCCGCGAGTCCCCCCACTGCTGGCAAGACAAGGCAAGACCTCACCGTGGACAACACCTTCCCACGGACGCCTTGTTCTCCGCCCGGCCACGCCCATCTCACAGCAGTGAGGACCCCTGGCCCTCCCCCCACCCCCGCTGTCCCCACAGGCCGTGGCACGGAACCCGGGGGCCACTCATGCCCAGGACCCAGGTGCCCTGCCTGCAGCCTGGTGACCAGGCGCTACTCAGGTTCCGCGCAGAGACAGCCACCAGCGTGAGCCCCAGCGCAGCAGGTCTCCTCGCCCCTTCGCCAAAGAACCAAGGACAAGACGGGGCCTCTCGGAGCCTCGGTTTCCCCTTCTGTGACACAGCAGGAAAGCTGTGTCGCAGGGACAGCCACCCCCATCGGAGTCTGTGTCGTAGGTGTGCGTGGTTTACCTCACTGCTCCAGCTCTCCGACAGCCTGTGTGCGGCCCTGGGGACCTCCATCTGGGTGTCCCTGAGTGACACAGGCCCAGGCAGGCGTGCGAGCACAGGAGGTGAGGCGCAGAAATGCCACCACGTGTCTGGCTCGTGTCCCATCGTCAGCTGACGTAGCAGAAGGCGTGCGGTGGCCTCAGTCAGGGACTAGCTTCCTGAGATGCCCTGAATTTGCCCCAACCAACCTTCCAACCTCCGCACGGGGCCTGTCCACGGCTGTCCGCTCTCTGGATCCCCAACGGGCGGACAGAAGGCCCTGGATGCTGCCTGCAGGGACCCTTCTCAAGGACCCTCTCTGGCCAGGGAAGGCACAGCCTCTGGAGGAGGGGCCCGCCCACTGAGGGGTGCGGGTGGGGGTGAGCCATCAGGGGTGCTGGGAACCGGCCCCCAACATCAGAGAACACTCATCCCAAACAGGTCAAGCCAACCCTCCCTTCACTCCCTCCCAGCCCCTTATCTCGAAGGCCCCAGGGCCCTCCCATGGTCTGCTGGTGTGCCCATCCCTGCTGGCGGCTCAGACTCCTAAAAGGCACGCAGGTGCACGCACAGGTGCGTACACACACACGTACACACACATGCACACACATTCGCAGCCAGCAGCAGGGGCGACAGGCCAAGGGGGAGAGCACAGAGCAGCCACCACCGAGCTCGTGAACGACAATGACGCAACATCACCCAATGGACCCAAGTATTCCAAGTGAACACGCAGCTCCAAACAAACGCTCGTAAACACAGTTACCACGTTAGCTTCGGATGGACTCCCCCAGGACGTCTGCAGCTCTAAATGGGGCTCAGGTGTGCCTGCAGAGAGGCTCGCGGTAACAGAGTGACCGGGTGCCTGCTGACACACTGTTCAGGGGCCGCAGGGACCCCGTGGTCCTGGGGAGGGCCCCGCTACCGTCTCCAGTTCACGCCCACCTCAGCCACGGAACCAGGCGTCGCGTGCGGGTTCCCAGAGGAACGGCCCTGCCTGTGGTCACCCCGGCCTGGGATAGTGAGGAAGCCCGGGTTTGCGCAGCCGCAGGCACCAGCCTAGTTCTGGAACACACAGCAGGGAACAAAACTCACTCTCCACTCCTCTCCCAACACAGAGCAGGGAGGACCATGGCTGGAAAGAAAGGCAGAGTGGACAGGGCCCCAAGAGCACCGCACCCCCTCCTCGTTGGCCAGAGGACATCGAGTCCCATCACCCTGTGCTCACCACGCACCCCCTGCACCAGAGGGGTGTCAGCCCACAAAGAACTCACTGGAGGGGCGCCTGGGGGGCTCGGTCGGTTGGGCGGCTGACTTCGGCCCAGGTCATGATCTCACATTTCATGAGTTCGAGGCCCGCATTGGGCTCTGTGCTGACAGCTCAGAGCCTGGAGCCGGCTTCAGACTGTGTCTCCCACCCTCTCTGCCCCTCCCCTACTCATGCTCTGTCTCTCTCTGTCTCAAAAATAAAATAAACGTTAAAAATTTAAAAAAAAAAAAAAAAAGAACTCACTGGAGATTTAAGCAAATAAATAGGTGTTTATTTGGGCAAACAGAACTGTAAATCGGGAGACAGTGTTTCAGGCAGAAGCTGAGCCAGGCCCCAGGGACGACGAGGGTGCGGGGGGTCACTGCGTCCTCCACACAAAACAGGGACTGAAACTAGGCTCCATGGGACGGACGCCTGCTACCCTGGACAGGCCCCTCCAGGGGGGAGAACGCGGATGACCTGCTCCCACAGCGAGGACCGAGTCCAGGCCCGGACGTGGCAGCGGGCTGAGGGGTTCACAAAGCAAACAGCAACTCCAATGAGGACGCACATAAATCTCTCCTCCCTTATCAGCCCCCAACCCTGTTCTAAGAGGGGCCACCTCGGCCGGGCTGGCTTGCTGCACTGAGGGGTGCAGTCTCCTTGCACAGGGTGGGCCCCACCCGAGCTGACACAGCGCCGGGACCCCGGATGGGCTGTCAACCTCACAGGGGGGTGGGGGTGGTCACATCTCTGCAGGAGGGTGAGCCTCTCACATAAAAAGGGAAATAACATTCTGCATCCCAGCTTCCCTCAGCTACGCCTGTGGGGAGTGCGGCCCCGGGGAGCTGGGGGGGCGCACAGGACCAGGTCAGCATCAGCGGAGGCCCAGGCAGGGCAGAGACCATGGTCTCCAAACCTAAACTGGGTTTTAAGGCCCAAAAGAGAATGTTTTATAAATGCCTGCATCTGGGAATAACAAAAATCTTAGAAAGACTTAAAAATGAAAGCATCTTAAATTACATAATAACCAAGCACCTTCCCTAAAATGACATGATTATATGGGACTTTGCTCTAGTCTGGAAAATGAGGGGCTTGGATATTTACAGTTGGGCAAGATCACTGGAACTTTCTGCCAAGGCCGAGATGGAACTCCTCTCTGCCCCCCACCTCTGCGACAAGCCACAGCCCCGGGGGGAGGAGAGGCCACAGCACAGGCCACCTGCCTCCCCAGCACAACTGGCAGCCGCCACGGCCCAGCACCGCCAGGGAGGGCACACGTGTGCCCCAGGCCGTCCCGACCACCTCTCACCTCCAGGTTACCCTTCACTTTGCCCCATCGAACCAGTCTGCTCTTCCGGTCACACCCTGAGCCCCTGCCCTCTCCCGTCCTAGACCCGCACACGCCTCTCCCTGCCCCTAGTGATGGTACCCTGGAGCCACTTTGTACTCTGGACAGACTACGAGCACTTGGAGAGCAAGGAACGCAGCTTCTCTACTGGCTGCTCGGTGCCCAGCGGTCACAGGCCAGGTTCCCGATAAACGCAGGAGCCATGAACACGCTCACCTGCCCCCGAGAGTTTGAAATGTTCCACCTCAAACCTACGCACGGGTGACGTACAAGTTGTGGTAAAATGCAGCGGGGCCAGCTACCACATTATGTGTAAACTTCTGGAATGTAACAGCAACCACAGAAACAGGCAGAGGATCAAGGTCCTACCATCCGCTCCTCAGTCGAATGCAGAAAATTAACACTGATTAAAATGCCTGACGACGGCAAGGGTGAAGGAAACATCCCTCCCACTAGCGGCAGGTCCCTCCGTTCACACAGTGATTCTGCAAAGCAACCTGCCAAACCGAATCGAGTACCGTGGAGACAAGGTACGCGCTCACCCCTGAAGGCCACACCCGCGAATCCACTTCGCGGGCCTCTCGGGACAGAAGCAGCTTTACACACCGTGAGGCCACATCGAAATGACAATTACAGGGAAGGGCCGGAGACGAAATGAAACAAACACACACTCGCACAGCAATGACTGGTGTCGGGTTGGAGATGTCTGGGGTCGGGGGGCTCCCTCTTTCCCCTGAAGTTCCCACAACACCCTCTCCGGGGAAACAGGGGTGTGGTACTTCTGCAGCAGGCGGGCTCTAACCGCGGACCGAGGGGCACGTACGGCAGGGCGGTCAGCGCCGGCCGAGGGCGCGCGGTGTGCAAGTCCCGCTCACAGCCCGGGCCTCCGGTCCGCCAGGGAGCTGGGAGGTTGGTGCCTGGACATCTCCGCAGTCGCGCAGGGAGAGCAAGCCGCTGGTGGGCCCGGGACACGGTCCCAGCATCACCAAGCCTGGTCCCGAGGGGCCCAGGAGGCAGCCGGACCCTGAGACAGCTCGGAGTGGCCTGCCTGCTCCTCGTGGTCATTAACAAAAGGTCACAGACCTCAAGAGCACTTCCCACGCCTGGGACACACACCCGGCCAGGCTCCCGCACGCAGTTCTGAGGTTAACGTTCACTTCCCGAATTCCTTCCAGAGCATGTAAGAGTGGAGGAGTGATCCCCAGGGATGTGGGGCCTCAGAGGGGGCTACCCATGCAGAATGCACGGGGGTGAGAGGGGCGGCCGCACGGGCACCCCGACGGCAGGAGCCCTCTGCACACGACCCCCGGCACCCCAACCCGGGGCGTCCCCACCCCCGGCCGTGCTTCTTGCGAGGAGCGGCAGGTGTCAGCCCAGTGCCGGGGGGAGGAGAAATCGCCCCCACCCCACCCCATCCAGGGCCTCCCCAGGCTGAGGACACGGGCGAGGGCGCGACTCCCGGTGAGGGTCCGTGCACGTGAGGCTGCGGCAGGGCGTACCGTCAGGACACGAGCCAGGAGGGGCAGGGAGCCCGCTGTACCACTGCTGCCCCACCACACACGCCCGCAGTGCCATCTCCCCTGCCCTGGGCCCGTGCCCTGGCCTGGTGAGGAGGCCTCTGTAACCAAGGACGCGGCCACTGAGGCACGGTCTCAGCAAGGGACAGAGTTGCCGGGTGTGCTTGGGAACAAGTCCAGGCCCCGGGGCCCCCTCGCCGGTCCCGCTGCGGAACGCTGTCCGTGGCGGCCCCGAGGGTCCGGCCCGTATCTGCTGTAACGAGGGACCAGCAGATGGCAGGCGCCACCCCCTCCTCTCCTGATGGTGAGGACATCTGTCCGTGTCCAGGGCAACGCTGCTCGGGCCAGGCTGACCTCAGGAAGTGCCCACCGATAAAACGGGCTTCCTTTAGCGCCCACCCTCACGGAGCAGGGTCACAGACGAGGCTCTCCTGCCAGGACAGCTCGGGGAGGACTCGGCCGGGACCTGCTCTGCCTGTTTTCTTGTTCCTTCTTTCTTCCTCTGGGCTGACGAGAATCCTCTCACGTAAGGGACGGTGAACGAGTCCTTACTTCTGCCTTCGACACACGTCTACAGGAGACGCCCAGCTAGCAGCGCCATGCCAGGGGAGAGCCGCCGGGGCCACCAGGCTGGACCGAAGCCTGGAGTTTGGAGCAGAGGTCCTCCGGGGGCAAACGGGCAGAGCTGAAGCAAGCGCGGCGTGACCAAGGGAGCCCCTGGCCCAGGACACGCAGGGCCGGTGGGCAGCAGGCGGAACAGGCCCCTCCCCCCCACACCCTTCTTCTAGAGCCCGGACGCTGAGTGGGACCCCCACCCACCAAGCATGATGTCCTCACTCCACAAACTCCATGCAGGATGGCTTGCAAACCACCAGTTACTCAAGGAACAGGCCTTCCGAGTCCTGAAGTCCCGTGACCACCACTGGCTGGGCATGGACTCGCCGTCCTGTGGCCACTCACCCTGGTCTCTGCCTGTCCGGGGGCTTTCCTTCCTCTGCCCTCCTGGCCCAGTGCTGAGGGCCGGGGTGGCCCAGGGACCCCGGTTCCCTGCAGGCACTTCCCGAGTCTTCTCCCTCGGTCTTGAGCACACACCCCACACGAATGAGCACTGCAATCCTGTAGGACCGGGATTTAAACCACGGGCAACAGGGGCGCCTGGGGGGCTCAGTCAGCTGAGCGTCTGACTTGGGCTCAGGTCATGATCTTGTGGTTTGCGGGTCAGGCTCTGTGCTGACAGCTCAGAGCCTGGAGCCTGTTACAGACTCTGTGTCTCCCTCTCTCTCTGCTCCTCCCCCATTTGTGCTGTCTCTGTCTTTCAATTAAAAAAAAAAAAAAATTTAAACCGTGGGTAACAAAGACACACTCAGTAGTGTTCCCACAAGTGTATTAGTTGTACTCACACGTCACAGCCGTCCCCTTGCCGAGCACGGCAGGACTTGGGCTGTGCATGCAATGAGGGCAGGGTGGCCCTGAGCATGCGGAGCAGCCAGGACACGCAGCCTCATGCGGATGAAGCCACTTCCTGTGGATTTCCTCCAGCCCCTGGTTTTCCTGAACCTTCTGTCCAGAGGCCTAAAGAAGTCAGAGGAGCTGCTTAAGGTCACACTGCAGATAAAATATTCATGAACATCTCCGTTCAGAGCCCAGCGAGGCTGTGACCAGCCGCTGCCACGGTGCGTCCTTGCGCGGGGCTCCGGCAGCCCTGCTTTGGGGGTGTGCGGATCCAGGCTCGGGGCCGGAGGGTGCTGGCAGTTGCCAGTGTCACTGCTTTCTGACTCCTCATGAGCTCAAGCCCGGACGAGGCTGGGCGCCCGTGTCTACTGCCGCCTCGGCTCCAACAGAAGACATGTTGGTCATCGAGCCGTTACCTCTGCTCACGTGTCCCAGTTCCCCATCCAGAGCCACGAAGACCAGTTCCAAGGCCAAGGCCAGGCCCCTGTGTCCCAAGGTGTCTCTCCCCAGCCACACCTTCTCCCTCCTTACTTTACAGGAGGTCGGAGCCCCCTCCCCGCTGGTCTGTGTCATTCATTCATTCAACAGGTCACTCGGGAGCCAAGGGGCCTGTCCCAATGATTCCACAGCCTGCAAGGACCCGGTGGCCCATGGTCCCCCAAAAGGAAGTGACAGGATGCAGAGATCTCTAGCAAGGATGGAGCAGCACCGTGCTCGCTGAGCCTCCATCTGGTGACACCTGGGGGTACAAGCAGGGAGGCAACACCACACTGCCAACTCCCACTATATCCCCCAAGGTCACCGGTTCTTCCTCACACCCGCAGGTCCGGGCCCTCCCAGCCCATACCAGGCACTCGGCCCCCCTGAGCCAGTTTGCTTTGGGAACCATCCCTCGCCCCAGTTCCAGACCTGACTGCCACTTTGCAACAGCACTTTCCTGAGCTGATCGAGTGGCCATCAACAAGGAGCTGTCCTGTCCGGCCTGCTCCTGGGCAGATGCACTCACGTAACTTCCCTGAAGGAAAGATTTTATCTGCTACAAACCTATCAATCAGGGACGAAAACATAGAGCAACTTTCTCTTCTTGCTCCAAGGACAACTCAGAATTTCATCTACAGAAAAGCAGGACATGAATGCTCAGGTCAGTGACTGTGTGGAAGCTGACAGGTGTCCCAAGCGACCGCCCAGAAAGCCACCCGCTCCCAGAAGTACCCAGCCCCGGCCCGGGCCCCATGCGCTTGGCCTACTGTGTCTGAGCACCCCAGGATGCAGGGGGAAGGGAAGGAAGACACCTTCTCCTCAGTCCCCGAGCCCGGAATAAGCCGATAAAACCCAACTGGATTGAAATATGAAGAACGAAAGTCTTCGGGTCACTAAGGACATTCTAGATAGTTCCTTAAATACTGCTTCTAAACCCCAGGACACTAACTTTACTGCCACTCGGAAGGAGGAGAGACGCCCTCTCCCGGCTCCTCCCTGCCAAGCTGTCAGCGGTGAGCACAGTCGTGCTGAATATTCTCATTTCTAAGCCCTCGCCCAGCTGACAGTGATCTATGCCTGCTCCCGGAGGAGGGTGGACATGAAAAGCTTACGACCTCAAATCTTAATGGGCTTATGAAAAAGTATGTTGTAAGGAGCCCTGCTTCTCCAGTTTTATTAGATTAACCCCATCCATCAGCTTCAACGCCACCTGACGCACGGTGAGCTGCGCTGCGGCACCCTGCAAGGTTCGGGAGAGCCAACGACGGCGGTCACCCGGTCCACCGTGTGGGGCTCCCGCGGGGGCTGCACTCAACGTGCACGCTCCTCCCCTCCCCCAGGTGCGGCCCGTGACACTGCTGCCGTCACAGCGACCCAGGCAGCCTTGTAAAGGGGCTGGGAGAAGACATCCGGAAGGACCCGTGGGAAAAAGACCAGGCTGCGGAACAAAGGACAAAAGGTGTGGGGCAACCCTGTGCGTGGTTTAAACTCGGCGCCGATGACTGAGGTGGGCAGAGCCCAAGACCCGGCCCAGGATGCCCGCGCCAGCCTCACATCCCCAGCACCTACCTACCTACACACACACGCACGCACGCACGCACACACACACACACACACACACACACACACATCCCGGGAAACCCGATCAGCTGGGCCACCCACCTGCTCTTCCCTCTGGGTCTCTGGGTCGAACTGCCGGGTGGGAGGGCGCTGGGGAGCTGACAACAAGGAGGCTGTGCGCCAGCCCCAGCACTGTCTACGAGGTCATCTTCACCCCCGCCCCGAGGGTGAGGCCCGCAGACAGCAAGGGGACTCCCCACGGTGGGGCCGGGGGCTGGGGGTTACGGCAACAGGCAACCATGACGGGTGGGGCTGCAGGGGCAGCAGGTGCTCGAGGCGGGGCTGGAGGCCGGGCCACGTAACCAGCGCCAAGCTCGGTCACAGGTGGGAGCCATCTGCAGAAGCCACGCCACCCTCTGGGAAAAGAGCCGCGAGCGCCCAGAGGCCCGTGGCTGAGACCACAGACCCGGACCCGCCCCCCAGCCTGGCCACCCGTTGCCCGCGGCCCCAGCTGAGTGCAGCTGAGTGCAGCAGCCTCCGCTCTGCCCCGACACCCTAACACCATGACACGGCCACCCCCGCACACCTCCCGCAGGGCAGGGCAGGCCCATCTGCCTCTTCAGCCTCCACATCCGCTCCTGGTGTGGGCCAGCACCTCCTGGCTACGGCTCTGGGCCCAGCCCTGTCCTCAGCTCCAGTCCTGCTGAACTGTCCCCTGGGGAGCCTCCCCTACACCCCCGGGCAGAGTGAGATGTCCACAAGTCCTGGACCTCATCACCTCTGGCTGAGCATGTGTCCCCGCCAGGCAGTGGAGCCCTATGGGCAGGGATGCCGCTCAGACATCTCAGTGGAGCCGGGGCCCACATCAGACCCCGCGCAAACGAGGGCTCACATTGGAGAAGGTGAACACGCGGGAGGAGTCACAGGTGGTTGGACAGCGGACGGATGGTCGTCATCAGCAGACACGCATCCTTCGCATTGGGGCCAGTCACACACGGTGCCTGCTCTGCAAATCCAGCATCTTCTCACCGGCCCCACACTGACCCTTCCCCTGCCTGCAGCGAGGCCGCATCTGCCAGGCCCTCCACACCCCGCGTCCCGCACACCCACTGCCCACACGCCCTCGTTCCCAGAGGCCTTCCTGTGTTCCACATGCTCCTCGCTCATTCCATCTAGGCCGGGGCTCTCAGGCCCCGTCCTTCCCCGATGCTCTCTGCCACAAGCCTTGGCACGGGGGCAGATCCCGTTCAGGGCCCACGGCCCTTCGTTCCCCGCTGCGCCACGGGCTGCAGAGGGCCTGGCCATGGCCACGGCGGCAGTCCTGGCTCCTGGGCGCTGCTCCGAGTGATGTAGACCTGGGCCCCGCTCTCACCGTGGGGCATGCTGGGCACCGGGGCACCAGCTGGTGCGCGGGAGGCAAGTACACAAGTGTGGCTCACGGGGAAGGGAGGTGGGGGCCTTGGTCCCCTACGGTCTGAGACCCCAAGGCCCAAACACTGACACCTTGCTGACCCCCGGCTGGAAACGTCTCCTCGAATCCCCACAGCCATCTCCCACCACACACTTCAGGAAGCAACCTGCCCAAGGCCAAGAGGACAGTGCTGGGCTCAGCAGACAGGCCGTCCCGCGGGAGCAGGAGAGGCCACAGAGATGCCTTCCCCACAGGGGCCTGCGTGACACGTCTGCACAGATCCTTTCCCGGAAGGACCCAAGTCCATTTGACCGCAGGTGGGCCATTCGGACCTTTATCGGCATTAAAGACACCCTAGGACACGGTCAGGCCGCTTCCCCGGGCAGGTATGCACTGGGGGCCTGGGGCCCAGGGCCTTGAGCACCGGCACCATCTGCTCTGAGCGGCCGTGTGTGGTGGCCCTGCCTCAAGAGGTCGTGACCTAAGGCTGACAGCGTGCAAATGACCGGATCCGAAGGCAGGGGAGACCCCACAGTTCTTTTCCCATTGATTCACTGCCAGCCCCGTGAAGAGTGTGACTGAAGACGGCCCTCCGGGCGTGGGCAGTGGGGGTGTCCTAGTTAGGAGTCAGGTGGCCTCCGGTAGCACAAGGAAGGAATTTAGTAAACGCCTTAAGGCAAATGAAGCCATCTTGCAGTACTCACCCGGAACAAGATCTTTCTTTTTTTTAAACAAAACCAGCAGGTTGTGGGAAGCGTAAGGCCTCTGACGGCACCCTGGGCACCAGCCCCGTCTACCAAAGCCGCCACAGCCTCGGGATGGATGGGAGGAGCCGCTCTTAGAGCCACACACATGTGCTGGGGGAGGCAGGAGGAAAGTGGCACTCACTGGGACACACCCGCGGCAGGAGGGCCGGCTCCCCAGTGTCAATCCCCAAGGACCAGCCAGAGCCCCGACTGTCCCCCGGGAACCCAGCTCTTTGACCCCAGGTGTGGTGCTCTTCATTCCGGGAATCACCCGGAGGCACACTCACTCCAGAATCAGCCTTGCAGGACGTCCGTCGGGAGGAAAGGACCCCAGCCCGTGGCAGGGGGTGCCCCCACCACCCAGTGAGCCTTCCCCACTGCACCCAACAGCACTCACCGTTAGCTTGGAAATGCTCAGGACCACCCACTGCACAACCAGCCTCCTACCCTCTTCCCCACCCCCTTCACGGTCACACCCTTCAGAGGATGGAGGGGTCACTTCAATGCAAGCTGAGGTCAGCCCCCCCCCACCCCGAGCATGCCTGTCTACAGCCACCAGCGGGCAGCACCCCACTGACCCAGTGCCCACGGGCCTTCAGGTGAAGCTGTCCACTCCCCACGGTGCCTCACTGACCCTGACCCACTTCCCAGAGCGCACCCCACACAAGGCAGCCACTCACCGTGTGGGTCTATTCGATTCAAACTTAGAGACACGAAAACTAAAACTTCAGTTCCTCGGCCGCATTTTCCAAGTGTTGAATAAGCCAATACGTCTAGAGGTGACTGGGCACTTCCATCATCCCAGAACCTTCTACTGGACGCTTGCTCCGGAATCCATCCCGCTGGCTCTGTGCATACCAGGGTTTCCCTCCCTGCACCCCCTCTGGCCCCCTTGCCACCCGGGCCAGGCCCCTGCACCTGTACACACGTAAACACCCACATCGGGTTACTGAGAAAAATGCTATAGTGAATGCGGGGGTGCACAGCTCTCTGGGACATTGATCTCATCTCCTTTGTGTAAACAAATTCAGTAAAGTTGCAAGTTAAATATCAATATATGAAAATCAGGTACATTTCTCTACCCTAACGATGAACTATAAGAACAAGAAATCAAGAAATCAGTCTCATGCACAAGGGCTGCAGAAAGAATAAAACACTTAGGAGCAAAAGACTGAAAACCATAAAATGCTGATTACAGAACCCAAGGACAACAGAAACGCAAAGGTGCCCCGTGCTCCTGCCCCGGGCGCTCTGCCTGGGGGCCCGGGAGCATCAGCAGAGCTTGGAGAAGGGAATTCTGCTCGGCAGGAGGCCAGGGGTCCACTGTCAGCCCACCCGGAGGAGCGGGCAGAGGGGGCAGCCGTGGTGAGGGCAGAGGAGAAACCGCGGGGGGCATGCCTCGTCAGGGGCCCTCGCAGGGCCGCCATGCAGCCCGCATCCCTCTGGGTCCCTCTGGGTCCCTCTGGGGCCTGCGGGAGGAGGCCGAGCTCCCGGCAGCACTGTCAGGTCGCAGCATTCGGGGCAGGAGCTGTCGGAATGGGGACCCCCACCCCACGACTCCCCCCATCCGCGCTGGCTCTGAGTCCGCCCCTGTTCACGGGAGAGCAAAGCCCACGCGCCTCCTGGCAGATGCACACCGAGAGGTTAGCCTGGGGAGGAGAAGGGAGGGTTGGAGAGAAGGGTGAACAAAACAAGGGCTGGGGACTGACCACCTCTCCCCGCAGCTGCAGACCGAGGGCAAAGGCCCCTCTCATCCAAGGTCATCAGCACCCACACACCGCGTGGAGGATGAGACGCCTCCTTTCCACACACAGCCTGCGGACGGGGAGCCAGAGGCAGAGTGGGCGGCCAGGTAACGGAGGTCAGGCAAATGGCTCCCACGGCCAGGGCTCTCCAGGAGGCCGCTGCCTCCTCCAGCCACGGCCGCCTGCACCAGCACCGCTTCCCGTAACGCGCCACGTGCCCAGGGGCAGGGGCCACCTCCCTGAGGCTCGGCCGGTTCTGCACTGCCTGTGCTATTTAAATGCCTGTTTTCAAGCCTGCGCTGACCTCATTCACATTCGCGCCACTTCCTGGTCCGGAGCCTGGGCGGAGCGGGTGACCCCAAAGCCTCCGTTGACACACCACCCCGGAGGACTTCGCGCTCCCTCGTGAGAGTTAAAGAGCTACTGAAACCTCTAATGGCCCAGCTAGTAAATACCCCAGTTTAGGGGAGAGCGATCACAAGCACGCCATCCTCTGATTACGATGTATTTCCATTGCCAAAAGACGCAATACAATTTCATGGTTACTTGGGCCTGTAAAATAGAAATATCCCCAATTTTTAAGATATGAAAAGGTTTACGACCAGGGTACTGTCAGTTCAAGAATGAGTCCGTGGTACAAATGAGTCAATTCATGACAAAATTTAATTTCAGGAAAATTAACTCAATAAAGATGCCACAACCGTGCTCAAAGTTTTAATGCCTATTAGGAGTTTTAGCGAGTGCAGGGCTGGGGACGCGCAGATCCGTTTCCTTGCTCCTCAAAACACAATTGACTTCATACTAATGTATCCGTAATGGGGACAGTATTACAAGGAACTTGGTGTTTAATGAGGGGGCAGGGTGTCCAACAGCCTAACCCTCACAAATGGACAGCGTTGCAAGTCACGGGATATTAAGTTTGTTTCCTGTGATGCTACAGAGACCCAGCTAATAGCACCGGACTGACAGCCACTTTAACCAAACAGCCCAAGGAAGGCTTTATGTCCCGGCGAAATCCAGCGGCCAGAAACTGTAACCGCCGGGTGCCAGGAAAGCAAACCTAAGCGGGGGCCTGCACGCCAGCAGCCAAGCGGGCGTCAGTTCCGTAGCCGCCATCACCAGAATGTGTGAGCCGCCAGAAAGGACGGCCTCGTCCACACGGCGGGCTCAGAAACACACGACAGCCGCAGGCCCCAGGCGGGACGCAAGGACCACCCTCAGGAACAGAACTCCGCGGGCTCCCGTCACCACGAGCTCAGAGTAAGATGGCAGCTGGTGCGGGGGCTCCGACCCCACAGGAAGAACGCACGGTCCACACCAAGGGCCCCTTTGACGGAGGGACGGGGAGTGGAGCGCAAGACACGCTCTCGGGACCCCTGCCTCCCACCCACACGGTCGTGGACACCCACGGCAAGGCTCCCATGACGGCGCCCAACCAGACTGACCCTGCCTGCGCAGCAGCCGCCACGGGGAGCTCCCTTCCCGTCTCCAAAGGTGCCGCCCCCGGCCCGGGGCCCGCGCAGGCCCGGCACCCCTGCAGCACACCCTGCCTCCCAGTGAAGAGACGGGCACGTAAGGCCCCTGCCTTCTGCGGCCATGATGGATGGCAGGCGTGGAGCCCGCGGCACCGCCTCAGCTTCGGCAAATGTCTCCGACAAAATGAAAAGGTGCCAGAATAAGCAAGGGGACACTCGAGGGAACAAAGGTGGTTTGTTCCAGAAAACTCAATCTCCTGAGGAAACGAGTTCCATCAGAATCGGTGGAGAGGAGAAAATTTCACATTGCACTGAACCTGTCAGTGAGTTTTTAGAAAATCTTTATTATAAGTAAGCTCAAAACGGAGACAACCCGTGAGTCCTGAGTGAGATCGTTCCCCACAGCTGCGGCTCAGGCCCACCGACCCGCTCGTGAGCCCTGGGGACGCGGTCACCGCACGAAGGGAATGAAGTTCAGCTACAAACAGAACCACGGAAGTTCTTCCCGTTTTACATCGTTTCCCATGACGACACCAGAGACGGGACATTTAAAAGACCGCCTGTCACAGAGCAGGCGCCTCGCAGGAAGGGAGGGGGGAGGGGAGGAGGGGGAGGTGGGGGCGCACAGGGCGGCTCACCTGGTAGGTGTCCCACAGGCGGATGGTGCAGCGGAGGGGCACCTCCCTCATCAGCAGGTTGTTCATCCAGCGGAAGGCGAACTGCAGGTAACGCACCTCGTGCTGCTCCAGGTGCCGGTGCACTTGCTCTGTGCGACACAAACACAGGCCGTCAGGGAGAGCCGTAGGGTCCCCGCCTCAGAGCCCCCCCCCCCAACCGCCAGACACACAGCCCCGGCCCCCCCGCAGCAAGGGAGCCATTTGGACAGACGCTTCCTCCGGGAAAGTGAGCACTGGGAGCAGGGGCAGGAAGACACGGGCTTCGAGGATGCCTCCCAGGTCCCCTGCTCCCTCCTCCCTGCTCCCAGGTCCCCTGCTCTCTGCTCCCAGGTCACCTGCTCCCTGCGGGCCAGCAGGCGGATGCCCCACCCCATTAGAGGCACAGTACCACTGCCCCTCCGTGGGGGAGAAAGTGGGCATGTGGTGGCGCTTTCTCCTGCCAGGGCAAGTCTACCACACCCGGGCTGTGGTCCCAGGAGGGGCTCGGACAGAGAAACGGGGAGCCGGGAGCCTGGCTCCCAAAACCACCTCAAGCTGGGCCCGGGCAAATGCCCCACCTGCCCAGGGACCCAGCCAGTGAGCAGGCCAGTGGGCCATGGGCCTGGCTCTGGGCCGGGGCATCTGGAGTCCAGATTTGGGGCTGGCCTCTCAGAAGGGCCAGGCTTTACCAGCCATCCCCTCCCTGACGCACCAGCACCCACTGGCCACCAACTGTTCCTCCCTCCCCTGCTCTGCAGCAGGCCGAGCCCCTCCCCTGCTCTGCAGCGGGCCGAGCCCCTGCAGCCTGGGCCCCTGTGCTGCCAGGTAGTCAGCACACACTGACAGTGTGGAGCCTGCTTGGGATTCTTTCTCTCTTCCTCTCTCTCTGCCCCTTCCCACTTGTGCTTAGTTTCTCTCTCAAAATAAATAAGCTTAAAAAAGAAAAACAGGAGGGGGCAGGAGGGGTGAGAGCACCGGGTCCTGAGACCCTCTGCATCACACAGGCAGTGACAGGCTGAAGTGTGAGTGCCTGGCGGGAGGTGCGCCCGCCTGCAGGGCAGGAAGTCTGGCCACAGAAGAGCTCTGAGCACCGCTGGGACCCCGGCCCCAAACCACCGCTATCCCTGGCTGAGCGCAACAAGCCCGCCTGGACACCCGGGCGCGGCAGGCGGGGCGGGACACCTGCGGCCGGTGTGGGGGAACGGCCGGGGCACGCGGTGAGACTGGTCACAAGACAGTGACTAATTGCACGGGGCTGATAAGCACACAGGCTCATCCTGGGGCCCTTGCAGCCAGCTGGGAGCAAGGTGCCAGGGAGGAGGCTGATGGCACCAGGCAGTGGGAAGACCCCAGAGGCCCCCAGCCTGCCATGTGCTGCCACTTCAGGTACAGAGGTAGGGACCGGGGGCTCCACGCACTGCATGGGGCAGGCCCGGGCCCAGGCTGCCAAGGCCAGGCAGCAGGCAGAGAGGGCAGCCCCGGGGGTGAGGGGGGCTGGCACCTGCTCCCCCCGGTATCCAGCTCCTGCAGACAGGGCCCCCCCCCCCAGAGGGCAGCTCGCATGCCAGGGGAGGGGCTGGTGTGGGGTCTGCTCTGTGCAGAGGCCCCGGCACAAGCCCGAGCGAGCTCAAGGGAAGCGTGCATCTCCACACGACCGGCCCCACTCATCCGCCCTCGAGAGCCTAGGGAGGACACTCCTGGGGATGCGGGGCTAGAACAGAGCAGGCACCGGGGAGCTGGTGGTAGGTGTCCCACAGACAAGGGCCCGTGCCCTGTTCCTGGGGCACTTGGTGAGCGCAGGAGGGGAGACAGCTGGGAAGCTCAGGGGCGGGTTGGCTTGACCACTGAGCGCAGCAGGGACTGACATCATCCCTTACAGCAGGGCGTCGCCCTCGCCCCCGTGGCTGTTAGAGAACACAGGTGCTCAGACCCTTCTCAACGTCCTCGATCAGAACCTCCCAGGTGGGGTCTGAGAACCTGTCCTAGGTCCCCAGGAGATCCCCTCCAGGGGGCCCGAGGCTCAGAAGGACAGGACTCCGGCCTCCCGCACGGGGTCCAGGTCCCGGAAGTTCCCGCACAGGCCACGGCAGGTACAGGCCGCAGGCGCTGCTCACCGGGCCCACCTAACCGTGTTCTTCTCATCAACATGGGTTTCACAAGACAATTGCTTTTACATAAACTTCATTTCACTCCCAGAGAGAAGTCTCCACTCGCTCCAGGGGTGGGTGACATCGCCAGCGATGGGTCCGTGGTGGGGCCTCCCTGGCAGAACAGAGTCACAGCTTCTCACTGAGAAGAGCCCCAGACAGGAAGGGGTGACCCTCTCCTGTGTCTCCAGCCTCTCAGCTCAGGAGCACTTTATGCCACCAGGGGGTTCCTCTCAAGAAGTCTGCAGGATTCCATAAATGGCCCACAGTTTGCGAAACCCTGGTGCACAGAATAAAACTGGAACGGCTCAGAGTGCACGGCGTTCTCGGCCCTCAATGCCCCAACATGCCCCCCGGGGTGTCTCCCCAGGTGACACCAGGTGCCACGATGCTCAGCGACGCCTGGCCACCCCGTGTCCCTCACGCCACAGCCCTCCTCCTGGCCCCCCAGCCTGTCCCTACTCACGTGCCCAGCACCTGGAGAGTTGTCTCAGACACCCCCTCCTTCCTGGTGCCACAGACACCTCGAGGAGACCATCTGTCGTGCCGTCCTGGGCTTCATGCTCAGGGGCCGTGCCCGCCCTGCAGTAGGGGCCATGTGCAAGTGCCCTCTGTGTCTGTCAGATGACCAGCCGACTGAAGGAACCGTGAGTGTGGGGAGAAAACATGACCGACCATGGATGGACGAAGCCCCAACCTGCGATCTTCCTTCTCTGCCTCTGCTCCCCAATCCCCATTGCCGGAGGCATCCCCAGGCCGCGGTGCAGGGGAGGGGCCATCCTCACACCGTGGTGCTGGGGGCATCCCCACTCTGCGCTGCCAGGGGGCATTTTTAGCGACACGACAGGATGCTGCTCTTTTTAAAGAACTGAAAAATGACTTCTAACCTGCAGTCCTCAGCAGGTACAAAACTAAACTTCTGGAGAGTTCCGAGGGCCCCCAGTGCCCCTCCCCTCCAGGCCTGACCTTTGCCTGCTGCCCCAGGGCAGAAGCCCCACCAGCTGAGACCAGCTTCCACTGCGGGGAGTCACTGACACGGGCCCTCTGGTAAGTACTTGAAACCCAGCAGTTTAGGGACTTGCGATCTCCCTGAAGCAGCCTCCCCCTCCTCCACCCAGAGTGGAGCCACTTCCCTGCGTGCGCTGCCGGATGCCTGCGAGCAGGTGGGCAGACCCCATCACTGCCTGAGAACAGCCAGGGAGGAGGGAGGCCGGCGCGGAGGACGCTCCAGGGACAGGCACCCGGCCCCGGCTGGTGGTCACAGTCCCGCCGGTCCCTCCAGGGACAGGCCCAGCACCTCATGCACGGGCACAGGACAGAGCCCAGTGCTGCGGCAGGTGGGCAGCCTGGAGCCCCCCAAGGCATGGCGGCCTGCCCACCTGCCCCCGGCAAGCCACCCTCGTGTGCATGGCACAGCCCAAGCCCCAGCAATGACAGCAGGGCAGTGGTCACATTTTAATAGTTGGGAAAGACATGCCACCTCCAAGCTGTCTAACATGGGTTCACGCTCTGATACAACAGGTCACCACACACTTGGACACTGCTCATGCACCCTGCCCCTGCCCAGTAACACAGCGGTCTGTTAGCGGAGGGGCCATCAGACCCAGGGCACCACGGAGGGGCTCTCCCTGGGGTGCCACCAGTGGGTCCTGCCTCAGACCCTGGCCTCCTGGAGGACAGGGACTTTTGTCCCGGCCCGGGGGCGGACACGGAGCCAGGTCTGGGGCTGAGGGAGAGCAGCGGCCACAGCTGGACACCCGCGGGAGACGGGCACGGGACGGAAACTGGGGACGCGCACCGCCCGCGTGAGGCAAGGACAGAGCAGCCCCGGCCTCCGTGGCCAGGCCCCCGCGTCGCTGTCGTGCTTCCAGCATGCGTGAGGACAAGGTCACCGGCTTACACGCTGGGGAAACTAACAGCTCTTGACACGTGCCCGGAAGGCAGGGGACACCTTTCTAACGTGACCTGGCGAGCCAACGGATCTGGAAAATTACACACACATTTCCAGAACCTCTATCACTGAAGCACCCTAAGTAAACGGTAAAGATTAACCCCTTCTCTTCTACAGTGAGCTCCAGCTGGCGCCCCACGTGCAGTAAGTCCCCGGCCCCCGCCCCACGAGGTGCAGACAGCGGCAGGCCCTGGCTCAGGCGTGGCCAAGAGGAGCCCATTGCAGCCAGCGCTGCCAGCGCCCTTCATGAAGGGGCCAGGCCTGCAGGACCCTGACCCGGGGCCCAGTGCACGGAGGTGGGCTGGGAGGCGCCCACGGATGCGGGTGAGGAGCAGTGGACTGGAGACGGGACTCAGCACCGCGCCACCCCACGTCCCGCAGCGACCCCACACTGACAGATGGGTGCAGGGACTCGCCCTGGGTCTCCGGGTACCAGCACTGGGGGCGCGGCCGCTGTTTTCTGCAGAGCACGGCCCGGCTCATCTGGGAAAGCACGGGCTGCAGGAAAGACCAGAAACCCGCCGCCGCGCTGACCCCACAAAGACACAGGCAAAGTCCTTCCAGAACAAGGGCTCCTCATCCACCAGCTCTTTCAGGGACGATATCCCGGGTCTCCCCCACCCCCGCCACGTACCCCGGCCCGTGGGAGAGGAAGCTGAGCAGACGAGGCCTGCGTCCTGCCCCCCACAGCTCAGCAGCTTGGAGGAGAGACACAAAGGAAATTCAACCTTGAACCTGACAGTTGTCCGTTGTTCCAGAATAACGGACCCTGCGTGCCCAGGAGAGCCGGGCTTCTCGCTGCCAGCTGGGGGCCTCAGCGCTCCTGAGAGGGGCTGGAAAGGCACGGCCCCTGCCGCTGTGGGGGGGCCGCGAGGGCCAGGCGTGGCCCACGTGAGGCACCACGGCAGGACACCCCGGCCTACCACCCACAGGGCGTGGCTCACGCCGACGTGGCTTCTCGGGAAGTGTGTCGTGGAGGGTGACAAAGCCGGCCCCCCACGGCCCCCCAACGCCCCTCGCGTGCGCAGGGCTCCGGGCGGGGCCGCCTCCTGGCCAGAATGTGCTGAGAAATGGACAACTAAACTCTCCACGTGACTTTCAATTTATATACATCAGGGCTGCAAAAGTATACGCTGAAAAGCTTCATTTTTCCTATTTTATAAGTAATTGTGAGCAGATGCTCTTTCACTGATAAAGGTAATTTGGTTAGCAATAATTCTGAATTTGAAATTTTCCATTTCACTGGAAATAAACGTGTACATATAATGAATGAGCAGGCAGATGTAATTATTGTCATCTTTCAGGTTGAAAAGATTTTCTTCATAAAACCCCCCGTGGCAGGCCCGGGCACTGCTATTGCTGTAAAGTCCCCAGGAAGGTACCTGTCAGAGCGACACGCAGGGAGGCCACTGCGGAATTTGCGGGACACCTTCCTCAGCACTTCAAACAGCAGATCTGCAGACTGGAAATTCTATGGAAACATCTTGCTTTCTTGATTAAAAATAAAAATAAATTATGCAAAAGCATTGTGTTCCAGGATTTATGCTAAAGAGAAAAAAAAAACAAAACACGTATCCCATTGACTTGGCATAAAAAACACATACTGTTTATGCAGGGCAGACACTACTTAGATTTATTTGCCCAAAGAGTGAGCATAATTGCTCACACTTAGATACCTGACAAAGAAAACCGTTCAAAACCCTACACAAAGCCGAGAACAGACATGAATACATCACGCTTCTGCTGGGCAAGGCATGAATAGGCTTCGATTTGGGGGAAAGATTTCAATTCTCCATCAGTTAAACAGGTAAAAAAAAGAGAGAGAGAGAGACAGAGAGAGAGAGAGAGAGAAAAACAAGAGCCACCTGACAGTGAACATGGGCCTCTTCGCAGCCAAGAAGCCCCTCGTCTGGGCTCAGCCACCCTCCCGGTTTGCAGGACTGCTCTGTGTTAACACTACGGAGGCAGGGCCGGGGACCCAGGCCTCGCTGTACAGGGGTGTAGGGTGAGGGGACTCGGCCAGGAGGAAGGGGCTGAGGCAGAGGGCAGCAGAGGTGGGGCACCTCCATGAAGGAGAGGCCCAGGGCTCCCCACTGCAGACACCCACAGAGGTGCCCCGAGGAGGGTCTGAGCTGGAAGGGGGGGGGCAGACAAGGGAAGTGAGGACACAGAGCGGGACCCAGGACGTCCCCCGGCAAATCCCTGCAGGCCGACCACCCCGCAGCCCCACGCAGGGACAGAGAGCAGGCTGTGGCCGGAGTCTGGGCTGCTGGCCTGTCCCCTCCTGCGGGCAGCAGGTGAGCCTAAACCAGACACTAAGGAAGAATGCTAAGACCTCAGGTATAGAGTCAGGAGAGCCTGGGTTCAAACCCCAGGTCGGCTTCTGGGAAGTTCTTGAAGGCTCTCTCTCAGTGCCCCGAGGTCCTCCCACGGACAGCCCGCTCCCTCAGTGCACTCTCTCAGGAAAGTTCCTGGCACGGTGGCTGCCACCGCCCCGTGTGGGGCCTGGGGGAAGGGGGGCAGGAAGGGGCGCCAGGAGGGGTGTCCCCCGGCCAGCCTGAGCGCACAGGTACACAAGGCGGGTGTGGTGAGGACTCCTGACCCCGTGGCGGGCCTAGTGTCAGCGGCAGCCGGGTGGGACCGCGACGCAGCGTGCCTCGTCAGGCAACGTTCTCCTTTCAGGACACACGGCTGCACTCCAATAAGGATCACTACAACGTCTCCAAAAACATTTTTACCTCGGAAATTAGAATGGAAATCAATAGAAATTGAGATTTATTTAGACCATTTAACAACATCTTAGGAATGTGCTGATGGTGTAAAGAGAGAAAACGCACCCGCGGCCCATCCTGTGCCAAGAACTCCAGATCCCGGCGGGTCCCGCCCTGTGGGGTGGCCGTTCTACACCTTCCGCATCCCCCACGAACAAGGGGGAGCACACGAAGGTCAAGGAGAATGAGCGACGTGGGCCTCCCAGGAGCACCTCTGTGATGTCACACGCTGTCCATTCCACACGGACTCTGGACCAGGTCCCTGGTCAGAGAAGCCTCAGTGCTCTGTAGCAGGAGTGGGTGGGGCTGGCCTCTGCCCCTTCCCGGGAGGGAGGCTCTCAGCCCTCGCGCCTCCCCCAGGGCTGGGTGTCCCTGCTATGCTAACGAGAGGGGTTCCGGTGAGTGCACCCCGCAGCAGTGGCAGGGTGGGGGTGAGTGGGGCCCTCACCAGCCAGACATTGGGGAGACAAGTGGAGACTGAGCCCAATGCAGGGCCTGTGACCCACCCGGGAGCACTGTGGGGAAATCAGAACAGTCTGGGCACCCAGCCGCAGCCGAGCTTCCACAGAGGGCGGGGTAGGCAACGCGCCCCGACTCCGTGGGGGCCCTCCCCAACCACATCCCATGGCTCCGGATCTTACCCTTCACGATAAAACCCCCATCGCACGCACAGTGCTCTCCTGAGCTTCGCGGGCCACTCTAGTGGACGGTCAGACGCAAGGGATCCATGGGAACCACCAAAGCTACGGCCACTTGCTCAGAAGTGCAGGTGGCCCGGGACCGTGGACGTCTGGTGTCTGGAGCAGAGCCGTCTGGTGGGGAACTGAGCGAGCCCAGAACCTGTGGGGTCTCCTAACGGCAGGGGTGCACTTGCGCCCGGGGTACCAACAAAACACTCCTGCCCCCATCAAATGCCCAAGGCGCGATCCAGAAAGACCTATGGAAAGAGGCCAGACACATGTTCCCGAAATAACTTCTCCGAGGCTGGCTTTAACACCAAGGTCATGCTACGCGACTGCTATCTCCTCACACGCTCCACGCAAGCGTGTGGGCGAAGACGGGTCAGACCCAAGGCCGTGAGCCATGCCCGAGCAGGAGAGACCAACGTGGTCGCCGCATGAGCACAGGGAAAGGCCGGGGCGCAGTCGCCCCCAGGCCCCGGGCGCAGACTCCAGCAGGCACCCTGGGGACCCAGCGGACACACAAGCAGGGAGTGAAATTTAGGCTCCCGGCAGGATGTAAAAAACAGTGTTTATCTGACACCACAACACGCTATCTTTCCATCTTTAGAGACGTATTAAGCATATTTTGTTGACAGTAACATTATCTAAAATACAAGTTCTTCTGAAGCTACTGCAGACTGAAGCGACGAGGCATTAAATCATCCTCACCTCACAGATGTGTTCAGGCGCTTCTCCACAAACGCCTGTTTTCCTATCAGAAAACAACGGCAAACCTGACGTACTGGGAAGGACGCAGATGACAGAGCGGCGTCCCGGGGCACCCAGAGCATGGAGGTCCCGACAACCCCTGCAAGGCCACCCCGGCCGCGTCAGCATGTACACATCTGCGGAGCCCAGGCACAGAGGCGGCGGGGGGACACCAGGCGGGACGGACGGGAGCTGCAGGGGCCTGGCTGCGTCCCAGCCAACACGCGTGCAGGGATTTAGGTGGGGGCATGGTGAGGGCACTGAGGAAGAGTGCCCGCCCCAGGTGCCAGGAGGTGGAGAGCCAGCGGGGGGCCGGGCCTGGCCTGCAGCTGAGACAACAAAAAGCCCCCCAGTGGGTCTCTGGGCTCCCTGACCCCCCAACAGGGTGACGTGGGGCATGTGCACGTGATGGTGGGGAGCAGAGCCACACAGGCGTGAGGAGACGGCCTCAACCCCAGCGCTGTGGGGTGAGTGGGGGAGGGGAGCCTACGACACTGCTTCTCCTTTGTTCATTGTGTTAGTTTCCCTATTCCGTAACAAATGTTCGCCCGGTGAGAACAACGAACCTTTGTCATCTCACAGCCTCTGTGGCTCGAGTCCAGGTAGGACCGGCGGGCTCTGCCACTCGGGGCTTTCCAAAGCTCACTGAAGGCTGTGCTCTCATCTGGAGGCTCGACAAAAGCAGCCCCCGCCTCCAAGTTATTTCAGGGTGCTGGCAGAATCCAGTCCCTTGCAGGGCTGGGCCTCAGGGCCCCGGCTCCTTGCTGGCCATTAGCCAGAGGCCACCCACATGTCCATGCCCTGTGAGCTTCTCTGACTGGCCGCTGGCTTCTAGAACAAAAGCAAAATCTCTAGCTGATCTTCTAAACTGGAGCCTTCCATGATGTGATGTAACCACGGACTGGCGGCCCACCACGCCAGACTACTTCCAGCCACGCGATTCGCCCAAACCCAGGAGCAGGGTCACACAGAGATGTGGACACGAGCAGGCTCCCCGGAAGTCACCACAGGGCCTGCGCACCACGTTCATTCACTGCACTTGCCTCGGCCGGGAGCAAGCCTGTCTGACCCTGTGACACCAGCCAGCACATTCCCCTTTCCAGCAGGGCAGCGAGGAGGAGGGCCCGAGCTGCCCACCACTGCAGCTCGGCAACCTAACCGTGGCAGTGAGTCAGAGAGAAAGAAGGTTCTGCTTGCCCTCCACCTCCAAGCCAAGGGGCAAGGCCCTGTTTTAAAGGGGGCAGAGAGAAGAGAAGAAAGAAACTGAGCTAGGTGAGCAGTGGGCTCGTCATCAGTTTGCAAACTGTCTCATCAGCAGTAAAGAAACCCTGACGAGACCCAGTGGAGGTGAAGACGAGGCCCTTCCCCAAAAGTACTCCATCCACTGCAGCGTATGGAAACCAGCCACGAAAACACGGACTTCTGACCACGACCTGCGAGCCCCCATACCCAGGCTGGTGAGTGGTCCGTGCCTGTCCACCACTGAGATGCAGCTCAAGCACCACGGCCCTCCCAAAGCCTCTCCTGACCTCCCCCTCCTCAGCACCCCACCGGGTCGCCCATAGACTTCGCAAAGAGATGGAGGGACGGCCACCACTTTAGTGGCCTTGGTGACTGGCATGCCACCTTGCCTGTTCAACTGGTAGCTCATACTGACAGGGCTCCTTCTGATTCCTTTCCACACCCAGGACCCAAAGGGCAAGACAGTAAGAGTTTTTCGTGAAAGTGGGCTGCACGGATGGATGGACAGATGGACACCCTGATTACTGGATATGTGGATGGATGGACAGTCAAATGAGGGACAGGGATGGAAGGATTGCCGGATACATGGTTAAACGCTGGGTGAGTAGACGGATCAGGGAGAGAGGACAAACTGCAGGAGGCTAATCAGTCAGTAAAGGAAAGATGCACAAGATGGCCGATCCTCGCATGGCTCCGGGAAAAGCCCTCTCCACAGAAGCCTGTGACTTAGGTGTAGGCCACGATCTCACACACAGGTCATGAGTTCGAGCCCCACATTGAGTTTTCTACTGTCAGCACAGAGTCAGCTTCAGATCCTCGGTGTTCCTCTCTCCTCTCACTTTCTCAAAAATAAAATCAACGTTTTTAAAAAAAAAAAAAAAAAAGAACCGCACTGAGGCATGACAGCCGCAGGGCGAGTGGCCTGGCCCCACGTGCTGGCACAGGCTGAATATGGGGAGGCGGCCACCTCCCCAAACCACCCCCAGGGCTGAGGGTCCGTGACCGCAGCCTCAGTCCCAGGGCAGGGAAGCTGGGCCGCAAAGACCAGACCGGCGGGAAGACCGGCCACAGCACCACCGTCCCCGCCCAGGGGGTGCCCCGCGCAGGCCTGCCCGGCACCTGAGCCCTCCAGGAAGGGTTAGTCCACAGGGAGCAGGGGTGTGCAGAGAACTGTCTGATTTGGGCGTCAGGGGCTGACTTTCTGCCCTGACACGGCGGTGCCTCGTGGGCTGCATCTGTTTTCCTCTGCTCTGTTCCAGGCATCACAAGCGTCCCCGAAGCTGCTGAGGTTCTGAGCAGTGAACCTGGTAAAAGAACGTTAGCGGGTACATGAGCAGACCAAGGTTACCCGAGCACTTAACTTCCGTACCATTTCTTTTTTTTTCTTTTTTTCTTTTATTTATTTATTTCTAGGAGAGAGAGAGAGACAGCGGGAGCAGGGGAGGGTCAGAGAGAGAGGGAGATACAGACTCTGAAATAAGCTCCAGGCTCTGAGCTGGCAGTCAGCACAGAGCCTGACGCGGGGCTCAAACCCACGAACCGCGAGATCATGACCTAAGCAAAAGTCGGACGTTCAACCGACTAAGCCACCCAGGCGCCCCACTTCCGTACCATTTCTTAACAAACAACCAGAATGCAGTCTAAAATGATGAGTTTATCAGAGAAGATCCACTCCAGGGAGGGTTTTATCCATCATCATGTTGAAAGACCTAAGAAGCCCTTCACCCCCCCATACACAGAAGGAGTCTGTCCCTGTTTCTAGCACTGAAAACCTGCCCCAGGGAACTGGAAACGGCTGGCTTCCCGCCGCCGCCTCGAGGAGGAGCTACCCGCAGTTCTCGCTCTGCTTTCTTGCCTGTGACACAGAAGCGTGAATGGTCACTTGCGTCTCCCTGGGCACCTGCTGCCTCCAGGACACCACCTGTGCCCACAGCCGCCCCCACCCTGCCTCTGCTCTCAGGGAGCACTCTTCGTGCCTGCTGCCAGCCGCCGGGGACACAGGCCGCAGTGCTGCCCCCCCCCCCCCAAGGGCTCCGGCACCCCGGCTCAGACACGACCCTCCCTCACCAGCCACAGTGCCCCATGTCTCACCCCATGGCCCGCGGACAGGCCCACAAGACGCTCACACAAAATGCGGTTTCCCACGCTGGAGCCCCTCCACTGCCCCCTCCTGTTCAGGGGGACACTTCCCCAAGGACCCCCTACGCCAAGCTGGGAAGTCCTGAGCGAACATCACTCTTCACAGGACAGACCTGCTGCTGGCAGAGCAGAGGAATCCCTGAGCTCAAGCACCGGAGACGCAGAGAAAGGGGAAAGCGGCCGAGTCAGCAGCCCCGGGGGTGACTAGTCCTCGCTGACAGGCACCCAGGGCAGCGCGGAAAGGCCCAGAGCTGGCGGGAGAGCCATGCCGTCCAGTCTCACAAGACACTTCTCAGCCCAAACAGAAGCACGGGCTCACGGCACAGATGCCTGGCAGACACCCACTCGGCCCACGATCAAAGTGAAGGTCACGGGTAAAGGGAGCCTGCTCTGCGTGTCCACAGCAGGTCCCTCCCGCACGTCTGGGGACTCCTGCTGAGTCTCGGCACCAAGAAACAGCAAATAAACCCAAAATAACAGACACCCTGGAAAGAAAAGAGAACGACAACAAAACCTAAATGTGCCGCTTCAGAAACGGCAAAGTCCTGGATGCACGGAAAGGCCACGTCTCCTCTCCGTCGAGCAACAACCTGCCGCATCCCCGGTGTCCCTGATGACGTGGTGTGACCCGTTACCGGGAGGGGGTCGGGGGAGACACCTGGGTCCACAGCTTACTGCCCTGTGCCAGCATGTACCCACAGGGCAGGGGCTGCAGCACCCCGGGTCCCGGTTACACACATTCTCAGCGTGCAGCTCACTGGGGCGGGGGGGGTTCTCTCTCATGGCAGCACCCAGAGACTGGAGCGGCCACACGCATACACACACACACACACACACACACACACACACACACTGTGCCTCCCCAGCCACAGGGCAGCACCCAAGGGATCCAAAATCAATAGGCCCCACCCTTCATCTGTGTGGCCCAGACTCGACGCTCCTCTTAGCCCGTTTCCCCAGTGGGCAAGTGCAGACACCGGCCACCAGGAATGAATGGGATGCAGAGCGTGCAGGGCTCAGCAGCATGCTGGGGGCCCAGGCAGAGCTGCGTGAGCAGTGAGCCCCGCGAGGGCGCACACCTGGCTGGCCGCGAGGGCCTCCGAGCGAGGACACTGGCGGGCCACCCCGTGGAAGCCACTCCGAGACCGGGACGGCTCAGGGGCCTCCAGAGAGATTTCTAGCACCTGCATTCACCCCTCCTCCTTCCAGGACCTCCCAGTGACGGAAGGGGCAGATACGCTCGTACAAGAGAAGCGATGAAAAGAAAACTCTGTGGAACGAGACAGAAACGCACAGGCGGCATCTCCCCAGGGGACCTGGAAAGCTCGAGCCGATGCAACACTGCAGGCAGCAGGAAGTGAATCGCTCGGCATGGAACAAGCCCACAGCCCAGAAGCGGCAGCGCGGGGAACCCGGGGAGGGGTGGCCTTCGCCCCAGAGCGTGCATCTGTACAAGCTGCGGGATGCCCCCCACCTGCACCCCCCGCCTGGCAGCAGCCGTGCCCCTGCCTGTCCAGTCCTATGACCCTGAGCGCAGGGGGACGTCCTCCGCAGAGGTGAGGCCGGAGAGGGGCGTCCTCCACAGAGGTGAGGCTGGGCCTGACACAGGGACCGGCAGGGGGCAGGGGGACGTCCTCCGCAGAGGTGAGGCCGGAGAGGGGCGTCCTCCGCAGAGGTGAGGCCGGAGAGGGGCATCCTCCACAGAGGTGAGGCTGGGCCCGACACAGGGACCCGGCAGGGGGCAGGGAGACGTCCTCCGCAGAGGTGAGGCCGGAGAGGGGCATCCTCCGCAGAGGTGAGGCCGGCCCCGACGCAGGGACCCGGCAGAGGGCAGGAGCCCTGAGCTGTGAGCACCTACTCCACCTGCGCTGTCCCCTGTGTGGTGACAGGGAGCAGAGGGAACATGGGGAAGGCTGGGCCCACCAGGGACCCACAGCCCGAAGCATGGAGGACACAGAGGCCATGGTGAGTGAAGACAGGAAGCGCTCCGCTGCCTTTCACGGAAGAGCTGGTGGCTCACGGAGGCGAAGGCGACCCCCACCGTGGCCCTCGTCCCGCCGGCGTGGAAATGCCGGGCCGCAGGTTGCCTCCTGTCCCGGCTGTGAGAGGGATGCTGCTCCTTTATGGTAAGGGAGACAAAACCACGCCCGTGCTCCAACAACTCATGACCACGGACAAAAATGACTTTGGGGAATCGTTTTTAAACCTGATTTGATGGCCTACATTCAAAACCAAGACAACTCTTTCTTCTTAAGGTCAAGGAGAATCACTTTATTTGGAAGTCTCTACTTACAATTTAATTAACTAGTCTCAGTTTGGCAATAAACCCGGAGCATCAATCTCTGGATGGAGGGTCACAAAGATATCATTCGGGAGAAAAGCATCTAAATCATGAGCTCAGAAGGCCCCACGTGCTGCACTCATGACATAGTGGACAGCCATCCCCGCCCCCCGGAGTAAACACGCTCCCCGACCGAGTGGCTGATGGCGGTGCTGGTGATCCAGTGTCAGTTCCAGGAAGGAAAGGCCTGGGAAAGCCACAGAGACAGCACAAAACAGACAGAGACAGCGTCTCTCAGGCTGGCACGTCCACCCATGAAGGGAGGGGCTGGAAACACAGCCGTAGGCCCCTCCCCGGCCCACCCTCACTTAGCCCGGCCAACAGCGGGGTGGTGATGGCTTCCAGACACCATCAGGCAGGCTGGGTGGCGGGGCCACATGATCTCGGAGGGCCCCCACCTCCTCCTGCACAGGGAGCCTCTTGTGATTCCGTGCTGGGTGCAGGCCTGGAAGAAAGAAGTCCCAGAGCGACTGCTAACATTGTCTTCTAACCCCGAACAGAATGCCCTCGGCCTTCAAAACCCATCCACACACAGTGAGGAAGTTCTTAACACACAGCGAGGAAGATCTTAAGAGCAAGCTAACGCTTCTGTCCGCAGGCCACGAGCTCCAAGACCCTCTTGGGTCACTGCAGTCCGAACATGGGCGGAAAGGTGTCTCTTGGTTTTAAGAAAGCAAACCCCTCTCTACCTATTCAGGGGGAGCACCTGGAAACAGACTTAGAGGGGAAAGACAACACACAGGCCAGAGGCAACAAGGTTTGGGGGAGAGAGCAGGAAGCCAGAGGGGGTCACAGAGGGCCCCCGAGTGACAAGACTCCTGCCTCTCTCCTGACACACGACTCCGGCCCGGGGGACAACAGTGGGGGCTGCAGACCCATCCCTAAGGTCTGGAGACGACGGCGGGGAGGCCCTGGGACCTAGGGCTGCAGGTGCGGGCGAGGGCAGAGCAGGGGAGGCCCGCACCTGGCCTGTCTCCGGCCGAGACAGCTGCGGGGCTGGGGAGCTCGGGGACCCTCTGAGTCCTGGGCCACTCGGCTCTCCCGGTGGCGCTCAGTACTTCAAAGCTGTGGCAGGCGCCCCCTCCCCGAGGACCCTGCCTGCCCCTGGGGGTGGTGGGAAATGTACCCGGAGACCATCACCCCATAACAAGGCTCCTCCAAAGAGAGAGCACCATCCCTGCAACCAGCATGGTGGCCAGTGGGTGGGAGAAGCCAATAAATCCGAGGGGCCCGCAGGTCACAGTGAGGCCAGGGCCCGGCTCCATCCACCGGGGGGACGTTTACATTGAGCGAGACACACCTCAACGATCACCGGAAAGTCAACTCTCACTGAGTCACCGGCACCGCACCCCCAGTATTTCCCTGTCATGTCACCCGCAGCCAATTACATGGCAGTTAGCGGGGTCGTGCGGCACAGATCACGGAGCCTGTCCACACACCAGAGCCCCCTTCCGTGGATTAAAGGGAAGAAGCATGGGGACCGGAGAGTCTCAGGCAGAACGAGAGCCATGGGGGAAACCCATGAGTCTGCGGGCACCCAGGGACCACTCTCACCCCTGCCTCCTAACACCAGCTCTGCCAACAAGAGCTTCAACCTCAGACGGCATGGACGCAATCCCAAGCCTGGAACACGGCGGGAGCCCTCGTGTGCAAGACACTACACTACACGCTTTATCCCTCAGTCCAGCACCGTGAGGTGGGCAGCTCTGCACACCAGGCATCGTGCTGGCTGCTGGGATCTCGGCATGAGAACCCCGGCCCGGGCCCCAAGCCAGGAGGAGGGACCCACGTTTTATTAAGAGACAGCACGTCAGGTTTCCCGACCTCCTGCGTCCTCATGGGGTGGCATGAGAGGCAGCACCGACGACACCAGACGCTGGCAGGAAGTCCCGGGAGGAACCGCGTGGGGGCTGGGGACCAGGGTCGGTGGTGGGCATCACTACGCCCTGGATGCAGGCTGCTGTCCCCTAGGAGATCGAGGGGCGCAGGCAGGGACGGCAGCGCTCTGCGCCCCTGGGACACTGCTGGACCCGACATGGGAGATGCGCAGAGCCGGAGGGACACGGAGCTCACCCAGCCTGTGGGGTAGGTGTGGCCAAGAGGGGCACGGCTCTCACAGCGGGGATGGTCGTCTACTGCTTGGGAGGCCACTGTGAGGAGTCAGCACAGTAACGCAGGTAAGACCTGAGGACGGAGCCCAGGCCACCGTCAGCCACTCAGGTCTGTGACAGAGGCTGAAGCAGAGCCTGGCACATCCTCCAGGTAGATTACCTCTGGGTCATATTAACCTTCCACTATTCCCTTGATCTTTTTGTGCCTGGTGACGCCTCCCCAGAACGCAACAGAACGTCCACGCAGGTGAGGCCACATCAGACCGACCTGGCTGAGGGCCCTCACGATGCCCACCGCACCAAAGTGGCTGTGCCGCCCACATGCCCGACGGAAGAGGGGAATGTTCAGACCGGGAAGGCCTCAGACGGCAGGTGCGGGGACGGAGTCCCGGCCGGAGCCAGGGAGGCAGGCACAGGGACGCGGCCCCACGGGGCACACTCGGCCTCAAGTGCGACCACACAACCCTGTTCTGACGTCGCTGCCGCCACACGTGTGCTTTGCTAGTCACCAGGCCCCTGTGTCCCCGGTGAAATATGGCTCACTGCAAATGCTCACATCAGCCATCCCGGAGCCTAATGAGGACAGGAGCCGTGGAGAGGAAGCTTGTTATTTTTCACTGTCGCGTGCCGAGGCTTCCACGGCCGGGGCCGTGCCACTGATTTATTCTCTGCTCTCCGACTGCTTACCTTGTAGCAGTAATAAAAATATTTTCACTTGGATGGTAATAAAGCTGAATCTAGTTTACTAGATGTAACTGAATTCTATCTTGAAAGAATAAGTCAATTTTAACCTTACAATGTAGTCAAGACAGCTTTCAGAGAAATTTCATTAAAATCACATTTACCCTAAATTAAAACACAGAGGACAGGGGAAACGTACAAGAAGATGAAGCCATGCCCACAGAGGGAGAGTCGTTCTCCGGGAATGCGTTCTGGCATCTTCTTCCCTCAGGGTGGAAATGTACAATTTTAAAAAAACTAATGGCCACAGCCACCCTCAGTCCCCTGGGTTCAGCCAGCATCATGTGTTAACGGGCTCCCCGGGGACCAGACAGAGGGGCCCGTGCAGGGAGCCAGTGTGCACAGGGCCCTTGGCCACCGAGGAAGGTGAATGTAAAGAAGCGGAACCCACTCACCACACGCGCCAGCGCTCGAACAAGTGTCAGCCCATCCGCTCCTAACCACAGGCGAGGCGTTGAGTACCGACGGAGGTGGTGATGGTGGCCGACGCCCAGCGAAGCTCCCAATGCATGGCCTTCACGTCCGGGCGCATGAGCCGGAACCAGAGCCCGAGCTGGCCACCCGCCAAGGGCACACACTTGCTAACCAGCGGTCAGGCAGGGCCAAGGTGGGCAAGTGTTCTTTCCCAGAAGCCCTAGCGGGGATCCCCGTCTGGTCTCCAACCCGCAGGCCTCTCACTGGAACTCCTGCGCTGCTCACGGACCAGCATGTCCCCTTTGCCAGGGGACCAAAACTTTGGGACCTAATTTCCATCCAACCCTGCAGTCAGAGGTCAGCCTGCCCTCCGGGGGTGTGCCCACCCCCCAACCCCCTGCAGGCATGCCCACTCACGCGCCCCAGCTTGCCTGCTCCTCTCCAAGCACCGAAAGCCGCGCTGCTCTGTGCCCATGGCAGGGCTGGAACTTTCTTGGAACGCCGGGCAAGTCCCTGGTCAGGGGACAGGCTGCCTTCAAGGCTCAGGCCTGTGGACTCATGCCCACCCCGGTCCCTCTGGGCCTCTCCCTGCTGCAGCTTCTGACCAGGTCAGGTGCTGAAACCCTCTGTGGCAGCGGACCAGGGAACCGGGCACAGAGTCTGCTTTATGGACCAGCGCCCACACCGACCGGCCATGGGAGATCCAAGGAAGGGGTGAGAAGGTCCCAGCTCAGGCCTCAGGCAGGGTCCTCAGGCCACCGTTGTGAGGGAGCCACCTGGGGAGTGACCAAGGCCGTTTTCACAAAGCCACACCCCACTGGCCATCAGCCTCCAGTCGCTCCGGCTGGAATCTGAAGGGGAAGGGGCAGGGACCCTCTGCCTCTCCCTTGTGCTCACGCAAAATGCCTCTCCTGTGACACTTGGTCACTGTCACCAGAAGCATGCAGCCCCACAGCACAGCACGAACACCCAGAGAGCTCTGGAAACGTGGTCCACGCCCCCAGGCATGCCCTGTGCGCAGCAGGCTGGAGGTGGCACGGCGCGGGCACGCTTCCAAATACTCAGTGGCGGACAGAAACCTGACGGGCCATCACAGGAGAAAATTCCGCAGGACCCAGGAGCTCCAGGCCTGCCTTGGGCCTGGGCTGGTGTGGCCTCTTCTGGCCACTGTCAGCAACACCTTCCCGGCTCCGGTGCAAGGGGGGACCTCCTGCGGACTCCCCTCCATGACAGGCAGGCGGGGTCACCGAGCACACGATTCACAGAGCACTTCAGGCAAAGGAAGCACCAGAGCAGGGAGCAGGGCAGGAGCTGGGACCAGACACGCTGACTGAGGGAAAGCCAGAGCCCGCCTGTGCCGGCCTGGAGCTGCGGGAGGAGGAGGCGGCTTCACCCTGTGAAGGATCCGGAAGCCTCTGCCCCGCACCTGGAGGAAGAGCTGCTGCTCCCGGCAGAATCTCGCAGTCGGAGACAAGGGGCAAAGCTGGTTGAGTGACTGAAGGCAGTCAGGACGGGGCGCCCCGAGACCACCTGTACTCGACCCGCACGGGTCACCAAGGCCCCCGTCCTGCACAGCCCTGGGCCAGCGGAGCTCAGAGGGTCACATCCACAGCAACGGCCTGGAAACACTGCCACCCACAGGGCAGCGAGCCTCAGCATGACTGTGGACTCACTCACCGGGGCGGTCGAGGACCCCTAGATCAGCCTCTCAGAGAATCATAATCAGGGACTCAGAAGCTGATGGAACCTAATGAAGACGAGCGACTTCATGTGAAAAATCATGACGTCTGCACCGTGCAGCCCAGCGAGCACAGCTGGCCCACGGCTCGGCTGAAGCCCTCGGTCATGAACGATGCCTCGGGGAGGACAAGGTGGCCCTTCCTCTGACACAGAGGGCAACAGGGACACGTGATGTGCAGCAACAGGCTCCGGAGGAAAATACAGTAGCTGCGCCAGTGAAAGGAACCAACCGCATCTAAGGGGGGAGGTTATAAGTGTGTGCGTGCGTGTGTGTGTGTATGTAAAGGATGCACACGTGAATTCTTTAGATTCAAATAACCCATCACGTGGAAGGCAGGCTTTTCCACCACCACCAGTGACCCCAGGAGCACGGGCGGCATGCAGCTCAGGACTGAGTCTCACTCTGACTTGGCCTCACGCTGAGCTCAGCTGGAGTAGAGCTCCCAGAGGAAACACCGGAGGCCCAGTGAATCTGAATTTCAGTGTGTGTCATCTTGGGCTAAAAAAAATTATTATTTATGTGAAATTCAAATTTATCCGGGCTCCTTACTTCCATTGGCTCAACCTGGCTCTATTGAGACCAGGCAGGAAGAAGCATTTATCTCAGGTTTCCACTAAAGGAATGAAGGCGTGGTCTGGACCAGAACACAGAAAGCATCCACTTCCGGTGGCTCGCCCTGGCCTTCCCCGTCAGCCTGGAGACGCCCCTGACACCAAAGACGGAAATCCAACGGAGATCAGGCCGGCTGACTGAAGACCAGACTGCTCTCCTCCTTCCGGCCCGCTGGGGCCTCTTGGGTTCATGGTCTCTGGGAACCCCAGAGCACAGCCAAGCAGACCCAGGGCCCAGGGAACAGCAACGAGTTCTGGGCCCTCACGAGGGCGGATGACAGGCCTGGCTCTGTCCTAAGGCCACCCCATCACCAGGAACGATCCCCTGCCCTCCCTTTTTGTGCCCATTTTGTACCCCACGGACACTAATCTATGAAGCAATTCTCTAGGATCTGATTTTAAGTCTTCTGAAAAAACCACAGACATAACCGGATTTGTCTACCTGCTAAGGCTGTGTATCTTGAAATACTCCTCTTTAATGCTGAAATAGGAGCTCTGTTAGATTTTTACACAACAGATGTGGCAAGAATTTCTTTTACATCATCTTACGACACAAAGAGCCTCACAACAGAGCCCATGGTATGGCTGCCCCAAGCTTTTGGTCACGGGGCTCTGAATGCTATCTCGGGGAGTGCCCAGGAGCCAAACAAGGGGTTCATGGGGGCTCGGGGGCTCTCCCAAGTTCATGTCCGAGGTAATGAACATAAGGACAATAAATGCACAAGGGGCATCATCTGGATATGCTGCAAAAAATGTGAACTTTCTTTCAAATACACGTATGCACACTAGGTGTGATGTGGAGCAAGAATCCCCATGAGGGCTTTATGGGTTGAAATTCTCACTGTCTGAACGACTGTTAATCTCTGTCCATCATTACAGCAGCAAATTTCTAAGTAACTGGTATGAACTTATGCTTTTCTGTACAAACATCACATGGTAGGCAGGGCACAGACATGCTGAGGGTATGTGCTCTCGCCCGTGATCAGCACACGTGTCGCCGTCCACCACGGCGCCGGGCTCTCTGCATCCCTTTGCCCCCGACTTCTTCACACAGCAATTTAGCTCTTTTCTACACCATTCCTATCTGGAATGAACCTTTCATTTTTCTCTTAATTTTTATCAATGTATTTAAACTAAAAAACCAAAAAGTTCACCCATTTCTCATACACACATCCTAGCACCAACCTCTGGCAACCACCAATCCATTCTTTGCATTCATGAGCTGGCTTTTCAGTGTTTTTTTTTTTTTTCTAAGATTGCACATATGCAAGAGATCATATAGTATTTGTCTCTGACTTGCTGCCCTTACCATAATGCCTCCGAGGGCCATCCGTGTTGTGCAAATGGCAAGATTTCCCTGCTCCTGAGTAACCTCCGTGTGTGCGCGCGCTCGCGCATGTGTGTGTTACAATTTCTTCATCCATCCGTCGATGGACATTTAGGTTGTTTTTATATTCGGACCGTTAAAAATAATGCTGCAATGAACATGAGAGCAGATACATCCTCAAAGCAGTTTTTTTATTTTCTTCAGATAAATACATCAAAGTGAAACTGCTGAATCATACGGAGGTTTTATTTTGAGAAATCGCCATTCGGTTCACCGTATGGGCTGCACCAGTTTGCATTCGCACCCACAGTGCCCAGGGGCTCTCTTCTCTAGAAGAGCCATCCTAATAACAGGTAAGAGGTGATATCTCATTGTTGTTTTGCTTTGCCTTTCCCCAGAGACTAAGATACAGAGCATCTTTTCATGGGTCTGTGGCCATCTGTAGGTCTCCTGTGGAAAAATGTATTCAGATCTTCTGCCCATTTTTTAATCAGATTGCTCCCTGGTTTTGTTTTTGTTTTGTTTTTTGCTATTGAGTTACAAGAGTTCTTTACATATTTTGGATATTGGCCTTTACCAGATATGTGATTTGTGATTATTTTCTTGCATTCGGCAGGATGACTTTTCATTTTGTTCATGGTTTCCTTTACCGTACAGAGGCTTTTGAGTATGATGTGTCCCGACTGCTTATTCTTGCTTTTGTTGCTTTCACTTTGGGGGTCAGATTCAAAACCTCATAGCCAAGACCTATGTCAATAAGTCTATGTTTTCTTGCATGGGCTTTAATATCTCAGGTCTTATATTCAAAGCTTGAATCCATTTAGAGTTCATTTTTTGTGTATCGTGTCAGATATCAGTCCAGTTTTTCTTTGGTATGAATTTTCCCAACACTGTTTATTGAAGAAAATGTTCTTTCCAAATTATATATTCTCGTATGTTCCTCTTGTATATCTTTTGTTGTCAGCTAACTGGCCGTGGATGTGTGGGGTTATTTCTGGGCTCTCTATCCTGTTCCATTCATCTGTGTCTGTTTTTATAACAATACCATATTGTTTTAATTCCTAGAGCTTTTGCACTATAGTTTGAAATCAGGGCACACGATCCCTCCAGTTTTATTCTTTCTCATGACTGGCCTATTTGGGGGTCTTTTGTACTTCCATATGTATTTTAGAATTCTTTGTTCTATTTCCCTGAAGATACCACCGCAGTTTTGATAGGGATTGCACTTAATCCATATACTGCTCTGGGCTGTATGGGCATTTTAACAATATTAATTCTTTTAATCTATGAGCACCAAATATTTCTCCATTTATTTGTAATTTCTTTAATTCACTTCATTAATGCCTTAGTGTTCAATATACAGGTCTTTTACCTCCTCGGTTAAATTTATTCCTAGGTATTTTATTCTTCTTGTTTCAATTGTAAATGGGCTGGTTTTTCTTATCTTCTTTTTCTGATAGTTTGTTATCAGTGTAATGAAAAACAACAGATTTTTGTGCAGTGGCTTAAATAAAGTGGTGAGGATAGACATTCTTGTCTTGTTTCTCATCTTAAGGGAAAGCTTTCAGCTTTTCACAACTGAGTAATAGTGTTAGCTGTGAGCTTGTCATATATGGCTTTTACTCCTTTACTGTGCTGAGGTATGTTCTTTCTCTACCTACATTTTGTTAAGTTTTGTTTGTTTGTTTTTTTAATCAAAAATGGATGTTGAATTTGGTCAAACACTTTTCCTATATCGACCAAGACGATCATACAATTTTTATCGTTCATTTTGTTAACGTGTAGTACACTGACTGCCTTGTCATATTTGCAAGTCGCGTCCGCACCCCTGGAATAAATCCGACTTGGTCACGCTGTATGATCTTCCCAGTGCACTGGTGAATTCAGTCTGCTGGGATTTTGTTGAGGCTTTTTGCATCAATGTTCATCTAGGATCCTAGCCTGTAATTTTCTTTACATGGCATCCCCATCTGGTTTTCGTGTCAGGGTAATGCTGGCCTCACATACTGTGTTTGGAAGAGCTTCCCCTTCTTCTATTTTTGGAAGGGTTTAAGATGGATTGACATTGATCCTTCTTTGAATGTTTGGTAGAACTCATAATGACACTGCCTGATCCTAGACTTTTGTTGTTGAGAGGCTTCTGAATCGTGATCCAGTCTCCTTGCTAGTAACAGGTCTAATAATCAGATTTTCTATTTCATCATGATTCAGTCTTGGTTGGCTGTATGTGTCCAGAAATTTATCCATCTCTTCCAGGCTATCTGATTTGTTGGTATATTACTGTCCTTAGTAGTCTTTTATGATCCTTTGTATTTCTATAGTATTGGCTGTACATCTCTTCCATTTCCAATTTTGTTTGAGTCCTCTCTCTCTCGGTGAGCCTAGCTAAAGTTTTGTCCACTATTTACGTTTCAAAGGACCAGCTCTTCATCTCATTGATCTCTTCTAAAATCTTTATAGTGCCTACATCATTTCTTTCTGTTCTAATCTTTGCTATCGCCTTCCTTCTACCAACTTTGGGCTGCATTTCCTCTTCTCTTTCCAGCTCCTTGAGATGCAAAGGTAGGCTGAGTGTGTAAGACTTCTCTTGCTTCTCGAGGTAGGAGTTTGTCTGAACCTCCCTCTCAGAACTGCTTCTGCCACATGCAATGAATGTTGATGTGTCGCTGCTCTGTGTTCATTTGTCTCCAGGCATTTCATGCTGTCTCTTTTGATTTCTTCAGTAGCATGTTGTTTAATGTGCACATATTTGTGAATTTTCCAGTTTTATTCGTGTAATAAACTTCACCTTTCTTAATCCACAAGACTGTGCAGGCGTCATCCTGCACCAAAGTACCAAAAAGTTCTGAAATAAATACTGTCCTTCCCCTAAAATGCAGAAATGAGGCAGTCGCTTTTTTTAAAAAAGCAATTTTTTCTTTCTAATATATCCTGCCCTTTGTAAAATCTTTACAGTCCCTGCAAGAATTCCAAGTCCACGGTTTCTCTCTCCAGGAGGTGAGCGATGAAACGGGGGGAGGGTGACCTTCATGCGGCCGAGGCCGGCAGGTGCCTCTCCAGAGCGGCTGCTGAGGGTCCTGGCGCCCCCCAGCCAGAGGCCCCGACCTCCGCCAACCATGTGCGCTTCCTGCTGGGAAAGCCCGGGGATTTAGAGGCCATCTGGGGATTTCAGGGTTCACAAGAACAACAGTTAAAGGTAGGCTGTGTGGCGTTATCTACTATGTAAACGAACCTTCTCTGTTGTGAGGAACCAATTTACAGAAAAACCTGCAGGATCAAAGCCTCCTCGCAAATTGCGCTGAAAACCGTGATTAATGCAAAAGTACAGCTTTGTCGGGATTCCTCTGATCGTTGTTGCTGCGCTTTTAAATAATCTTCCGGCAAATCTGCAGCGGGCTTCTTCCTGAACCACAGCACCGGAGAAAACCATTCAAGTGCTTCTCCGACCCACAGTGGCAGAACAGATGAGCACTAAACACAGCTTTCCAGCCTCCACGAAAGTATAAAATACGTCTTCCAAGGGACCCGAGGGGAAGAGAAGAAGCTGCTAAGGATGTGTAATTCACATCTACCCCAAATCCTATTTCCAAAACTGAAGGAGACCAGGGGCAGCTGGGAAGCTGCGGGTGGGGAGACCCAGCCGTCTCGCAAAGATCTCGGCATGCGGTTAAGAGTAAGCGCACAGGCGTGCTGATGCTCAGGGGCACATGGACCCCAACGTTCACAGCAGCACTCTCAACAATAGCAAAACCATGGAAAGAGCCTAACTGTCCACCAACTGACGAATGGATCAAGAAGATGTGGTTTATCTATACAATGGAATACTACTTGGCAATGAGAAAGAATGAAATCCGGCCATTTGCAGCAACATGGATGGAACCGGAGGGTGTTATGCTGAGTGAAATAAGTCGGCAGAGAAGGGCAGATACCATATGTTTTCAGTCGTATGTGGAACTTGAGAAACTTAACAGAAGACCATGGGGGAGGGGAAGGGGTAAAAGTTACAGAAAGGGAGGGAGGCAAACCACAAGAGACTCTTAAAGACTGAGAACAAACTGAGGGTTGATGGGGGTTGGGGAGAGGGGAAGGGAGGTGACGGGCATGGAGGAGGGCACTTGTTGGGATGAGCAAAGGGTATTGTATTGAAGCCAATTTGACAATAAATTATATTTTAAAAAATAGTAACTGCAGTACGGAAGCAGGAAACAGTATTTAGAACAGACAGGTTGCAAAGTAGCTAAATATACTGAGTCAAATGCAGTATTATTGGAAGAACTGTGAAAAGACTTCATCGTATGGAAACCAGGTAATAACCATTAGATCCACTGTCGAAAATCAGATTCGATCATGGAATAGAACGGAGTTTATAATTTGTATGACTCCATTTTATAACATCCTCCAACAACCCCGCAAACCAAGTGCCTTTCGGGGGGAGATGATCACTGTCCTGCTTTCTCCAGCGAGTGGGCCAGCACGGGGAGCGGCAGAGCACGCACAGGGACGCGGTAACAGCGCGGAAACGCACACCACCCGTCACATCCTGAGCAAAGTATGCTTTCCCTACACAGTCAGTGAGATCACCTGCCCAGCTCGTGTGAGGCTCTTTACAAAAGAGCACTGCCCGCTCCGTACCTCCCCGCTGGGCGGCCAGTGCCACAAGTCCACGCCTGTTTCTGTTGGTATCGCTTTGCTAACACTCTGCTCATCCGTGTACCAGACTATCAGGAGAATATGCTCGAAACAGGCAGGCATTATCTCCCAGCCTCCATTTAATTAAAGTCTGTTCCTGCCGTGTGACACTCAGCACATCATAGGGGAAATTATCCTAAGAATGAAGGTAAAAAGTATTTCAAAGCCCCCACTTAAATATGAAAACATAATCTAAAACGGCCGAGCACACACTGTAATTTTTCTATAATATTAAAGATGTTACTTGCAGAGTAGGTAATTAATTGGATTCCGTGGAGAAATTACGCCAGCGTCCTTGATCGCAGAATGATGCACCAAGCAGGGAACAGAGTGCCAGAAGACAGCCATAAACAACAGTGCTGTCGCCCAGATTATGACAATCATCAGGCTTCATAAGGAGTGAGATCTGCCTGCTACTGGCACGCACTATTCCCAGCAAAGTGCCTGCGCTGAATTCTGATGATGTCGCCTACATCGCAGGAAGGGAGCGGCTCCAGCTCCAGCAGCCGGCCCCAAAGGTGCCCGGCCCCGCCCTGGGGAGGCCAGGGCCCACGGGCTGAGTGAGGGCGGCATCGCCCAGGCCGGGCCCCGAGCCTCACGCCACCTCCTCCCCGGCGGCCCTCAGGGAGGTGGGTGCTCGGGCAGCGGGCTTACCGTCAATCCGGCTCACCAGCTCTTCCAACATCTTCACCTTCATCTGAATCCCAGGCTGGGCAAAGGTGTAGTTGTCCTAAGGGAAAGACGACAACGGGTATCATATGGGTAGAAAATGAAATACACGCTCCAAAGCGGGAAACAGCAGCGGAACAAAGGTGAGCAGCTCAGCAGCAGGATGAGTTCCCCAGCTAGACCCACGCGTCACATATCAGGCGCGTCCCACCACCAACACGCAGCGCAATCCGGTCTGAGGTCGGGTCCAGCCCCTCCTGAGGTCAGAGGGTGAGCGCGCCCACTCGGGGGGGTACTTACTGGAGCATCTCTTTATGTAAGTGCAGGTGTTTACTTTGGGGGTGCCTGGGTGGCTCAGTCGGTTGAGCGTCCGACTTCGGCTCAGGTCATGATCTCACAGCTCCTGGGTTCGAACCCCACATCGGGCTCTGTGCTGACAGCTCAGAGCCTGGAGCTGCTTCGGATTCTGTGTCTCCCTCTCTCTGCCCCTCCCCTGCTCGCTCGCTCTCTCTCTCTCTCTCAAAAATAAATAAATAACTGTTAAAAACAATTTTTTTAAGTGAACACACAGGCTCACTGAGAAGCGCGTGCTGGGAGCCGCTGCCTGGCCGGTGCATGGGCAGCTCGGACTCGGTGTAGCTGAAGAGCAGATGCGGAACGGTGACTGGGCCGGTGCTGGTGGGGCCGGTGTCATGCCCACGGTCCACGGCCAACGACACGGCCGCTGCAGGGCAAAGCGTGAGCTGGCAGCCGCGGTCAGTGAGGCTGGGTGAAGGGGGTGGCAAACAAAGGCGGGAGAGCGAGTAAAGGCATCGAGCGGGACAAGGCCGCAGTCAGACAGGCCTGGAGAGGGGGCCCCGCTCCTCCTCTCAGCAGCCGCGCGGCCCCGCCTCCCGTGTTGCCATCTATACATGAGAATAATGCTGCCTTCCTGACCAGGAAACCGGGTCAGGGGAGACGCCGGAGGGTCCAAGGCACCAGGGACGCGAGAAACAAGGACGGGGCCCCAGCCCGCCTCCAGTCACCCTCAGAAGAGCCGCGGGGCTCCCGCAGGCGCGGGCGCTCGCACGGGGTAACACACGCGAGGCAGGCAGCCGGGCACGGAGGTGTAGACCCGCTGACCGCGAGGAACTCTCCGGACTGCACGGGGCCCGCTGGTCCCAGGGCCCTGGCAAGTAGAAGGGGAGGAGAGCTCGGGAGCGTGAGCAGGGCTCGAGCCGCCGTGGCAGCTCTGAAGGCGGAGGAAGGGCCGGAGTCAAGGGCAAGCTTCTGAGTTCTCCCTGGAGCCTCCGCGAACGATGCAGCCTGGCCCACACCTAGATTCTGCCCCAAGAGACACGCATCAGAAGCCGGGCCCCTAGAACTGCGAGGTAATAAATAATCATGCTGTTTTCAGCCACTAGGCCTGCGGTGATTTGTTACGGCAACAACAGGAAGAGGAGACGGGAGTTTTGGAGGAGGCCCCCCATCCCCCAGGACCCACTGAAATAAAAGGACGAAGGGCGGGCGCCTCGGGACTCAGCTGGTTAAGCGTCTGACTCTTGATTTCGCCTGAGGTCATGATCCCAGGGTCCTGAGTTCCAGCCCCACACTGGGATTCTCATTCTCTCCCTCTGCCCCTCTCCCTGCTCACGCTCTCTCTGCCTACAGGGCACAGGGGATTTTTTCCACAGTCATGGAAAACAGGCACAGTCGGCCCCGACCTCTCACCAGGCGATTCCCCCAAGTGGATTCCGAGTGACAGGCTCTGGGCTCCAAGCTGGGCATCTCTGCAAGGCCAAGACCAAGAAGAGCTGTGTGCACTGACCGCACCCGGAGCGACAGCGGGGCGCGAAACATGGGCGCCCCCGCGGGGGGCCCCATGGGGACCCGGCATGACCGTCCCCCAGATCTGGCGACAGGCCTGCACGTCCTGCCAAACCCCGAGCGCTGGAGAGGCGAGGCCAGGCAGGGACTCCTGGCCTGAAGGAGCCGTGCACCCAACACAGCAGCACACGGTAAGGACAAACCGTGAGCTGTAATGTATCTGAACTTTAACAGGGAAGAGAAATTTGGGGCTTGGACTTGAGCTTGCAAGGGTTAGCCTCTGAGGCTTAATTTCTCCCTGGAAACTGGATAACAGAAGGAGATTTATATTGAAATTTGGAGCGCACTGCCTCATTGGAAGTTTATACACTGTCATTTCACTGCAAGGCAGAATTTCTGATGAGCCGGGTCGAACGAGACACCTGGATGTGATTCAGGATGAGGAAGAAACTGCAGACTCTGAAGCCTAGCAGATTATTCCATGAATGCTCAGTGCTAACAAATTCCCGAGCCATCAAGGACACATTCTAACACCCTCCCCCAGGGGTCCCAGGAGAACAGTCAAAGATGCAGGGGCTTCACTGTGAGCTGGCCCGTCCTCGGCCAAGGGCCTCCCCCTCCTCCAAACTGGCCCGTCCTCGTGGGCCCTGGGCCTCCCCCCTCCCCCTCCCCCCAGAAGGGATTCAGCTGGCGCGGGCCCTGCACCTTCTCTGTCCCCAGGACACTCTCCACAAAGAGGCAACTTCTCAACGCTAAACCCAGCAGAGCAGACAGCCTGTGGGCTCAGCCCTCCTTCCACGGCTCAGAGCCAGCTAATGCCCCAGAAAGGCTGCTCCCCAGGAAAGCTCTCCACTCGGTGCCCCGGGCAGGCTCTGCCCTGCCCCGGCACTGGCTCCAACGGGGTGGGTAAGCCTGAGTAATCCGGGGATTCACTCAGCCAGTTTATTTGGCTCTCACACTGAAATAGGATTTCAAGATTCTCATTTAGAAGAAATAAAGTTATTCTTCAGTCTCCATCTGCCACTATTTTGTTTTATTTCTCAATTTGTTCAAAAACCAGGTAGGGAAGACAGGTTTTCTTGGAAATCCAAACAATGTGAAGAGAAGAACACCTGAGAGCCTTTGAAATTAAAAAAAAAAAAAAATCTGTATTTTGAAAGGACCAGAAATGACTGATGGGCAGGGTGTGGCCTTGGTATTCTGGATTTGGGTCACAGGCAGAGGAGACAGGCCCTCAGACAGGCTCCGACCAGAGGACAAGATGGAGCTCAGGGCCAGCGACCAGCGGAAGGGCCCAGAGGCCAAGGACAAGGTGCACAGGGAGGGGAACGTAACCCCAGCAACAGCCTTCCGGGAGGCACGCGGTGCTCACGCCCTCCCAGGGGGTGCCTGCGGCCCCCCAGACCTCGCCAGAGCGGCGCCTGGGATCAGACCGCAGGTTCCACTTGCTCGAGGCCAGGACCCCCCTTACCCCCCCAGCACCGGCCCCAACAAGCATCCGCACACACACTTGGCGCAGACACACCTGCTGGATGAAGCTGTGAAGATATTACATATTTACAGAAATACTAACAGGAAAAATACCATTCCCTTCACAAAAAGTAAACATTCATACCCTTTCAAATTGAGATTTGATTTTATGTCCTTCAGAAAGAATACAACCCACAAACCTACTGGCCGGAGGAAGGAAGATCTAAGGACTACAGTGACCCCTTGGGGAGGGTTTTCCAGGAGGTCAAGTCTGTGTTTGCAGGAAACCATCGAAGCGCACACGACGGGCCTCACACCTGCTACCTTTCCAGCTCGCGCTCCGGCGACAGCCAACAGCACTTCCTGGGCTCTTCAGGAGGAAAGTGGAGTAACGTGTTCCGAAGGAGCAGTTCAGAGAAGAGCTGAGAATTAAATCCTCAGGGGCTCAGCTGGAAGGAGCCAGGCACCCGCCTACTGAGGCACGGGGGGCACTAGGGACCTGCCTGCGCCTGCCGGGCGCTGTGCCGGGGACCAGAGACCCCTCCTGGCCCGCCTCCCAAAGGCCACTTCTTTCTTATGCTGAAACCTCCTCACACCTCTGTACCTGTACCCCAGACCTGCTTCCGGAACAAGTCAGCAAGCCCTTTCCCCAGACAAGGGCCTGAAAGACTTGTGTGGCCTTCACCTCTCGCGGGCGCCCCCAGGCCATCTGGCACAGCCCTGGACAAAGTGTCCCACGGGGGTCCTGGCAGCACACAGGTGAGACCACAAGTGAGGCAGCCGCAGCCTCGCTCAGCGCGCGCCCACCAGAATGTCCCCGCAGTTACCGCAAGGCATGCAGCGTCCGATACGTGGTGCCACGGTGTTGGACTGTGTGCTCCCTCATCGCCCAGGGACCTCCCGTGGGCCAGGCGACACGCCGAGTCCCGGCAGAGACGGGACTGCCGTCCTCAGGCAGGCTTGTGTGCCAGGACGGCCCTCCCTCGGCTGGTGCCTAAGGCCCCGGGTTTCCGCAGTGTGCCCGTCATTCCCTAACAAGGAAGGCAGGCTCAGGGCACCTCAAATGACAGTGCAGCTTATGCTGAACTCCTTCCGAAATGTGGAATTCTGGGAGGTGCCAGGCAGAGGGTGTCCGGGTGACAAGTTCTCCACAGAATCCGGGCACGGGGTCCCTGACAAGCCGCCTGGTGGACATGTCACACCTGTTGTCAGGACTCACTGCCGGGGGCGCTGACCTCCAGCAGGGAGGGGCCACGGGAAGCTCACGCCTGCTTTCCTCCGGGCCTCCCCCTGCGTGGCGGGCTCTGCTCCGCATGCCTGCCCTGGAAAAAAGCCTGGCCCTGAGCACTGCGTACTGAGTCCTGGGAGGCACTGAACCTCGGGGCGGTCTTCGGGTACCCTAACACAGTCGGGGAGCAGAATGGGCCCTTCTGTTCACAGGGAGAAGAGTTAAGCAAATGTCCATCACAGGGGCCACACAAGTGCGTACGGACGGCTCACTGTGGCCCAGGGATCCCCGCCTGCCATCCGAGGACCGGGAGCCTCACCTGGAGGCCACACTGACGACAACCTGAGGCCTGAGCAGAGATGCAGAAAGAAGGGAGCAGGGCACAGGACGGTCCTGTTAGCGGCCGAGAGCAGGGAACCTCCCAGGAAGGGACTGAGGGTCAGTACATCTGGGGGGCAGCGGGGAGGCCGGGGCAAGGCTGGGAGGCCACGTGGGAGCAGAGCTGGGGAATGAAGTGAGCGACCCGGAGACGGGGAGGCGCCGTGGTGACCACATCTGCACCTGGGAAGATGCCGGTGGCTGCGAGGTGCACAGCAACAGGGAGCAATGGGGACCAGCGCCCCGATCCAGGCCAACGACGACCAGGGCTCCTCACTGAGGACGCGGGTGACCCAAATTACCCAAACTGCTTTCAACGACCTGTATGACTGGCTGGGTTTTTGAACTTGAACAGGGAGCTTTTCATCGACTGCTATGAGCTCGTTCACCTGACTGGTTCTCGGGTGGCGCTCAGCAGCTGAATTCATGCTGAGTCTTGATTATGTCATCGATCACATTAGCTGTCCCCAAGCTGAGAGGCGCCGCGGAGACCTACGCCTTCCGTGTCTCCGTTACAGGCTCCGCGAAGAGCGAGGAAGGAAGACGACGGGGTGCCACGCACGGGAGACCACACTCAGGCGGAGGAGTGTCGTCACAGTATGTGAGGCCAACGCCCCCTCGGTTCCTGCGAGCTTAACTGCTCTGATCTCCTGTTTTCTCATCTGCAAATGGGGAGGAATGGCCCCTCCACAAGGCACTGGGCGATACTAATGAGTCATCCCTGTAGAAAGGGCAGAGGTCGTCAAGGGTCTGACAAGAAGAGAGGCTGCAGGGCTGGGGCGCAGGGGGTTTCAGGCACAGACACGGCTCGATGTGACACCGTGATGGTGGATACATGGCATTATACGTTTGTCCAAAGCCATAGAATGTTCACTGCCAGGAGAGAACCCGGATGGAAGCTCTGGACTTCAGCTAATAATAATAAATCAGCAGTGGCTTCCCAGGTGTATCAGACACATCGTACTAATGCAAGATGTTAATTCCAGGAGAAGCCGCGTCCGTCAGGACCCGGTGACCATACAGGAACCACACTTTCTGCCTGCTGTTTCTATATACCTGAAGCTGCTCTAAAACATAAAGTCCATTAGTTTTTTTAAGTCCACTAATCTTTAAAACCACCCAACTCATCCAGAAAAAGGTAGAAAAAAGGAAATAAAAATGAAAACAAAATAAATAGAGTGGCAGCCTACACACCAACCATGCAAATAACTGCACTGGAAACATTATATGAATGTATGTGAACTGAACACACTTAAAAAGATAAAGCAAATCCAACTGTAAGTAACGTACAAGAAATGCACTTTACCCAAGAAGATACCAATAGATTACAAGCGAAGGGGTAAAAAAGATCCAGGGAGACTATTATAAAGGAAGGTGGAATGGCTGTATTAATATCAGAGGAACTAGACTCCAGAACAGGGAACATAACCAGACACAATGAGGAATATTTCATAACCATAAACAAACACAGGGGCGCCTGGGGGCTCAGTCAGTTAAGTGTCCGACTTCAGCTCAGGTCAGGATCTCACGGTTCTTGAGTTCAAGTCCTGCACCGGGTGCTCTGCTGCCAGGGCGGAGACCACTTCAGATCCTCTGTCCCCTTCTGTCTGCCCCTCCCCAACTCGTGTGTGTTTTTGTGTGTATGTGTGAGTGTGTGTGTGTGTGTGTGCACGCGCGCACGTACACAACTACGCTTTCTCTCTCAAAAATAAATAAAAACATTTTTAAAACACAATACGTAGGGGTGCCTGGGTGGCTCAGTTAGTTAAGCATCCACTTCAGCCTAGGTCATGATTTCACCGTTCCTGAGTTTCAACCCCACGTTGGGTTCTGTGCTGAGAGTTCAGAGCCTGGAGCCTGTTTCTTCAGATTGTGTCTCCCTCTCTCTCTGCCCCTACCCCACTAGTGCACAAGCTCGCTCACATGCGCTCTCTCTCTCAAAAATAAACATTAAAAAAATTTTTTAGACAAAAATAAGAAATATAAATTCATCAAGAAAATCTAAAACCTAATTCTACGTGTGTGCATTTAACAAATGAGATTCAAATAATGTGAAGCAAAACCAGACCAAACTAAAAAAAAGAGACAAATCAACCACTGAAGTTAAAAATTTCCAAAGTCTTCACTAAGTAGCTGACAGAATAAGTAAACAGAAAACCAGTAAAAGCAGAGAGGACAGGACTAACACTACCAACCAACCTGCCCAACTGACATGTACAGAAACTTCCCCCAACACCGCAGAGCACACGTTCTCTCCAAGGACACGTGAAACATCTCCAAGACACGCCAGGTGACAGTCTCAGAGCTCGTGTCAGTAAAGTTAACTGCCAATTTTAGGGATGAAAGATATCGCTATAATTCCTCTACACGTTAAAAGAATTAAGAAGCATGGGGCACCTGGGGGGCTCAGTTGGTTAAGCATCAGACTTCGGCTCAGGTCATGATCTCGCGGTTCGTGGGTTTGAGCCCCGCATCAGGCTCTGTGCTGACAGCTCAGACCCTGGAGCTGCTTCGGATTCTGTGTCTCCCTCCCTCTCTGTCCCTCCCCTGCTCGTGCTCTTTCTCTCTCTCTCAAAAATAAAATAAAAATATTATTTTTTAATTTTAAAAGAATTAAGAAGTATTATAAATGACAATATGCCAAGAAATTAGAAAATTTCTTTAAAATGACCAAATTCCGGGGCGTCTGGGTGGCTCCGTCGGTTAAGCCTCCGACTTCAGCCTAGGTCATGATCTTGCCAGTCCCATGTTCGAGCCCTATGTCGGGCTCTGTGCTGACAGCTCAGAGCCTGGAGCCTGTTTCAGATTCTGTGTCTCCCTCTCTCTCTCTCTCTGCTCCTCTCCCTCTCCCTCCCTCCCCCCTCTCCAAAAATAAACAAACATTAAAAAAAATTTTAATAAAAAATAAATAAATAAAATGACCAAATTCCTTGACAGACACAAATTTTCAAACCTGACAAGAAAACAAATAAAAAATTTGGATCTATACCTAGAGCCAGAAGTTGAATTTATAGTTAAAATTTGCCCACAAAGAAAGTTCCAGGCCAAGATGGCTTCACTGTTGAATGTTACACAAACTCTTCCAGCAATTATAAGAGCCCTTTATCAGGCCACCATTTCCCTAATGCTAAAAAAGAAAAAGATGGGCAGCCTGGGTGGCTCAGTCGGTCATGACCTGTAGTTTGTGAGTTCAAGCCCCACATGGGCTCACCTCTTTCAGTGCAAGAGCCCACTTCGGATCCTCTGTCTCCCTCTCTCTCTGCCCCTCCCCTGCTCACGTGCTTTGTCTCTGTCTCTGTCTCTCTCTCAAAAATAAAACATTTTTTAAAAAAAATAAAATATTAAAAAAAAATTTTTTAAAGGGGGGCACCTGGGTGGCTCAGTTGCTAAGTGTCCAACTTCAGCTCAGGTCATGATCTCATAGTTCCTGAATTCAAGCCCTGCATCAGGCTCTGTGCTGACAGCTCGGAGCCTGGAGCCTGCTTTGGAGTCTCTCTCTGCCCCTCCCCCACTCAAACTCACTCTCTCTCTCTCCCCTTCAAAAATAAATAAAACATTAAAAAATTTTGTTAATAAAAAAATAAAATTTAATTTAAAAAAGAAAAAGACATTAGAGGGAAAGAAAGTGGAAGATAATATTCCTTGAGAACAGGGATGTGAAAATCTGCAAATACTTATTAGCAAAGAAAATCTAGAGGCATAGAAAAATGCTAATATAACAAACTGGGGTTTATCTCAGAAATGCAGGTCAGCTTAACAATTGAAAAATAATTAAGGTCCTTTATTACAGTAACAGAATAAACAAAATAAATCACATGATCATCTCAAGAGAAGAAAAAGCATTTGACAAAATACCAATTCATACTTTAAAAGGCTGAGAAGAGCAAACTACATATACTCTGTTGTCCTGGTCTCTCAGATCTTACGAACCCCATCCTCACCTCTTACACCATCACACACCAGTATTCCTCCAACAGACCAGCGTGCTTATTAGCAATATAGACTCCTTGTCTGTGGAATCAGCACTGTCAGCAACCACCCAAAAAAAGGCCTCAACAAAAAGCCAGCAGCCGCCATCACACTTCGTGCTGAGAGCCGGGATGCTCCACTATCCCCACCAGTATCCGGAAGGCCGTGAAAACGTCCGCTCTCATCACTTGACGATGCTGACAATGCAGTAAGGCAAGAAAGGAAACAAAAGCCATGGACGTTGTAGAGAAAGAAGTAAACTCTCTTCATCTGCAGGCGACGCGACCCTGTGCACAGACATGCCTAAGGCATCGGCCAAAAGCTCCTAGAACGACGAAGTGAATTTAAATTTAGCCACGATCACCAGAAAGGTGCGGCACGTTACAGTTTCTGCAGCGGCCTGACACCACCTCCCTCCTCTCCGCCGCGCTCTCACTCTGTGGCCGTGCCACTCCTGTATCGAGAGACGGAGCCCCATTTCCCCTTCTTCGAATCTGCGAAGACTTGTGACTGCTTCAACCAAGAATACAGAAGCAGCGACACCGTGTGACTGCAGACGCTCAGCCGCAAACACACCTTCCGTCGTGTGTGCCGGGGGTCTTACCGGCAGCCCTGCGCCATGTTGTAAGAAGTCCGACTGTCCCAAGGCCACCATGCCGTGAGGCTGGTGACTCTCAGGGAGAGGCCGGGGGGTGGCAGCCACTCTCCAGTCCTGGTCTTAGAGCCCCTCCTCGCAACCCCCAGCCCCGGTACCAGGTACTCACACGTGAGACTGTAGGTGATTGTGGGCCCTAGGCATCAACATGTGCCCACTTTCAAGTCTTCCCGCCTGAGACTCCAGACACTGGCACACGGGAAGCACCACACGGCCTGCCCCACCTGAAATCCTGACCAGAAGAGTCCGCGGCCTTACTAAGTTAGCCCCTCTGAGTCAGGAAATTTGCAGCAACTTGTTATGCAACAACACGAGCTAGAAAAGGGTGTTGGCTTACAAAATCAATTGTATTTGTATAGATGAGCAGTGAAAACTGAAAATCCAAACTGACAGACAAAGCTATACCATCGGAAGTAGCATCAAAAACTCCCAAACTATTTAGAAATAAATTTAACAAAATACACTGTAAACTACAAAATGTTTGTGAGGATAAATTTTAAAATGTCTACGTTAAAAGACTTATTACAGTTAGTACGACTGATTCTGGGAAAACTGACAAACAGACTCAACACAATCCCATTCAAGCCCCAGCTCCTATTGCTTTTCCAAAGGCTTTCTTGGTAGGAAATGGCTAACGATAAACTTTATATTAAAATGTAAAGGAGCAAAAATACGCATGGCGACTTGTTTTAAAAAGAACAAACTCAGAGGACTTTCTCTACTGGACTTTGAGCAGAGCCACAATCATGAAGACAGCAGGTACTGGCATAAACATCCATTAAACAGAACAACGGAACAGAAAAGAGTGTCCAAAAATAGACACCCACTTATACAATCCTTTGCTTTTCAGAAAAGGTACCAAAGCAATCTATTTTGGGGAAGAAAGGAAATTATTTTCAACAAATGTGCTATGTTAACTAGGAAACTAGGAAAGCCAGATTTTAAAAATGAACTGGGAGGCCTTCCTCACACCATGCAGAAAAATTAAGTCAAGGTAGATGATCAACCTCCAAGTCAAACCAAAACTTATAAAGCTTCTAGAAGAAAAACCTAGGAGCATGCCCTGCATCCTGGGAGTAGGGAAGGGTTTTTAGTTAAGAAAACAATTACCAAAGAGGGGAAAAAGGATAAATTCAATTTCACCAAAATTACATTTTTCCGCTCATGAAAACCCGTTTTCAAAAAAATGGAGTGATCGACCACAAACCTGGGGGACATGTTCCTCCACTTCTCCCCCCACACACACATACGCACTCTCACCCCCCCCCCACTCTCCATACGTACATGTACATATCTTCTTTAAAAAGGAATTTTTTTAAGACTTTATTTTTAAGCAATCTCCACTTGATCTTAGCCAAAAGGCTGAGAAGCGATTATTTTTAAGCAATCTCTACAGCCAATGTGGGGCTTGAACCCAGGATCAAGAGTTGCATGCTCCCCTGACAGAGGCAGCCAGGCACCCCAAACACGTACATAACTTCACAGAAGACTGCCCTCCAGCACACGCAGAGCAGCTGGGGAAGGGCAGTGCTGCTGCTGGATGTGCGGGACAGCAGTGCCCCATCCCGGGTTCTAAATACTCCCCCACCACATGACCCGCCAAGTCCACCCCTGGGCACTGACCCAGGGGACACGAAGCGCAGGGCACAAGATGTGTGCACGAATGTCCACAGAAGGTTCGTCTGCATCAACCAGAGGCCCAGAAAAAGCCTCGACTTTGCACAAAAGGTGGGCCGACGACCAGCTGTGACCTACTCGCAGGGGACACACTGCTTGGTAATTAAAACGAATGAACTAGCCATTCCGGCAACAACATGGATCTCGTATTTTTCAATGCTACCGTGAATCGAATTTTTTTTAAATTTTCATTTCTAAATTGTTTGCTGCTCAATGACTCATCCTTAATGAATTTTCTGCTGCAGCTCAGTAACCAACACACTCTTCTCTGTTTAATAAACCTTTCTAGAATGTTGCCAAGAATTCTCAGTTTTATCGACGAGGGCTTGAAAATCACATCTCCGAAGATTCTCCCACCACAGAGCATGAGTCACCTAGTGTTGGAGACAGGGACACGGCTACGTGGACCTGGGGCCTTGTCTTCAGTCTTCTGGCCACTGGGCTGACACGGGGCCGCCTCTCCGTCCTTCCAGGCAAAGATGAATCCAAACCAGGGCCAAGTGAACAGGCTTCCTCTCAGCCACCTTTCTAGGCCCCGGACCAGCCCCTTGCTTCCTGCGTTTCCATTGAGCTTAGCTGGGAAAGAACAGTGTCCCCAGGCCTCTGGCCATCCCGGGCTCTGGCGGTCGCCGCTCATTTCGAAGGATCCTGGGCCACCTCCCAAGCCAGCCGTGGGCCCCTGTCCTTCTTGGAGCATGAAGCTCTCCGAGGGCTCCCCGCACCCGCTCTGCTTTCCCGAGATATGTCTGTCCCTCTTATCCTCGCTGGCCTTCCCGCCAACAGCTGGTGCACAATGGTTGCATCTAAGGGACAGCGTGCGCCGCAGCCCCTGGGGCCATCACTTTCTCGGACACACTTCTCGCCTTCTCTCTTACATGTTCCGGGACAACACGGTCCCTTTCCCTGGCAATCCCATCACTCCCTGTGCCACCAACCAGTTCTCATAATTGAAAGATTCTTCCCCAAGGACGGGAAATGTAAATGACTAATTATAAAAGGCAACAGTTCTTTTCTAGTCGAAGAGGCTGTCCTGTTAAGTAATGAGTCCAAGAGTAATAGTGTGACTCCTGTGGAGGCGAATGTGGAAGCCGTAATTCAACAAGTAATAGCTCACCGACAGCCCCAGTGCCAGTGCTATCAGTGAAATGGAAACTGGGGGGGGGGGGGGGGCACCTGGGTGGCTCCGTGTTAAGCATCAGACTTCGGCTCAGGTCATGATCACACAGTCTGTGCTGGTTCAAGCTCAGCATCAGACTCACTGCTGTCAGCACAGAGCCCGCTTCAGATCCCCTGTTCCCCCCTCTCTCTCTGCCCCTGCCCTACTTGTGCACATTCTCTTTCTCTCTCAAAAATAAATAAAACACTTCTTTAAAAACTGTAAAAAAAAAAAAGAAACAAACAAACAAGCAAACAAACACGGGTAAAAGCACAAGAAGGACCCCCGAAACCAGGCAGGCTCCCTGGCTACTCTGCCAGCGGCTTCCGCCAGCAGACAGCCCCATCCGGACCCGCCCCTGGGCACGGCTGCCGCATGCCGCTGGAAGGCAGTCCCTTGCACAGAAACTGCCCATGGGGCCAGCAGATCTTGGACACACTCCTGCGAGCCACACCAACTGCTCCCCCCCCCCCGCCCCACAGCCGGCCACCAGCCCCAGACAGCGCTGGAAACACACCCAGTGGAGCCACTGTGAGGAGCACTGGCCCACCAGGTTACTTGTAAAAAGCAGATCACTGGCTGCCAGCCTCATATGCCGGGAGGTCAAGGCCCTCCAAGGGCAAAAATGCAGGAAGGGGCACAAAAAGGCCCGGCTGTGAAAGAAGAGAAAAATGAGCAGGAAAATGGAATAGAGGACTTCCCTGCACAAACACCTGATTCTAAGACACTTAGAATCAAAGCTACTACACGACTGAGGAAGGACCCGCAGACACCGTCCCCAGTGCAGAGGACAGTCACCACGAAGCCCAGAAGATATGGAAGAGGCGCATGGTGACACCCCCACAGCAGCGAGCGCCCGTCTGCTCCCGCCCACTGGGCCACCCTCCTGCACCGTGGAAAAGTCCCACGGCGCGCTCCACCAGGCGGATCCAAGCCAGAGGATTTTCTCATAACAGTGCCCACTTCTCAAGACGAAACCACCCAATTAGAATAAGGAGCAGAGTCACGTGGGACAAAGACGTCTGCCCAGATGTGCCCACTGTAAGCCCAGCCTTAATGGGGCACTGTGAGGGCTCTTCCCCAGGCAGGACTGCCCGTGCCCTGCCAGGTGGTAGTACCATGATCCCTGCCCACTAACTGCCAGTGGCAACCCCCCCGTCACAGCAACCCCCAAAACACCCAGACACTCGCCAGCGATCCTAAGGAGGCAGCATGGAAACCCACCGGCCCCACCCCACTGGGGGCGCTCACGGCGGCACCACAGTGGACAGGGCCTGCTGGGCCTGCAGAGCCTGCCCAGCGCTCTCCCCGGCCCTCCGTGCCCGGCCCACCAACTCCTGACCCAACACCTGGTCCCTGAGGGCCGTGCCGATGGCCTCCCATGGTTGCTCACAGAGCCAGGAGTAGCTCCCGGGCACCGTCTGGCCTGGAAACGTACACACTTCTCTTCTCCCAGAACCAATGCCCCGCAATAAAACAATGTCTTCTCGAGGGTGGGGGCGCCTGGGGGGCTCGGTTGGTTGGGGGTCCAACTTGAGCTCAGGTCATGATCTCACGGTTGATGAGTTTGAGCCCCGAGTTGGGCTCTGTGCTGACAGCTCGGAGCCTGGAGCTGCTTCCGATTCTGTGTCTCCCTCTCTCTCTGCCCCTCCCCTGCTCATGCTGTCTGTCAAAAATAAATAAACGTTTATGGGGCGCCTGGGTGGCTTAGTCAGTTAAGCGTCCGACTTTCGCTTGGGTCATGATCTCGCGGTTCGTGGGTTCGAGCCCCGCGTCAGGCTCTGTGCTGACTGCCAGCTCAGAGCCTGGAGCCTGTTTCAGAGTCTGTTTCTCCCTCTCTCTCTGACCCTCCCCTGCTCACGCTGTCTCTCTCTCTCCTAGAAATAAATAAAAATATTAAAAAAATAAAAAATAAAAAATAAAAATAAATAAATAAACGTTTAAAACAAACGACAAAAGTCCTCTCAACAAAACCTAGTTGAGGACGCCATCCATCAGTAACGTGTGAGCAGGGACGACCTGGGAACGACCAAATTACGGGCCCTTCTCGGAGCTGCCAGAGCCGACCCAGCTGCCCACTCTCCTATTCCCAGGGAATCAGGTGAGTCCACTCCCAGCAGGAGCGCCCATCCCGCCCCGGTGCGCACGGCTCCCTGGGAATGGCCGGCTCGGCCGTTTTCATCAGGGGCCACGCCTGCTGTGAGAACACGAGCTCGCTGTGCAAGGCGGTTTGACGTTCCACATGTGGCCAGTAGCTCAACCTATTAAGTCCGTGGCACAAATATTCCGTGGTCTTACAAGTTCTGGTCTGCCTGACCTGCCAGTCAGTGAGGGGCAGGAAAGCGGGAGCCAGGCTGTGAGGGTCTGAACCCCAACTCTGCAACTTACAGTCCCCCAACGGGAGACAGTCACAGCCAAGCTGCAGGGAAACTGAGGCAGCAAGCAGTTACATGCAAACAGCTCAGCCAGCATCTGACACTGGCAGTGTCTTCTGGCACTGCCGCCACGTTTCTGCCTCTCCTCTCCCCACCCGCCCCCACACAGGTACTCAGGAGATGCACTTCAATACACACACACACCCAATGCTGTCAAAGCGGACATTCAGGAGTGCGTCTTCCCTGGTAAACTCATCCACTTGTCCCTTGGCAGTGATACTCTTCATCCCAAATGATGCTTTCCGCCTTAAAATCTATTACATCTAATATCTGCGTGAGAGCTACGCCGACGATGGCTGTTATCCTGGCCACTGTTTATCTGTTGGGTTTCTCCCAAGCCCTTCCTGCGTGCCGTCATGTAATCGTACGTTTGAGGCGAGTGTCTCATAAGTAGCATGGAGTTGGATCTCGCTCGTAAATGAAGCTGGCCTGACAGCTGCGCCCTCCAGAACACCAAACACATTCTGTCTCATCGTGGCGTCTGCTGTTCCGGCCGCGGCCTGTTTCCCATCGAACCGTCCACCCCGGGGATTCGCCTGCCTGTTGCCAGCCGATTCTGTAACATTTTCTCTGACCTCCCGTATTTAGTAGCTTCGCTCTTGGTTCTCTGATGTGGTATTTTAATCCCTCTTTCTTGAGACCTGTTTGTACAGTGAGCCTAAGTGCCAGCGCCTTGCCTGGGTGCTGGAAAGCTCCGGCCACCACCAGCATGCACGGAGGCTCCCATGGCGTTTTCCCATTCCTGAACAGCTGTCCTTCTCTCGTGCCCGAACCTCGCCTTCTCTCGGTGCTGCCCCCCCAGGAACCTTCTCATCCTACTAACTAATCCCCTCTTTTGCTGTGTCTAAGGAATTCTGAACTTCAACCACCACAAGTTTGGTTGCTAAAAGTTCTGTTGGGCTCTTTCTTAAAATGTTTCTGTTCTTCATGTTAAATGTTTGAAAGCTCCACGTTTTCTGGTTCTGTTCCATCGCCGTTGTAGGCTGTTCGGGCTCTGGGTTCACCCCGGCACGTGCCTTCTCAGCCTCGTGAGCTGGTCTTCAGGGTGCTTTTCTATGGGAAAGCCACAGGCCAGGGCAGCCCCTTGAGCAGCGGTTCTCGGGGGCGGCCGGCCAACTGCCGCCATCCTGGAGACCCTTGCAAGCGGTCTCTGGGATCCAAACCATGTTCCCAGTAACAGCAACGTTACTGACCTTTGTCACCACGCTGACGTCCGCACCACTGGTCCAAAAGCGGTAAGTAAAATGCTGGCACGCTGGCAGAACCGGGGCTGTGCCACTGAACCGTGTTCTGGGTGCCGCACACTCTCGGTGAAAAAGATTAATAGAAGGCAATTTCATTTAAGGATGTCTTTGATGAAGTAGGAAAAGTTCTCAAGTTTATGATTTATATTGCATCATATCTCAACCCTGAGTAAACATCTTTTCCAAATTCCGCAGGGCAAAGTGGGAAGAGCATAGAAAGCACCGGAGATGTGTACCAAAAATGGTGACGTTTTTCTCAAAAAGCACCTGGTGCAATTGTTTGAGCTGTGAGCTGAGTTAGATACGTTTTTCAAGGAACATCATTTTTTACTAGCAAAAAATGACTAATAGGCAAACTGGTTACTCAAACTTTGGTTTCTGGCAGACATTTTCTCAAAAATGAACAAAGACTTGTCACTTCAATGAAAACAATCTACAATATGTGTCACTGATAATAATATGTGAGCTTTTAAGCCAAAATCGGAATTTTGAAGAACTTTTATCTGCTCCTCTGGGCTCAACAGGCTCTTCTCATAAGAAGAGGGTAAACAGCAATAGTGGGAGTTTTAATGCCATATAACAAAGGACGTCAGCATCCAGATGCGCACACTCCAGACACCCCAGCTTCCCAAATGGCCAATGTCTGATGTCACGGAGCCACGCGTGAGCAAAACATCCTCTCGGAGTGCAAGACAGGCCAATGGGTTTTAACGTAACGGGTACCAATGTGGCTTCAATGTCACATGGCAGTAACCCTAGGAAGCTGCCGCCTGGCAAGTGAAAACATCCACGATCACTGGAAAGGACTTTGAAGATTCTCCTCCCTCCTCCAACGACCCGCCTGCGTGAGGCTGGGCTGTTTCCGCACAGTCCCACCGGAAGCAGCCCATCACAACAGACTGAACCTAGCAGCGCAGGTGCGAATTCAGCGGTCTTCAGTCTCCTGTGATGTGAGACCCTTACCACAAAGGAACACGGTGCCCCCTTCTCACGAAACAGCTGTGCTGTGGGAAATACTAGCTCATCACAGAGAAATGTTACTTACAATAGCATGTAATTCCTTCATCATTGTTATTTTAGGATACTTTACTAAATATTTTCAAATTATTGCCATTTGGGTTTCTAACACAGTAAGGACAGTGAGAATTAACCCATAGGGGTAAGAGTTCTTTGAGCAACTCCGGACTCTCTAAGACGCAGACATGCAGCCAGAGAGCCTGGACAGGGACCGTGTCACTTTGGATTGTGGGCAGCACCGTGATCTCCCCATAGGAGCAGGCCTACCTGATGTGCACACCATGCCGGGACATAACACCTAAACGTTTACGTGCTACTGCATCTGACAAGTCCATTCAAGCTTACTAGCGCCCACTAGCGAGGTCACTGCTCCTCGTTTCTGGAGGGCTCCCCTCACCAAGGAGTCCAGCTAGCCTCTGCATTTCAGACAATTTTGGCTCAACATCACCCGGTGCCTCCAGGCATATGCTGGGAGCATGCAGCATCTCCCCCATCCTGGCCTGCCGTCCTCCTGGGGCCAGAGCCCCGCCCCCCCCAGAACTCTGTCCTCCATCGGCAACGCCCTCTCGCCACACCCCTGGCCACCAGGATGCACACCCCCAGGGATAGCAGGTTGGCGACCAAGTGAGGACCTGTACACGGCGAGTGCTCACCATGCTCTGGCCAAACACAGGGCACAGAGTCTCAGACTGCAGTCCCAAGGGAAGCCAAAACCACAGCTACCTCTCCAGAAAAAGGAGCCAATGTGGTTTTTGCCTTCTAGAACTTATCCAGCAAAAAAGCAGTCATTTCCATGGATGCTGGCTGGACGCGGTCATAAAGCAGAGTAGAAAACCTCAGGCTTCGGGGCTCCGATGTGGGTCCCAACACATGGCCCGTGATCCCCGGGAAGGGGTCTCTCTGCGTGTGGGGCTGTGACATCTGCCCTGCCCTGCCGGGAGGCCGAGACCACCAAGTGCACGCTGGGCTGTCACGGCCTCAGCCCTGCCCTGCTGTGACTGCCCACCGACCGCGGATGCCCACTCACGGGTGAGGGAGCCGCTGCACCAACTTGGCCCAGCGACTCTGCGTCCCTGCAGCCTCTCTGGCACGTGGATTTAGCACAATTTCCTCAAATGCAGGGAAGCAGGCTGAGAGCCCGCACTGAACAAAGCCACGCAGCATTCTCTACGGCGGCAACGAGGCAGGGGTGCGATGAGAAGGTGAGATGCTGGAGGAGGACGGGCCCGTGTGCTCAAATGACTGGCGAGCACGGGGCGGGTCCAGCAGTAAGAAGAGGGAGCGGGAAGGCGGAAGCCAGTGGTGCCGGGGGCCATGCAGCAACAGAAGCTTCCAGCCCCTCAGGGCGCTGCCGCCCCAGTCCATCCTTCCTCCTGCTTCTCCGTCAGCCCAGACCCTCACACTCACACGAACGAGACGGCAGTGGCACCGCACACACCAAACAGTCCCCTTGCCGAGCAGGCCCATCTCAGGGAAGGACCCACCTCCCCACACCCGCTGACGCTGGTAACTGGGGCCCCTCAACGCTGCCCACGGGAGGGCCGCGTGGCTCCCGTCAGCCTGCAGAGCGTGGGGAACGCACACGCCACACGCCACACGCCACCCTTGTTGAGAAGCCACTTTATCAGACAACAAGCCTCAGGTGACAAATGAAAAGCCAGTGTCACTTCCAGCGTAGAGCTGACTTTATTTACAAACAGAAGCAGGATAATCTTATATTTAAATGGCAGAAATTCCATCACTCATGATCAGAAAAGTGACATTTGAAATTTATAAATTCTCACATTGCGATTCAATCCGTTTTCGAAAGGGGAAAAAATGTCTTAAGTTTTGGGAGAAAGACGAAAACATGAAAACATGGATCGACGCAGGGAAATGACGACCGACGCGGGGGCCCAGACACGGCAGGCACATCTCCTCTGCAGACGCAAACAAGGGTCCTTCCATGACGGCAGGGCCTCCCGCCTGCTCTGTCCCTTCGGGGTTCCCAAAAGTCACACAAACCCACGCTGTGCTCCCCGGCACCATCCTTCCGGCTAATTCATTCACACTAAGCCTCGGGCCCGGCACTCGAGGCTGCCTCGCGTCGGAGCCTCACTCGAACCGCTTCTCGGGCAGCAGGCGAGCTGCGGCCTCCAGCGGCACGGGCGTCGGGCACAGCGCCAGGGCAACGGCTCAGGAAAGCCCAGCCGGACGCGTGCACCCCACGAGCTTCTCTCTCTTCGGGCGGAAGTGCCCCTACTCACCTGTGACGAAAGGGGTCCCGGCACAGCGCACAGGCACCAGCACGGCCTCCACCCGGGGCGCAGCCATCCCACGAGGTCCCTCAGGAAACCTCCACACGCTGCCGTGGGCTCCCCACCCACCGTCACCCCTCCAGGTCCCACTCAGCTCCCAAATCGGGTCCTCAGGAGCACATGTCTCAATGTCCTCACGACACCGCCTTGGGTTGACCCTGTGCCCCACACTGAGCTCCCGGGAGGCCTAGCCCGACACCCGTGTCCCTCCCAGGGCGGCGGGCGGCACCAGCACAAAGCATGCATCCAGGAAAGGGGTGCGGGCACAGAACGCACCTGAGACGGCCCGCAGCCCGCGGGAGGGCCCCCATCTCCTCGCCGCTTCCTGCCACACCGAGAGGCCCCAGTCCTCATCCCCGCTTTACGGGGGGCTCTCCCCAAACCCCTTTCCTAAAACCACCCCCGGCACTAGGAGACCTGCAGCCTTTCTGCGAAAACCCCAACCATCGGTCCTAACAGACACCAAGTCCGCAGACCCCCAACCACCCAACCATGGGGGGTCGGGGGGAGGGGAGGCTTCCAGCAGCCTGCGCCTCCCTGGGGACCAGGCCCCGCTGTGGTTCCGGGGACAGTGAGACCCCCCGCCAGGGCCAGCAGGCGCCGTGCGGACAGCTGCCCCTAGGCCCAGGGTGACAGAAGAGAGGCTGAGGCCCTGAACTGGACGCCCCGTGAGGGGTAGGTGGCCCCGAATCCAGTTCACCACCAAGGACAGGGAAATGGCTTATCCGACGACAGCCTACATTTGGTGCTGGCACCCCTGGGCGTCACAGGCAGCAGAGCAGGAGAGCTGGGCGTGTGCGGGGACCGGACTCCGCGGGGGAGGGGAGAGCCGGCCGCCAGGAGCCCTGCACCGCACCCTGCCGCCGGAACCGTCCCCAGAGGCGGGCGCGAGCGCACGGGCTCTCCCACGGCCAGTCAGCCCTGCGGAGGGGGCGCGAGCCCGGCTGCAGAAAGGGAGGCTGCGGAGGGTAGCGGCGGCCACGCTGGGCACGGGGGCAGGGGGCAGGGCTGCTCGTGACCCTGGTCTCAGGGCCGGGGCGGCCGTGCCGGGCCGGCGGGGGCTCACCTGAATACCGTCCAGCAGCCTGCTCATGCACCAGTACGTGTCGGCCTCCACGTCACGCAGCACGCCGGCGGGCACGCGGGAGACATCGGCGGCGTCCACGTCCTCCTCTGCGGGGGAAGCATGGGAAAGACAGCGAGCCGTTAACCCACGGGACACACACCGCGGGGCGGGGCGGGGGCGGGGCCGGTCGGAGACCTGCAGGCTGCGACAAGGGTGCACGAGGCCCTTTGCTCACTCTGCCTGGGTGGCTCCGAGTCTTGCCCCTCATCACTGAATGGTTCTCACTTTTAATACCTAATTAGTTGCAGATAATTAATATTCTGAGTCTTCTCCAATTAATTAACATAATTAATACGTTGTAAATTATTGCTTCTCAAGCATTTTGTACCCTAATCAGAGAGGACCTAAAATATATTCCTTATTCTTTTTTTTTTTTTTTTTTTTTTTTTTTTTAAATTTTTATTTCTAGGAAAGAGAGAGACAGCGTGAGCAGGGGAGGGCCAGAGAGAGAGAGGGAGATACAGACTCTGAAACAGGCTCCAGGCTCTGAGCTGGCAGTCAGCACAGAGCCCGACGCGGGGCTCGAACCCACGAACCGCGAGATCATGACCCAAGCGAAAGTCAGACGCTTAACCGACTAAGCCACCCAGGCGCCCCAATATATTCCTTATTCTTGACACAGATCTGAAAGGTTTTTCATTAAGGTGTTTAAAATTCTGCTTCTAATACAGTCACATACTCATTAGATAATAATTTCTCTAAAAACTAGTCTCCAAGGTTAGAGTTTCCAAAACCACGCTGGCAGGGGGAGGGGGCTCTGCTACAGCAGAAACAGGTATGGGAACAGGTATGGGAACAGGTATAGGCAGGAATAGGTAACAGTGATCGGGCAACTTCATTCTTCAAATGTAAAAAACTCAGTGAGAAAACCTAAAAGTTGTAAACTGCAGGGCGCCTGGGTGTCTCAGTGGGGAGACACTGAGCCGTCTGACGTCGGCTCAGGTCGCGATCTCCCATTTCGTGGGTTTGAGCCCCGCGTCAGGCTCTCTGCTGTCAGCACATAGACCACTTTGGACCCTCTGTCGGCCCCGTCCGCCCCTCCCTCGCTCACAGGCTCCAGCACTCACTCACTCTCTTTCTGTCTCTCTCAAAAATAAACATTTAAAAAAAAGTTTTAAAATGCAAACAGATGCCAGATTGAATTGGCTTATCAGAAGATTGAAAGGACTAATTTCAGATCCTTATAAAAACTGCTATTCTCCAGCATAACACTCATAAATGTTTTAAAAATTATGTATTCTATTTTTTTATTTATTTTTTATTTGGCCAACATGCATGGCATCTTCACAAGGCAAATCTTCTTTAAGAAAATAAATGATTCCACCGAGAACGTATTTAGAAAGCCCTAAGTGGGCAGAAAGGACGATCATTTAAGAGTAGGAACTGCCAGCGCCTGTTGAGCGGCTATCAGACGCCAGGCTTCCTCTCCGCTGTTCGTCGGACCAGCTCATTAACCCCCGTCACCCGTCGGTTATCACCAGCACGGCACCCTTGGAAACGGGGCACAGACAAACAGCAGCTTGGCCCGTCCGTGACCCCCCACGGCAGGATGGCGCTGTGCTCGCTCCTGGAGGTACATGGGGCTGGTGCCGCATGAGACCTGGAGCAGCGGGGTCCTCAGGGTGAGCCTGCCATGGCCTCGCCTGGCCACACTGCGGGGCTGCCAGGGACTCGGGGAACCGCCCTCCACCCACTCCCTGCTCACAGCAGAACGCACGACGGTAAAAACGGGCCAGGGGTCTGGGTGCCAAAGCCTGGCCAGACCCTCCGTGTGGGCCACTGAGCCTCCACAGGCAGGTGCGCCCTGGACATGCATCCCTGCCGGGTTCACGCCCACGAGGACGCATGGGTCCAGGCCAGCAACTCCACCCGTTTAGAGAGGAGGAAACTGGGTCTCCCAGGGCTCCTCGCCAAGCACACGAGGTCCCCCCGACACGACATGGTCCTGCTGGAAGATCAAGCTCGCAGGCGCCACGAGTCTTAAGTAGCCTCCTGGCTTCGGTGGAGTCAGTTCAACGTCGCAGCACACTCGAGCGGATCTGATGTCCTGCAGCCTCGGGGAGCCGGCTCAGTGACCGTCATCAGGGGGCTCCTCCCGGGACGTCTGCCATCAACATCGTCTCTCTTTCAAGGGCCATCAAAGCACCGAGATGTCTCCTCAGCTGGTCAGCTGTCACAGCAGGGAAACAAAGCCTCCTGGCCTCAAGCCCCCTCCCCCGGGCAGCGGGGCCCCCAGCGCAGAGGCGCAGGGCGCAGGCAGCGGCCTGAGGCGGCACGAGCCTCAGAGCTCCTTCTCGGTCTGCTCGGCTGGCTTGCCGCTCTATCCCAGGCCAGGTCATTGGGAGCCTCCATTACGTGTCACTTCCCACAATGGGCCGTTTGTTACTTGTCACCTTAATGAGTAACGGATTTAACCCAGAGAAGCCCTGGGCTGACCTGTCTTCCAAAGGCCAAGAGAAAGGGAAGGACCCTTAGTGTCGCAATGAGTTATGTGACCACCCTCCCAGGGAAGGCACCCGCTCACATGGAGAAGGCACAGAGGGCGGGCGGCACAGAACATTTCGGAAGCCCCGCACCGGGGTCGGGATTCAGAGCCGAGTCCAGAAACCCCTGTGGCTGGCACAGCTGGCCCCTGGAGGTCCCCAGGAGACTGGCACCAGTGGGTCTAGGGGCACAGCCCAGACCAAACCGAGCAAAACCAGCACATGTAGCACAGGTGGGGTCGGTGGGGTGCTAACCTACCTTACCATCTGCCATGAGCCTGGGGGACGCACCCCTGGGGGGCAGCCATAGGTTCTGAGTCAAAACCCCAAAATGGCCAATGGCTGTGACAGTTTTAACCCAAAGGTACATGCCCCCCACCCAGAGCATGCTGCCTCCACATCCTGGGGCAAGAAGGGGCACCAGGTGGGGAGGGAGCCTGAACCGGGAGCCACCAGGAAGCCCTGGGACCCAGCAGCCACGGAGCATGTGCTGCGTAGGACTTGGCCCCTCAAGCGTGTGCCATGGTGAGTGACGGGAGAGAGGCGGCACACTGCCCACTGAGCTCCCCCAGAGGAAACCAGGGGAGTGGAGGGATTCTAGGCAACCCCAGGCTTCAAAAGAAGAAACATTTCAAAGGGGAAAATCGTGAATCTGCAGGACAAAAGAGAACACGCAGAACTCGCCTGACAAAAGGAAGGGGGGGCCTCAGATGCCTGTCACATGGGGGGGTCCTCCGAATGATGCCTGGCCAGGGGGCTCTCAGGGGCCCACCCCTCTGGGCCACAGGGATTTGTGTTTGGCTAATTCTGACCCACAACACACAGTCCACAAGCTGCTGGAGGCGCCGGTTGCCACGGGAGGCGGGTGCCACACAGGGCACCCCCGGGCTGGCCCCGCACACGCCCGCCACGGCCTTCTCCCAGCCAGGTGGGGCCACAGGCCCCGGAAGGACAGGAAAGGCCAAGGGTACTGCGGCAACAGTTGTGCCCAACACAGGGCTGTGTTTCATGAAATTTAGGCCAGCCTGTTTCATTTGAAAGTGGACCAGACGCCGTGTCCTACTTTGTTCCGTGAGCACGAACACCCCCGCCAGCACGTGCAGCACGGCAGGCGCGCCGCACCGGGCCTCCTCCCCACGCTGTCCGCACACCACCCTGCGGGGCTGAGCCCTGCAGCCTGCGGGCCCCGGGCTGAGAAGGGTTGAGCTCTGACCCCCGAGCTTCGGGCAGCAGGGAGGTCGACACGGCCACAGCTCACCCAGGTGGCACCTGGGGACACAGACAAGGCACGGGCCAGCCCGAGGCAGATGGGCAGCCGCACGTGGACCACGCCGGCGTACAAAGGCCCAAGATGTAAGACAGACGTCTACTCTAGAACATCTCCTTCACCTTCTCATGTCATAAAAAGGCTTTAGGAGATGATTTAAATGAATTCTTTGAAAAGGCTGCCATGCCACACCATTGTTTAAAAAGCAATATGTAACATAATCCTGTCTTTATCAACAACGCCATGTCTATCAGAAACTCCACATTTGCATGTTGTACACACACTCGTGCAGAGAACACTGCTCAGAAAGAAACCAGAGACAGGACTGGGTGCCCCCGGGAAAGAGGGGGAGGGTGGTAATTATCCCCGCTCTTTACTTTTTACACAAGGGCAGAGAATAAATAGAAAAACAAATTTTCACTATTAACATGTACGACTTTTGCAGTAGGAGAAAAACACTGTTTATGCAGAGAGGATAGTTCCACCAACATCTATCTTTTCTACAGATAAATACCCCTAGAGAAGAGGTCCCCAAGGGTGGTTGGTACTGTCCTTCTAAGTGCTCCGAGAAGTCTGTGGAGCATGTGGAGGTCAGAACGGTAAGGGTGAGGGGACCTGCTGCCATTCAGAAGTGGGGACACTACTTGCCATCCTACAAAGTGTGAACAGCACAGAACACTAAGCATCTCCAGAGCCAGTCATGACTGTCCCGCTAGACGGTGAATGGGTGGCTGGGTGGGTCCATGGATGGGTGGGTGGGTAGGTGGGTGGGTGGGTGGGTGGTTGGATGGATGGATGGATGGATGGATGGATGGATTTTTTGATGAGTAAGTGGGTAGATGGGTGAGCAGATGGGTAGGTAGGTGGATGGATGGACGGATCAGTGGGTGGGTGGATGTGTGGGTGGGGGGTGACTGGCTGGCTGGGTGGATGGATGGACGGGTGGGTGGGCCAGTAGGAGGGTGAATGGGTGGGTGGGTGGTAGGTGGGAGTATGGCTGAGTGGGTGGGTAGACAGGTGGGTAGCTGAGTGGCTGGCTGGGTGGGTGGACTGGCTTGTGGGTGGATGTATGGCGGAGTGGCTGCATGGGTGGATGGATGGGTGGGTGGCTAGGCAGGTATAAGAAATAGGCAGGTATAAGGAACTAGTAAAAAAATGGAGAACATACAGCGTGGTAAGGAAAACACCACACAGGGACAGAATTGCTACTTAGCAGTATCTAAAAAGCTGTCTTGGGTAAAGAAAGAGCAGAAATGTCTCGTCCATGCTTGCACACCCAGAAAACTACATAGGGTCGATGCATAAGGAAGAGGCAGGCTGATGGGCTCAGACCAAGGATGCTGTGGTGATGAGGCTGCTCACGGGACAGCATCGTGGACAGAGCGCTTGTGTCTGCAGAGTGCGCCCTCCCACTACGTCTGAAACAGTCCCAGGTGAGCAGACCCAGCTGACAAACAAAGGGCCTGCAGGAGGCTACCACGCCAGGACGCAGCGGGGCCTGGCCACGAACAGAGTCCGGCTGACAATGGCCAACCCCTCGGTCTCACTGAGGCAGGGCGAGGCACAGACGGAGACCCCTGACTCAGCGAGGAGAGGAAGGGCCAGCCACGGCTCACTGATCCCCTGTGCCTCTACAGAGCTGAGAGGCACAACCTCACAGCTACAACAGCACTCCCCTGCTCATGACACCTGTCGTGGGCTAAAGAGCCTGTCACCACCACAGGCTGACTGGAGCTTTGGGTCTCCTTGGGACTCCCTCATCAGAGGCTCCGCGCCCATGACAATACCTGCCCGCTTCCACAAAACATCAGCGTGGGCCCCGGAAACGGCCACGGTAGCACAGGCCGGGATCCTGTAATGACCAGGGAGTGCAAGAAAGTAAAAAGGCCTGGCACGTGGCCAGGCTCTCCCTCGCAGTAAACCAAATGGGGCAGCTTGGTAATCACAAAGGGAGAAACCCCTCAAATTTAAACAGAGCCCGTGACTTCAAGGGATGGCGTGGCATGGAGTCCCGACGTAAGTGTGGCCGCGGCCTCGCACAGCACGAGCCGCGGGTGCGAGCCAACACCTGCGGGTGAGCCGTGCAGGTGAGGGAGGGGAGCGTGCCGGGCTGTTATGACTGTGTTAATCACCCACATTGCACAAACCCTGCAATAAACCTCTTCACGTAATTAGGAGCTTAACTGGTAATCAAAAATACTCTCTCCTTCATAAGCTCGCTGGAATCACTCTACGGTCTAATCTTTCGCATGGCGCAACTTGGGAGTTTTAAATTTGAAAGCCCGACACTTTGGTGATGGAGGTTTTAGCACTTAATTACATAGACTTGGGTTCCAAGACGGAGGGGAAAGTCCTGCTTTGGTAAGAGCGGTACCGCAACTCAAGACTGTAAATTCACAGAAGTCCGTGGCTCAGCAAAAACAACTAACGTTATGATCAGATTGGTTCAGCACTACGAATGTTTAATGCTAATACGGAGAATGGTCAACTCAAGGTTATAAATAAGCCACCATCAGGATTCCCAATTCTGTTATGTGGTTGAAAACCTGTAGCCCACAGACACGGGCATAGGGTGAGTGGACGAGGAGACAGCAGCAGACCATGGTCACAAGTCAGGGACAAACCAAGGACAACGTGCTCACTACGGGCAAGATGTCATGACGTGGCCACACGCACCTACCAGTCTTCCGGTGCTAGAGGGACCCCAACGACAAGAACCAACCTCCACCCCAACGTGGCCCCAATGGGGGGCCCCCGGCCCCACACAAACCGCAGGCAGGGGACAGCACTGGTGGGGAGCTGCTCCTCTGTCCAGAGGAGGCGCCCTGCTTCCTGGCTCCATGCGGAAGTGCACCCTTGACAATGTCTGCACCCGTGTGGGTACCGAGGCAAAGAGTGAAGGGAAGGTCTGTCTCTTTAATGATCCTTGTTTCTATGTGACTTTTGTAAAAGGAAGAATTTTAATTTCACAACAGTCTTTTGGCTTGACCAGATCTTTGATTTTTTAATAACGCTGTGAGTAGGAGTTTCTGTTAATAGAAATGCTACTGGTTGAAATACTGATTGATTGTGTTAACACGGACGGAGGACTTTCACTGTAGGAACCAGGCTGGGGGAGGCGGAGACAGAGCCGCCAGCACGAAGCCCAGGGGAAGTGGGGGACACATTCATTCACCCACTGACTCCTGAGTCACCCGTTCTCCGTTTACAGGGCTTGCTTATCAGGCTTATTGACCACTTATTTATAGGGAGATGTAAATGAAGAACCGGCCACATGGCGAGTGAGCAGTGTGACAAGGGACAGTCGGGAGGGACAGCAGGTTCAGAAGAGCTGAGTCCCGCTCGCCCCCGGCAGGCAGGGCTCTGGCAGGCGTGGCCTTGGGCTGAGCCTTGGAAGATGGCAGAACCAAGCCTTCCCCAGGAAGGAGAAGGGGGGTGGGGGGGAGAGCCCAGAGTCAGCTTACCCTTCGGGCGCCCCTGAGGCCGAGGCAGTGCACCCGTGGGGTGCCCCCGAGGCCCAGGCAGCACACCTGTGGGGCACCCCCGAGGCCCAGGCAGCAAGCCCGTGGGGCGCCCCCGAGGCCCAGGCAGCAAGCCTGAGGGGCGCCCCCGAGGCCCAGGCAGCAAGCCCGTGGGGCGCCCCCGAGGCCCAGGCAGCACACCTGTGGGGTGCCCCCAAGGCCCAGACAGCAAGCCCATGGGGCGCCCCCGAGGCCCAGGCAGCGCGCCTGTGGGGCGTCCCCGAGGCCCAGTTGGGAACAGCTGGTGGGGACCCCGGTACTGCAGCCCAGCGCCTGGCTGCAGAGCTGCGCTTCCTCCTGGAGGGAAGCGGGGTCCTTGGAGAGGCGCGCACATCAGGGTAATGCCTCACACTGGCGTCTGCCAGCAGGGACGCAGGCAGAGAAGGGAACCCATCTGGGGACAAAAGCAGGCCAGAGGCACTGGAGGTGTTCCCAAGCAGAGTCTACAAACCCCAGCCGCTCCTGAGGCACAAAGGAGAGTGTGGGCCCCCCTGCCGATGCCCCTCTGGAGAGGCAAGGCTGCCAGAGAGTCCAGTGGGCCCCCCCACAAGCTATCGGGCCCGGGGCCGTCCACTGCAGAGGAGAGAAGGCCCACGCTGACACACCACCATGTGCGCCATGGTCCCCTCTGTGTTTCCTGCACAAGAGTCACCAGCTGCACCCCCTACCCCACACGCCATGTGGTTACTTGTGCTCCCTCAGGCCCCTCAGGAGCAGGACCACACTCTCTGGGACCCCAGCACCCCCACCAGGGCCCAGCACACGGCAGGTACTTGATAAATATGCACCAAGCACGTGAATGAATCCGGCCAGGAGCTCATGGTCAAGGAAGGCGGAGTAATTACGTAAACAACTGGAGCAGCTGGTGGCCACCAGAGGTGCCCGGCGCTGGGGACCTCTTGTTGGGGCACAGGACGAAAGTCCTCCATCATGTAGGGCCATGGCATGAAGGGACATGAGGAAACATGAGTAGAAAGGGGCAGACTCCCTTCCTCCTGGGCTGTGCTGCCATCAGGGGACCAGAGAGGCCCCCACCCTTCAGAAGAGACGGCAGACTACGCACACAGTGCGCTCGCCTGAGTCAGGATAACGTGAAAGCGCAAGCTGATAATAAATCAATCCATTAAACTGATTTACTCCCTTTACCTAATTAAGTCAAAAATAATTCCTCAGAGGATAAATGGGTCTTTAAATCAATCAGCAAAATGCTCTCTCACTCAAACCATTAATAACGCAGCCAAACGGAAAGACTGACCAACACGTGCCTGAAAGCCTGGGCGCGTGGCCTCGGGCAGGGGAGCGAGGGGTGCACGTGGGGTGCTCCCCGGCCCGAAGTGTCCCCCAACATGTGAGCAGACGCCTCACCCAGGGTGAAGATGACAGCCAGACGGCAGGACCAGCCCGGTGCGCGGGTCAGAAAAACCGTCCCGAGGAGAAGCCCGGGGCAGGAGAGACCGCGGTCCACAACGCCACGTACAAAGTTTACATGGCGTTCCGTGGGGGAAAACTAGAAAGTAGGACAGTTTGTCTTTCTGCATCTGGGAAAACTCTACCAAAAATCACTGTGCAATGAGAAACACACGTATGTCTGCTGAACATAAGGAAAATACCCAAGAAAGTTACTTCTAAAAGTCAATTCAAAACATAAAGAATGGTCAACAGCACTAGCTATAAGCAAATTCAAAATCACACCATGAGGTACAGCAGTTCACCTGTTTCATAAACCGATCCATTGTCAACATCTAAAATACCCACCATGATACCAGTAATGGGAAACAGATCGTCTGCGAAGGAAAGGATAAATGGGTTCTGGAAAAACCACCTGACGGCAGATGTCAGAGTCCTTGAGAAGCCACGAGCTCCGCGGAGCCCAGACGGTGTGCCAGGCACGTGAGGGGGGCTGGGCTCCGAGGCGGGAGTCCTGGTGCTAAGGGACAGCCAGCAGGCTGCCCGTGGGTCCCCCGAGTTGGACGGTGAGATGGGGGTTACCTGCATAACCATCAGACTTTACCAGTAACAGCACAGCGAAAAGACAAGAAATGCACTCACGGAAAATCAAGCTGCAGGTCCCTCTGCTGCTGAGATGAGGCAGGGTCTTAGAGAACCGGCTACTTGGAAGACTTTGCTGCTCTGACCGAGGGACGCTCCGGCTCTCAGGGACAGCCCCAACAGGGCAAGGCCAGCTGGGGCCATTTACAAAAAACTAAGTCACTGTCACTGTCCATTCTTGGTCCTCGATAAATCATTCAGACACGTCAACTCCCGAACTCTGCTCATGTTTTCATGCTACTCACATCCCAGCTGGGATTCCACTGACCCAGTTCACAGCTAGACTGGGGTGTGGCATTCCCCAGTGCCCAGCCTCTGCATGTCACACACAGAGACTGAATTGGGGTTTACGGCATGGCCTCTGCAGCAACTCCCACACGCCTGCATGAGTGGCCGTCTGCGGTCACTCCCCAGCACGGCCTTGCCAGGAGCCAGGCCGGCAAACCAAGATCTCAGCAGCCCTGGCAGCGCCCCGCCAGCCCATCAATCAGGACTTAACACATCTCAGCACAGTCCTTCCTCTCTGCCACAGCCAGCAAATGAACAATAAATGGGGAATAAAATACTGCTCACACTGTACCTAACCCAACCGCGTGGAAATGACATTACCAAGGAAAGGGCCCGCGGCAACGACAAACAAAGTCTGGACGCAGGGTCTGCACACTGGACCACGAGGTCGAAGCAAAATGGGACGCCTCCTTCCCTTCCCTGAAACCTACTCCTGCTCAAAATAACGGACTCAACCGTGTGGCTCTGAAGTGTCAGCGAAAATAAACACGTTCCCCCAAAAAGAACATGCCGACTTCATTTAAAATGAGGGCTCTTCCCTTCCCTGGCTCGTGGCTGCCATGAATGCTACAGGCCACCAGAGTCAGGGGGCCCAGTGTGGCTGCCGTGCACCGAGAAGCTACCCTGAAGATGCAACTGTGGAAAAGTCCAACAAAGAAACCACTCCGAAGCGGCAGCCAGCCAATGTGCGCACAGCTCTGCGGCCCTCCCCGCCCAGGGTGCCACACGTACGGCACCGAACCAGGGCCCCAACCTGCAGCACAGCCAAGTGTGGGTGCCTGCCAGGGAATCGACAGCTGCCAGCCAGGAGGGGCGGCTGTCCCCCCACTAACAGCAGCCATCACCCACGGTCCAGTCCAAAGCTCTGCGTCACGGGAGGCGCTCAACACCCTCCTGCTGGACCCAGCAGAGCACGTTTCATCCTGGGAGGGTTCCATTTCCCTCAACAGTAAACAGGAAGCACGCTGGGAACTCAGGAATCGATGGCTGTTCCATTCAGAGCCAACAAACTTGGCCGGAGACCACTGCTCAATGGGCGCAGCAGGAGCGCGCAGGCCTCGGGAACAGCGGGGCCCGGAGCAGGCGCCGAGGGGGCAACGTGTGCCTGGGGAAGGTCCCCAGGGCACCTCCAGGTCCCGCAGGCGTGTGACGATCAGGCACTGGCTATTTTGAGTTCAGTCACAGAAAATCTGAAGGATTCAAACTTGTAATTAAGGGGGGGGATCCACCCCATGTCCATCACCTAAAGTACAACCAGGAGACCCGACTACGTCTGCGTTCCAATCTTTTCTGCACGTACTTTTCACTCAGCGTTGACAGGACTACAGTTATCCTGGAAAGATAAATTTGTATGCTATCGAGGTCTGACATTCGTAATGAGAATTTTCCAATTTATGACACTACTTGGAGCCGCGTTCCAGGAAGGTGCGCACGAGGCTGCAGGACCAGTGCTGCCCCGGGAGCGGGCCGCACCCCTACTGGCTGCCAGCCTCCCAACGACGAGGAAGGTCCCCAGGAGCATCCTTCGTGCGGCTCCTCGAGATAAACATCTCAAATGAAATCAGTACATAAAGAGTAAGGGCATTTTAGGGCTCTTGACAGATACTGGGGATCATTTTCAAGGAGGGCTCGCGATTTACGCCATAGCCCGCGTCATCCAGGACCACTGGCCCCGCCGACCTCTCCCCTCTCTGCTGACTACGAAGACACAAACAGCTCAGGAAAATGAGGCTTAATGTGCATTCCATGGTGAAGTGTGACTTTTTGTCCACACGACTCTTTGTGACTGTTCCTCGAAGCCATTCTTGATCACTTGGTCCCAGTGGCGGCCACACAAAGTGGGGGGTCGGGTCTCCTTGTCCCGGGAAGGGCTCCCTCTGGCCGGGGTTCACACACCGGCGCCTCCTGCAGGAAAGCACACTTGGCACGGGCAGAATCCCATCGCAGAGCACCTCGCCCAGGCTGTCCACAGGGCTCGGGCCTGCACTGCACCCGGGCGGCTGCACAAACACGCAGGGGCCTACGGTCACTGTGGAAAACGCACGAGGGACTAAGCAGCCTGCACCACTACGGCGCAGGCTAACCTTCCACGGACCCCACACCCTCATCCTGTCCGGCTGGCAAACTCTGCAGGGCACACCGTGCCCAGACCCTGGCACCATCCCACCCTCCATGAGCCCAGCAAGCCTGCCTGCTGCTACAGAGCCTCTGCGGCACAGAACTGTCACTGACCAAGGGGCTGGGGTCAAAGGTCTTCCAGTCCCCGCCCCCCCGCCCCAACCACACCGCCTGAAGAAATGGCTTCTGGACTTCTTTGTCCTGTCTGTACCTGGATCATAAGACGCACAACGGAGGACGCAGTGCTGGATGTTACAAGCCCTGGGGCAACCTGGTACCTTCCAACACTGTACCCGCCGCGCACAATTTCCGTATCTGTGTCGTGTGGGTATGCGCTCAGCGGCTGGGCCTGCCGGCGTCCAGCTCAGGCCTGAAGAGCTAACTACCATGTGAAGGTAGGGCCCCAGGTGTGCAGGCAATGGGCAGAGCACAGTCACAGGCGAGCCCACGCGTGGGTCTGCACCTCCCAGATGATGCCCAACGGCCATCTGCCACGTGTCCTGAAATCCTTAACTGGCCTCTGGGAAGCGAGACTGTTTCCGTGCACTGGTGTAAGGGTCTCTGTTTACTCCAGGGCAGGGAAGAGTGGAGAACTCGGTACTAACACCCTGGGAGAAGAGATGAAGCGACCCCAACCAGCACCAGGCTCTGGGCAGGTGAAGGGCGAAGGCCCCAGGCAAAGCCTCAAAGGCCTGTACTTGTGTTGAATCACTTTCCTGTCATTTCCCACCGACCGTATGAGACTCTCCTCGTGCTAGGAACCCGGCTGTGGGTTTTCTGTGCTCTAAGAACATGCACTTTCTTCGGTGGAGGGTCACCCTGCTGCGTTCCGCAGGGGGCACCAGACGGCCCGGCTCTCCTGTTAGTCGTAAGGAGGGAGAGGACGGGCTCAATCAGACGTAGCAGCAGAGACTCCTGACCTGTTTTGTGCTCAGTCACCAGCGGCCAGGCACCACTGGGACCCTGCTCCGCAGGCACAGGAGAGAAAAGCGGGTCTGAGCCTGTGACACCACCCTCCACGGTGTGCGTGTGGGCAGAGAACTGCACAAGGAGACTGGGCATCACGAAGGCGTTGGGAAGTACCTGGGGGTAGAGCCAGAAGGCCAAATAACGCAAGTCTGCTCAGAGGACCAAGGAGCCAACTGAAATCAGAAGGCAAACACGGCCCTCGGGTCAATACAGTGAGGGAATCCGAAAGACCAAGTCCACACTGATGCCCAAAAGGACAGAAGGTGTGAAATACGCCAGAAAAGTAACACAACACACAGAATGTACCAAAGAACAAGTGGGCACAGCGATGGGGTCAGGGCACTCAGAAAGGAGGGTGGGGGGGGGGGGGCCGTGGTCAGCTCTGACCCCCGCAAGGGCAGGTCCCATGAGCTTGTGGCGGCGGCACCAGCACGAGAGAGGCCACGGCAGGCGAGAGCAGAGGCAGGCCCTCCCTTCCAAGGCCCCCTGCCAGAGTGTGGCCGCCGGGGGACCGCCTGGGCACCCACAGGCCCCGCAGACCCGGGAGGGGAGGTCGTGCCGGCCCCCACCGGTCCTCCAGGGGGGTGCACATCTCACAGGCGCCTGAGTCCAAGAAGCCCCTCATGCGTCCCCTCCCCACCACCACCCGTTCCCAGCTGCCCCCTCCCGCCCGGCAGGGTGACCGCGGACAGAGACGGGGACAAAACCCACATACGGGAGGCCCAGCCCATGCCTGACTTGTCCTTCACATAGCGTCAGGGCCGGTTTCCCTTTGCTGTTTCACCGTATGGCCTGGAAAGGACAGGCCACGAGCCCCAGGCCCCGCAGCGCAAGAAGCAACAGAAACCGCTCGCTGAGGCCTGGGGGCGGCACTCAGGACACGTTCTCATCGGGGGGCCGCCTCCATGGGCCACAGCGATACCCACCTCTTTTCACACTTAACTAAAACAAGAGCTTCATGCTCGTCAGGTGGAAAGAGTGACCGTGGGGTGGAGCTCAGAGGAAAATACCCTCTCTCTCCATGGGGTTCGTGCAAGAGCCAACCACTTGGGGAGCGCAGCTGCCGCTCCGTCCCACAGGCAGCGTGGCGGGGGTGAGGGGGGTTCTTGTCTCTGGAAGTAAGTACTTGCTCCCCTCACACTCAGAGGCGGCGAAGGGGGAGCAGGAGGTGCATGGGGACCCACCCCCACCCGACGACACAGCGGGACTGGGGCACCGGGTGGCAAGCTCTGCCGGCCCCCGACCCCCAACCCAAGAGAACCAGAAAGACCTGCTCTGGCTTTAAAGGCCTCTGGCTCTGTGCCACCCCAGGGGGCCACAGGCACCACGGACAGGAAGGAACCGCAAGGCCTTCGGGCAGAGCCCTCCGGACCCACTGGCGAGAACCACCACCTCTGGGTCCCTGTCCCAGCATTCCCACAGCCCTGCCACGTCACAGGACTGTCTCCCACCTGGAAGCAGGAGCTGCGGGGGCCCTTTGGGGGGAGAGGGGGCAGAGCTCCACGTACAGAGAACCCACCCCCGCATCTGTGAGGGACGCAGCCCCACGCCTCACTGGGACGGCCGTCCCTTCCTGGGGGAGGCAAGCAGGTCTCTTGGCCAAGGTAAGGGCATGTGCGGCCCTCCTCCAGGATGGCCTCCAAGGGGCTCCACATCAGCACCCACAGAGCCATTCTGGCCTCCAGGGCCAGGCCCTCATTTTCCCTAAACTGTCACGTGCACAGGCAAAGAGGGGGTGTTCTCACTGGGTCCCACAGACCCCATCATTCGATGCCTGGCCCGGGCACATGGCTGGCCAGAAGCGGGAGACCCCACCTGTCCTATGAAGAGGGAGCCCCGGCTGCCCAGCTTCACCTCCGGGCCCTGCCCCCCCCGCCCCAGTGCAGCCCTGCCTCCTCAGGCTCCCCTTCCCTCCTCCAGATCGAACCCCAGGCATCCCTCTGGGACCCAGTCGGGCTGGGTCCTGCTCCAAGCCTCGGCAGCACTGAGCGTGCAAATCTCAGATCCCCAAGAGCCAGAGCTCAGGGGGTGCATCGTGGTTCCCCACCGAAGCCCTCACACGACAGGTGAGGGGAGAGACGCCCCAGCCAGAGGCCGGCAGACCCTCCCTCACCATCTGGTGGCCATGCCGCCACCTCAATAAACAGTCACCAGCCTGGCCCGCGGACAACGGCCTCTGCGTGCTTTCCCGACACAGCACCCTAAGGATAAGAGCACGTCAGGGCCGCAGCAGACACGAGGTGTGCCCCAGGGCAAGTGCCCCCCCCCATGGTGACCCGGCAGACTTCCGCCCCAGGGCAAGTGTCCCCCCCCTACAGTGACCAGGCAGACCTCCACCCCAGGGCAAGTGTCCGCCCCCCGGCGGTGACCAAGCAGACCTCCAAAAGAGGAGGTCACTCCAGCTCTCGACACGGACATGGGAGCGACCTTGCTGACAATGCTTCTGCGACAATACGTGATTCCTGTCAATACCCTGGAGAACACAGAAAAATACGCAAAGGAAAAGCAAAGCATCCATCAATACGCCACGCAGGCAGCATGGACCCTTGGCACACGTCACTGTATCCGCTTGCGAGGGTCACCATCGCCTCCCACGGACCGGGGGGCTTACACATTTGTTACCTTGCAGGTTAGAGGCCCTGGCGTGGCCAGAGCTGGCCCCTCTCCGGCTTGCAGAAGGCCGTCTTCTCCCTGCGTCCTCACGGGGTCATCCCTCTGTCTGCGTTTGTGTCCTGACCTCCCCTCCTTATAAGACCAGTTTGTACTGAAGAAGGGCCATCGATGGCTTCGCTTAACCCTAACTGTCTCTATAAAGACCCTCTCTCCAAATTCAACCACGTTCTGATGTCCCAGGGCTTAAACATCCAACACATGAATTTGGGGAAGGAAGCAATTCAGTCCATAATACACGGACACACATTTCTGAATAACCCAGAGTTGAGACTGCCTATGAAGCTTTCTGCCCTATTGTTTTTATTTATACCCTGGTCGCTTTCCCCTTTCTGAAAAAGTACTTGTTCGGAAATCAGGTTTGAGCCCGCGTGGATATCCCTGAGCCACAACTGGTTTAAACCCCCGAAGGCTGGGCGGCGGCGTCTGCGCTCCTACGGGGTCAAGCACCTCACGGTGGGTTCCCACACCCCTGTCTCCAGGGCGTCCCTTCCTACTTGCTCCAGACAGGGAGGCACAGAGCCTCCCAGCGAGCCTTTCGATGAGCGGACAAGTGCTTCCCAGCGAGCCTTCACCAGAAGATTACAGGATGTCAGTCTCACCTCACCCGAAAGCACCGAGTATTATCCTTTTTAATCTCGGCTAATTTGATAGACAAAAATAGAATTGCATTCTTGGTTCAATTTGCATTTTCATTACTTACAAAGCTCCACTTTCTTTTTTAGTTTATTAGTCATTTGTGTTTGTGACTTTGCGACATCTCTGCTTTTTCTAAAAAGCATTTTTTAACTATACATCCGCTATTTACAGACACGAAGAAGTGGCTCTTTAAAGACAAATGCCACACAAAACCCACTCCAAGAAGAGGCAAGGGCCTCAGTGGCCCTAGGTGAAGAGGGAGCTACCAATCCAAGCAAACCCTTCACGTCAGCGTGGAAGGTCCTGGAATTCTGACATCATGCTGGGGTGGCCGGAAAACAAGTTCCCTGTTTGACCTTTCTGATTCAATTCAACATTAGGGGACTTTTAATCTAATATGTCAATATGTACTAATGAACCCTGCTTGGGGCAAGTCAAAATTAACAAAGCACTTCAATAATAAATCAGAAAACCATAATTGGAATTTTAATTTTTATAAGTAACACAGCACCTAACAGTGCAGCCAACATTATATCGCCGCCACATAATTACACCACAACATATTCCACAGCGCATCCTCCACACTCTTATTAGACTCATAAAATATGCTTCCAAAATGAGAAAAAATAGCTGTCAAGAACTGCATCTTATTATTCAACTATTAAACTTTCTTAATCATCAATCAGTTTAATTGCCCCTGACATGAGTTATAAATAACATTTTGTGGTTCAATAAAATACTACAAGCATAACCCCTTCGCTCCCGAAGCTGGTTAGAAACTCTTCCTCAGATATTCCAAAATGCTCTACTTACCCCTCCATGGGGGCTTGGTCATCTCCGTCTCTCGTGGATGGAATACTCTGAAACATGTTTCTAACTCAGGCAAAAAAATGTCCAAGAGTCGCTGTGTTCGGCTGCACAGTGCTCTTTCTCAGTTAGATCTGTAATGCGTGGATGTCCCGCCTCGGTGCTGCCCAGACAGTCCGCTGGATGAGGACGTGAGTGCCTGACCCGGCCCAGCTGCTGTGACCCATCGCCCCTCCAATCCCACAGCGTGGCGCCCCACGCTCCCGCTCTCCACCCCAAGCTGGGGCCGCAGCAGGTGCCGAGACAGCGGCCTCCCTCCAAGGGACTCAAAAATGAGAAACGGCTAAAACAAAAGGCAAAACTTACCTACATACTGACCACGCCACTCTCCCCTCATCAGTCACGACCCAGATGCCACACGCCGGGCTGCACGCAGCCAGCGGGCCATCCATCTCCAACAGCCTGCCTGCTCGCCATGGGGGACGTTCGGCAGCAGAGGTCGGGACTCGGGAAGCCTGGGGGACTCCCCGAACGCCCCGGGTGGGCCCACTGTCTATTAAACGCATCCACACAAGCCTTTTCTTCTCCTTTGTAAAAGCTCTATCACTACCTAATCCAGGAACGATGCAGCCACCTGGGTCAGCGTCGGTCTTGCCCAATACAGTGCAGGCTCCCAAAGACCTGGGGAGGGACAGCCTGCAGAGCCACCGGACAGGTGCCCTAGATGCACTGGCTGCAGGCCCGATGGAGAGAGAGGCACACAGCACGCTGGCCTCCGAGGAGGGAGGCGTAGGCAGGCTTCATGGAGGAGGGAGCCCACTGATTCAGGCCTTGAATGATAAACAGGCAGAGTTTTTAGGACACGTGCATCCAACCAGCTGACCTCCCAGGTACTTGCTGTCCCACAGCTTCCCTGGGACCCCACGATGCAACCCCAGCCAGCAGCAGGGAGCCCCCATGCAGGGACCCCCGGGCTCACAGGACGCCACTTGTGTGCCTCACGCGCCTCTCCCCTCGGCCGAGGCCCTCCTTGGGCCGGCTGCACTGCCCGCCACTCACAGCCCCAGCGCAAGCACGCGGCGTCTCTGGGAGTGACGGACGACCACGCGATCTGCTCGCCGGCACCAGGGTCCTGGGGACTCAGCAGGACCAGGCCCCGGGCCTAGTCCGGTGCTCAGCCCCCGAAAGCACTTAAAAACGTCTGTGGAGCAGGCAGGCACACCGACGCACAGATGAAAACATCAAATGCTTACCTGGGGCTTTCTGGCTTATAGAGTGTTTTCTGTTAAATGAGGTCTTTGGGGTTTTGTTGTTGTTGTTTAATACAAATGATTCCAGGAAGGAGGTTCTAATCCCAGGAAGGACACTGAACAGGAGCCCGAGGCCGGGACAAACACGGCGAGGCCCGCAGAACCGCAGGCACAAGACACGAGGGACGGGGGAGGCAGGCGGGGCGACCGCGGTCGGGGCTCCGAGGCAGCGCTCTGTGCCCGAGTGAGGAAGCCCAGGGAGCCAGGGCCAGCTCCAGGAAGGTGAGGCCACCAGGGCAGCCGAGCAGGGCACCACGTGAGGCAGGACCCGGCTGTGCACCGTAAGCGGCGACCCTTGGCCGTGAACGGGGAAACCGATGAGGTTCGAGAAAACACTCGATTCGCTGATTCAGCTGACACACCCTGAGCAAAGCCCGACAAAGAGACCCTCCATGGGCCCACCGCCCCGCCCGGCGTACGCAGCTGAGGTGCCCCAGGCCACAGGACCGAGCCCTAGCCCAGGGCCAACGGCAGGCAGCTACCCACTCACACCTACTTCAGAGGTAGAAAGGCAAACCCAGCAAGGCCACGGACACGTGCAAAGTCACACAGCCCGTGAGAGGCGGGGTGGGAAGGCAGCACAGGCCCAGCTACCACTCCGCAATGCCCTGGCGGGTCCCAGGATGGAGATGGCATTTTACCCAGACATACAAGAGCCCCGTCTGCCCTCGAGCTTCCTTACGGCCGGAACTGAGCGAGCTGGTTAGGACTTGGGCTCTGGAGTCGGGCAGTCGGGGCTCTGCAACTCCTGGAAGTGGCCGCGAGCAGACCCGTTCACCTCCACAGCCCTCAGCTTCTCCCCTACAACCCTTACCAGCATCAGCAACACCCTCCTCTCCCGGTCGTGGGGAAGACGCGCATGGGCACAGCCACGGGAACCAACGCGCCTGACCCAAGTAAACTCTCAATAAATGTTAGCACCGGCACTGGCTAACTTCCAGGGGGTTCTATGAATTTCCAGCAAGTGGAAAAAAATGTTAACCACAGCAGATTTCCCACAGAAACTATGCAGGACAAGAGACAATGGAATGACTTCGTTATAGTAGGAGAAGAAAAACACCGTCCATCCAGAATTCTACTTAGTGAAAACATCTTTCATACCGAGAAATAACACTTGTTCACACAAACAAAAGCTGCAGTACAAGAAACGCTAAAGAAAGGTCTTCTGGAAGAAAAACAGGATACCAGGTAGAAATATAGAACTACACAAAGATATGAGGAAGACGGATAACGGCAAAGATGCAGGTAATGAGAAAAGGTGTCTGTCCAGCCTTGAAGAGCATTAACAATGAGTACACCTCCTGCACGGATCTTGGCTGCTGCAACTGGGGGAGCCGGGCCCCGGGGAGGACCACCACACACTCACAGAGGGGACCGGGCATCAACAGAAAGAGCACTCGGTGGCCAAACCTGAAACAGTGCGAGCACTGGGGTGCCTGGGGGGTTCGGTGGGTTAAGCGTCTGACGTGGGCTCAGGTTATGGCCTCACGGTTCATGAGCTCCAGCCCCGTGGTGGAGCCTGCTCAGATCCTCTGTCCCCCTCTCTCTGCCCTGCTCGTGCTCGCTTGCTCTCAAAAATAAACGTTAAAAAAAAAATAGCGTGAGCAACAAAATGGCGTAGCACTGGACCACACCCCAAAATATAAAACAAGAATCTAGGAGTCCAGACTGATGTACATGGCTGAATAAATTAACAAATGAGGAAGAGACAAATTTCTCTTGCAGAGGAACTCTAAATAATTAACGTAAATGCTCTACCCTCAAGGACGCGGAGGAAGGCATGTGGGCGCGGTGTGACCTCCTTCTAGAGGGGACAGGAGGGAAAGGGAAGGCGGAAGTGTAACTTTTCCGCGGAGAAAACTGACAAACACACCTCAGCCGGGCAAGCAAGGTCAACACCAAGAGCGATAAATCATGTTGACAGCACGCACCCTCGATGGGATGGGACACGAAGGGCACTTCCTTCTTTGTCGTTCCACCCGAACCCAGAGCCCCAGTCTGACCACAAGAGAAACATCAGACAAGCCCAAACTTGGGGACACTGCACACAATATGTGACAAGTACTTAAACCATCAAGGTCATTAGAAGCCAAGGTGATTAGGGGTGCCTGGGTGGCTCAGTCAGTTAGGCGTCTGACTTCAGCTCAGGTCATGATCTCACCGTCGGTGAGTTTGAGCCCTGCATCGGGTTCTGGGCTGACAAGCTTGGAGCCTGCTTCATATTCTGTGTCTCCATCTCCCCCTGCTCCTCCTCAGCTTGCACTCTATCTCTCTCTCTCTCAAATAGGGAAGGGGAGGGGAGGGGAGGGGAAGGAGGGAGGGAGGGAAGGGAAGGGAAGGGAAGGGAAGGGAAGGGAAGGGAAGGGAAGGGAAGGGAAGGGAAGGGAAAGAAGGAAGAAAGGAAGAAAGAAGAGAGAGAGAGAGAGAGAGAGAGAGAGAGAGAACGCCAGCCAGCCAAGGTGATTAGAAACCAAGAAAATCTGAAAACCTGTCTCCATCTAGAAGACCGAGGAGACATGACTATCAGATGTCACGTGGTTCCCGGATGGGCTTCTGAACAGAAAAACGACCTGAGTAAAAGCCCAGAAAACCTAAATACAGGCCATCCTGATTTACCAATATTGATCACTGAGCTGAGACCGTGTTCCCAGGCACGACGTTTACAGCAGGGGCGAGGGGCAAAGGGAACTCTCAGACTATTTTCTACACTTCTCTACAACTCCAACAATACTCTAAAATTTAAAGTTTGTGTAAGAAACAAAAGGAGAACTCTCACAAGCGAAGCCTACAACAGCGTACCACACACACGCCCGAGCCCAGGGGGCAGGAGACGGGAGGCGGGCATGCGACGCTGAGAAATTCCACGCCTTGCGTCAAGTGGTAAGAGTACTACTAGAAGCTAGGCTGTGACAGGTTGAAAACGTGTATTGTAAACCCTGGAACAAGCCCTAAAAAATAAAAAAAATAAAAAAGACGTGTGACTGAAGAGCCAACCCAGGAGATAAGACGGACTCGTAAAAAGAACTCAATCTAAAGGAAAGCACGTGAGTGCAGCCCCGGGGCAGGCCAGCCATCCCACCGCGTCTGGGCCTCCGGCTGCGGGACCGAGACACTGACCCACAGGGGCTGGCAGCCTCCCTGACACCAGAGGCAGGGGTCTGGTACCAAGCGGGAGGGGCCGGGGTGACGACCTGATGACCCCGGAGACAGCCCTGGAGGCCTGAGGAGGCCTGGGTGCCGCGTGCGGGGCGCAGTGGGGGCCGCTGAGGCCCTGAGCAGAGGCAGTCGTGTCCCTTCGCACAGGATGAGGGCCTGTCCCGGGCACGCTGGCCAGGACGAGCTGCTGAGAAGTGAGACCAGAGGCAGGGTGACAGGTAAGGGGAGGGTCCAGTCAGGATGGGCGGGGGATGGCGCTGCATCAGCCCCAAGGGCACGCCGTGACTCCTGCACCTCCCAGGATGTGCCCAGGAGGCAGGGGGACACACGGGGGCGGAGCTCAGGATGACCTGGGCTAGAAATCTGGCAGCTGAGGGGCGCCTGGGGGGCTTAGTTAATGGACTTAGGCTCAGGTGATGATCTCATAGTTTGTGGGTTCGAGCCCCGCATCGGGCTCTGTGCTGACAGCTCAGAGCCTGGAGCCTGTTTCAGGTCCTGTGTCTCCCTCTCTCTCTGCCCCTCCCCTGCTCACACTGTCTCTCTCTGTGTCTCGAAAATAAATAAAATGTTAAAAAAAAAATTTTAGAAATCTGGCAGCTGAGAACACTGGGTCTCAGCCTTGCAGGCCAGCCCTCGTCCGTCCAGAGCTGGTGAAAACGACGCCTCCCTCCCCTGAAAAAGAGACACACGTGGCATGTTTGGCATCACTTCAAGGGGTTCTGAAACCCGCTGGTTGAAAAACCGCCACATCGGACGGCATGGGGTGGGGGGGCCACCAACATGCAGGAGGCCACCGAGGGGAGCGGGACAGCGAGAGGACTCTGCTGGCCCAGGACGGAGGCAACGGGGAGGGGGGTCACCAGGACGGGGAGGCCAGGAGGCCGCCATCCTGAGCTGGCCGCGCGAAAGCTCTGAGGAGGGAGTAGTCAGTGTAGGGACAAGCTGCGGAGGGGCCACATCAGCTGCAAAACGTCAAGGCTGTGCGGGGTGCTCACTAGTGACATCACCAGGGCACGCTCCCCGAGCCTCTGGTGGCAACGGCCCCACCGGACGCCCACAGGCCGTGGGCTCAGTTTCCAAAACTAATACTAAACAGCCTCCTCTCTCTGTCTCCTCGGAGACCCCAGCTAAGTGTAATGCCCGGTCCGCCTCCGATAAGCTAGGAGGGATTCCCAGGGAAGTGCGACGAGGGGACAGCCGGCCTCCTGCGTCACCCCCTGCGCGCCCCAGCCCCGGAGCACTTCCCACTCAATACAGTTCTGCACTCGAGCCTGTGCTCCAAGCAGCACACATTCCATTGGTTATAAATCAGGTTTATGAATTCTGTATGGATCTGACAGAAAACCCATCAGTCACAGCTAAGACGCCTGCCCTCCCCATGTCCCCGCCTAAGTGGACAGCTGACAAAAGGCACTGGGCCCTCATGACGCACTGTCACCAAGTCAGGCGCCTCTGGTGCAACGGCAGCATCAAAGGCTGGTGACAGCTTCCAGCCCGGGTGGGACACAGCCTAGTCAATGTGGACAGACGTCCCCTGCTCTCTGTACCAACCCCGTTTCCACGCCCACTGCCCCGGGCAGGGCCGCCCAGCCTTGACTCTTCTCTGCAAATCCATAATACATGAATCAGAAAACCAACTGTGGAGACCCAAAATTAGACACCACTGCCCGGCCCCAGAAAATGCTATCATTTTAGAATGTTCTTCTGAAGTGGTTTTGCATTTTATTGGCAAAATGGTGTATTATTATTGCAATCATAATGATTTAAATATAAATACCATCAGAGCTATAATAATAATGCACGTGCACTTTGTGATTTTATTTCAAAGACTTCCCAGCACTGTGCTGCACTCAATCATTAGCCGCCCAGCGAGAAGAAAAGCTGGAAGCACCCTGTCTCTCTGGCAGACGGCGAAGCTACGGCGGGGAAGCAGAGGGCTGGCAGGCCACGGCCGCACAGGAACGATCCGGGCTGGAACACCACGAGCTTATCTTGCCCACGAATGTGCGCACGTGCTCACACACACCCTCACCGCAAGCCCCGATCCCGGTATTCACAGGGAATGTGAGCGGCTGAAAATATCAAAACTGCACCATGAACTGGATGGAGAAGCAATGCGGAATGAGCGCAGCAGGGGCTGTTCTGTGACTTCCGTGCACGCTTGCGTCAACCTCCAGAGGGCTCGTGTCATGTGGACGGCAGGGCCCATCCACAGCGGGACCCCTGATGTCCCCCCAAAGCCGGAGCCCCGCCCACCATCTCTTAAGTGGCAATGTGGTCCTTCCTGCGAGCGCGGAGAACCATGGGGCCACCCGCGACCACACGCTCCCTCACCTTCACCCCATCCACCAGCAGACCCCTCCAGGTCTCCCTCCAAACCACCCGCCTCTGCCGCCATGCCCCAAGCCGGCAGCCGGGTGAGCTCGCTGACTTCACTGTTCTCCCCGAATCTACCAGCTCCCCCTCCTCCCTTGTTACAGACAGAGGACCACCGGGCTCCCCCTCCTCCCCTGTCACAGAGGATCCACCTGGCTCCCCCTCCTCCCATCACAGAGGATTCACCCGGCTTCCCCTCCTCCCTTGTTACAGACAGAGGATCCACCCAGCTCCCCCCTCCTCCCCTGTCACAGAGGATCCACCCGGCTTCCCCTCCTCCCTTGTTACAGACAGAGGATCCACCCGGCTCCCCCTCCTCCCTTGTTACATACAGAGGGCCACCCGGCTCCCCCTCCTCCTCTGTCACAGAGGATCTACCCGGCTCCCCCTCCTCCTCTGTCACAGAGGATCTACCCGGCTCCTTCCATCCCTTGTCACAGAAGAAGGCACGTTCACACTTTGTTTAGAACCTTCTCTCTTCCACATCAAAACCCAACATCCTTCCAACGGCTCACGCATCCCCCAGGACCTGGGCCATCATGGCTTGGCAATCACTTTTCTGGCCACACAGGCCTCCATGTGGGCCACCGGGTTGGCTGGGCCACCTCAGAATCGTCCCCGCTGCTCAGAACATCAGATGAGGAACTGGCTCACTTGGAGAGCACGCTCCGTGAAAAGCCCTACCCTTGCTCTCACCGAGGCCAGAGGTGGGCCGGGAAGAGCCCCCAGCGGCTCAGCTCCCATGCCACGCTCCCGACAGGGCACCAGCTCCCTCAGTGACCTGTGGACAAACTGCTCGCTCGACCCAGTCTCACGTGCCTGTGTACACGTGCTGGTGTCTGCGGGCCCGGCACACGGGGCTGAGCCGTCTGAGGGCGGCACGGCTCATCCCTCCCAGACGCTCTGACTTCCGGAGCCCATCTGCAGGCCTGTGTTCGGGAGGGTTCCCAAGACAAAAGTGCTTCCGAGGAGAAAGGAGTCTTTCGTGTCTCACGGGGTCTCCCAGGGGCAGGTTTGGGCTCCGTTTAAATGACCGTTCTTCCTTCCTTCTTGAGAAGGTGTAGCTTCTGACCCACAGGGACGCAGGCCACGGGAAGATGTCCTCTGTGCCCCATCAAAGGAGTCCCCAGCCAAACGACCACGGCCGCAGAGCGGACTCGCACACGCCGTCCTGGCTGGCGCACAGAAGGGGACTTGGGCCAGGGGCCCACGGCCACGACCGAGGCTGGCGGAGAGGCTCTGCCCCACAGGACGTGAGCGCAGTGCAGAGGACAAGTTGTGAAGGGGCAAGACCATGTACGGGGACTCCCGCGGAGTCACGTCAGGAGCACACATGACACCAACAGGCAGCTTCTCCAGGGTTCTTTACAGACAACCTGCCCCGCTTCTTTGTCAGAGTCTTGTTCCGGAATGGAACCAACCACACGGGAAGCAAACCGAAGATGGCATCTGCCTCGTCAATTTCGGGGTTAAACTAAAATGAGACTCCTCTGCTGAAAAAGCTTTGCTTTCTTGTTCCCTCTCTCCTACGCCGCTGTACCTGAAGATGAGCATCTCACCACTCTTATTTGCACGGTGTTGCCGCCACTCCAGCCCTCCCCCTCGCAGCCCTCCACAGGCACGTGTCCTGGACGACACGCGGCGGCTCCGAACGCCTCGCCCATGCAGGGTGCAAAGAGCATCCCTCCCTCACGGCTGGCACAAGGGTGAGTCCATCAGGAGAGAGCAGGACTCTGAAGGCCGGCAGGGTGCACCTGAGAAGGAGCCGAGGGGGCAGGTGCACCAACGCAGCGGCAGGGCGGAGGCAGAACCGCCAGAGAAGAGCCATGCTGTCAGACAGGCTAAGAACGCGGAGGGTCATGTGGTGTCGTGACCTCCAGCCGCGCTCCCTGGGCAGGAGTCCCTGGCCACCCCCAAGCCCAACACAGATCAATCTATATGCCTAGGATGGAGAAACGGAGAAATAGGGAGGGGAGAAGTGAGGGAGAGAGAGCTGCAAACACGGGTGGAGTCAACGTCTGAAAAAAACCAGGAGACGCAACATAATGGACAGACAGGTGGACAGACAGTGAACAACAGACACGGCTTCTCGAAGGCCCTGAAAGATGCTAACATTCAGTCACTGCGACGAGGACTCCGTGACCCGCAGGCCTGCCTGCGCACTGCCCACAGCCACCTGGGTAAACGCACTCCTCGTGCTATTTCTTCCCCACCTGTAAGGGAGGGACGGGGAAGCCAGTGATCCCGGAGACCCTGCTGTCCCCCGGACACGCACGCAGCTTCTTAAATGAGGGCCACGCTGAGGACCACGACCTCGGCCAGCATCTGCCCTCCGAGCTCACGCACCGAAGCCCACAGCAACCGAGGAGGGTCCACGGACCACGTCCACACAGCACTGCTACCCCAGGAGAAAGGATGGCCTGCGGACAGCCAGCTGATATGGCGAGTGCACCCCTCTTAAACTGGGTACTGATCAGCACCCCCTACAGAAGGCCAGCTCACGGGGCAGACGCCCACAGGGACCTGGCTCCCAGCGGCAGCCCTAACTTGCTGCGGGAGCCCCCCAAACTGCAGGCCGCACCGTCCCGTCTGCACAGCACGGCCCCACAGCGCCACGGCTCTTGGGCCTGAAGTGCTCTGACAAAGGCCCACTTCTCCCGGGGAAGGCCACTGTTGCACGAGACCCCAGAACGGGATGGCACAGCCAGACGGCACCAAACACGCGCCGCTCAGGAGGGAGCGCCGCAGCCACATCACAGGGCAACCTGAGAGCAGGGGTGTGATCGCGCCGCGGACGGCCCCAGGGACCACCCCACATGGTCTCCCTGACGCAGCCCCACGTGCTGATGTGAAGACGGAGCCGGAGAGGAGGCCCAGAGCTCGTTCTCAGTGCTGCGCTCTTGGGGATAAAGCGGTGCAGGGTGCGGACCGTGTGAATGAAACACCTTCTCCCCAAGTGAAAACCACCTGTGTAATCTTGCAGCACCGCACGGGCGTGTGCGCACCATCCACAAGGGCCTTCCTGACAGCACAGTGAAGTGGCACCTTTGTCCTTGGAATCCTAATGCTGTCACTCGCACCTGCCCTCCACCAGACTTTCTGTTTGCAAAGCCCCCATCTGCAGAGGGTCCTACAGTTGAGGGGCCCCAGGGCCTGACTCAACTGTAGACATGGTGGGAGACCTCTAGGCCCCAGCATGGCCCCCAGGCCCCGGCATGGCCTCCAGGACCCAGCATGGCGGGGCCACTGTCTCCCCAGCCCCTTGCAGCTCGCTGACCACACTCAGTCTTGTAGGAGAAGGACCTGCATGTTCTGCCCACACCCTCTCCCACATGGCACACTCTGCAGGCCACGATGGGAATCTGTGGGGCAAAGCATGTCCAGAACATGGCGGCCCAAGTGGGAAACCACCACACAGGCTTGGCCACGAAGGCAGCTTGTACAGCGCACTCGAGGATGCTGTTGGCCTATCTGACAGAGGAAATGAACCTCAAGGGAGCAGGTTGGTAAATTCAACAAAAACACGCCTTCCCTCATTTTCGGAAGCTATGTCTACTCCTCTAAGGGGTGACTGAGAGCATAAGGTCAGACGGTGCAACGAGCCACTGGGTTATTAACAACACTGCCCTTCAAACCAAGGCTGGAGCTGCACGGGACAGTGGTGTGGCTCCTACCAGGGATAGGTTCTGAAGTACTCTGGGTCACGGTTCTGCTGTATAAACAGATAAGCTAATTCTAAAGCACATGTCCAGATAAGTAATCAGAAAGAAGCTGCAACCAGGTCTGAGCAATAGGAGTGTGGACGCGTCACTTATCTCCTCGGTGCCTCAATTCCTCCTCAGAGGCAGGCCGATAGCCCTGAGCCCGGCAGGAAGGACGGAATCACCCCCTGCAAGGGAGGAGTCAGAATGTCATCCACAAAGAGGGTGCACGGGCAGAGGGCACCCCTAGGGACTCCGTCCTCGCACAGGCCCATAGACGAAAGGGAGGGCGAATCCAGAGCCCAGGACACAGCCCAGGTGGCCTGGAGTCTCCGAGCTCAGATGTCTGGTAACAACCCGTCCCCAGGAGAGAGAAACACCTTTGGGGAAGCAGGAGACAGTCTGCGTGTGGACGCCAGCTCTGAACATCAGGAGACGAAGGCCCTGATCCACCGAATCTCTTCGTGCCTCACTTTGCAGATATGAAAAATGGGGATGACAGCACTGACTCCGAGGAGGAGTGACACAGTGACGAGGACTGGTCTTTAACAATGCCTGGCACGGGGCGCCTGGGTGGTTCAGAGGGCTGGGTGCTCAACTCTCGATCTCCGCTCAAGGCTTTCTCTTTTTTTTAATGTTTATTTTTGAGAGAGAGAGAGAGAGAGAGAAAGTTCTGGCACAGGCGAGGGAGGGGCAGAAGGAGTGGGACACAGAATCCACAGCAGCTCCAGGCTCTGAGCTGTCAGCACAGAGTCCAACACAGGCGTTGAACCCACGTACCGTGAGATCACAACCTGAGCCGAAGTTAGATGTTTAACTGACTGGGCCACCCAGTCGCCGCCCCTCAGCTCAGGTCTTGATCTCAGTGTGGAGAGTTCAAGCCCCGCCTTGGGCTCAGAGGTGGATGTGAGGCCTACTCAAAACGACAAGTTCCTGCAGCGAAGTGCCAGGTAAAGGTCGGCCTCTACCGTCACTGCGGCCGCCATCATATTCCACGCCGCCTCTGGTCCTCTGGCTCCTCCCAGGAACTGCTGGACAACTGAACACAGTAAATTACCAGCGGGCCCTCCTGAAATGAAACCACCTAAGAGTGCAGGCCCGACTCACTCACCCCGCACTGCAATCCTACTGCCTGCGGTGTCAGGGAAGTCCATGGAACTGACCGAACCCGCGAGGAGGCCGGAAGACAGGGGTCTGTTTTGACTCTTAAAACTAAAGTCACCGCCACGGATTCTGAGGACGCTCAGCTGCTCAAGCCATAGAGTCAGACAAGGTGGCTTCTCGCTCCCCAGCCATCCTACGGTCGGCCTCAGGCACAGGATGACAGAAATAATCTTCTCTATGAAAATGTACATCTCACCCTTAAAAAATCAACTTATCCTACAAAAAAAAAAAAATCAACCTATATTTTCAGTTTTGGGGATTTAGAAAATAAATCAAATTTTTGCATCCATCTGAGATATGTTTTCCTGTAAAAAAAAAAAAAGTAATAATAATGAAAAAGAAGGTATCTTAATTTTACAAAACCATAGGCCAATTTCTGCAAGTTGTGAGATTAAAAAGCAGGGAATGAAAAAAGCTTACTTAGGGCCGCCTGGGTGGCTCACTTGCTTAAGTATCTGACTCAATTTCAGCTCAGGTCATGATCTCAGGGCTTGTGAACTGGAGCCCTGTGTTGGGCTCTGTGCTGACAATGCGGAGCCTGCTTGGGATTCTCTTTCCTTCTCTCTCTACTGCCCCCCCGCTCTCACCCTCTCTCTCAAAATAAATAAGTATTAAAAGAAAAACAAAAGAAAAAAGTTTATTTAAAACCAAAAAGAGCATGGGGCGCCAGGGTGGCTTAGTCGGTTAAGCGTCCGACTTTCGCTTAGGTCATGATCTCACGGTTCGTGGGTTCGAGCCCCGCGTCGGGCTCTGTGCTGACTGCCAGCTCAGAGCCTGGAGCCTGTTTCAGTCTGTGACTCCCTCTCTCTCTGACCCTCCCCTGCTCATGCTGTCTCTCTCTCTCTCTCTCTCTCTCTCTCTCATAGAAATAAATAAAAACATTAAAAAAAAAACAAAAAGACTTTTATGCTAGTGAAAAAATTTAAATTTTAAAAAGATTTTTTAATGAATCCAATCGGCATCAAATAGCTACTTTAAAATATCAGCACACAAGGGGGCATCTGGGGGACTCAGTCGGTTGAGCATCGGACTTCGGCTCAGGTCATAATCTCACAGTTCGTGAGTTCAAGCCCTGTGTCAGGCTCTGTGCTGACAGCTCGGAGCCTGGAGCTGCTTCAGATTCTGCGTCTCCCTCTCTCTCTCTGCCTCTTTCTCACTCATGCTCTCTGTTTCTCTCCCTCTAAAATTTAAAAAAAAAAAAAACAAAAAAAAAAACACATTTAAAAGAATTTTTTTTTTTTTTTTTTTTACTTAGCACATGAACAGGCACTCTGGTCACCAGGGGACACAAATCAAATGCACCAGCTACCACCCCGGGCCATTGGCGCTACCGGAAAAGACAGACACTAACAAGTGCAGGTGAGGGCCGCTGGCGGCACCCCACTTACACACAGGGCCGCTGCAGGACCCCACAACGGCATTCCCACAGATGTGCCCACGAGAAGTGAACAGACGCGTCCACACAACTCGTACACACGGTGGCAACATCTGTAACCGCCAACCTGTGGAAACAACCCAAAGGTCCCTCAGCTGCTGAATGGGCAGAATGTGGTCTCTGCCCACACCATGAAATATTATTCAGCCTTAAAAAGCAATGGCATTCAGACTCACGCTACAACCTTCATTAACCTCAAAAACACGACGCTAGGTGAGAGGTCAGTCACCACAGGCCACATGCTGTACAGTTCCAGACACTGTAACACTTTTTGGCCTTTTGGCTAAGATCAAGTGCAGACACTGGATGCAATGCCTGGAGCAGGCAAGCCCGCAGACAGAAAGTAGACTGGAAGTTGCCGGGGGCTGGGGGGAAGGGGGGCTGGGGAGAAGGGGTGCTGAGGGGGTGACCACCGATGGGCATCAGGGTTTTTTCCTGAGATATGCAAGCGTCGTGGTCACACAACTCTGACTACGCTCAAAGCCACTGAATTACACACCTTAAGAGCCCTGGGTGCCTGTGGGAAGGCAAGTAGGTGGACAGACGGATCAGTCAGTCACCAGACCGGACCAGCTATACCAGCAGAGGACAGGAAGCGCTGATTTATGTCCCCTTTTTGATCCCAGTCCCGCTCCGGACGTGGCCAGCCAGGGGTGAACTCCGCTGTCCCGTCCTGATGTCCTGGACACTTAAGGCCTCAGTTGTACGACAGATTTGCTCTGAGCCAGTGTCTATTCAAGGAGAAGGTCAGCAAAGTTGCATTGTGTGCAGGGAAAAAACAAAGCAGCTCCTGCCCCCGGCAAGGGCTGTGGGGCCGATGCCCGGCGGCCTGCCGCCGCCAGCTCAGGTACGGGGGACGACAAGGCTCATTAGTCGCCCGGAGACAGGGGGCCACGGGGAGGCTGGGAGGCCAGCCTCTGCCGGAAGTAAGGCAGGCGGCTCCCCTGTAGTACGTCTCTCTCCTCCTAATGACACTAAGGGCAGTTAGCTCCCTCCTGCCCCCCAGTTCCTCTGCTCTGACACCTGCGGGTGTCCTCTGCTTCTGTTCAACATCACCTTCCTGCCGACTTCAGAACTCACGCTCGCCTTCCGCGTGGTCCCAGAAGCACACGGCCTTCCCACCCTGCGGGTCTGGATGAACGTCCCTCTGCGTGCACGCTCTGACTCCATTTTCATCAACCAATGGACACCTAATCTTCATAATGAAATGAATTTGTCTCATGTTCAGCCCTGGAATAAACTTACAGATGACAGATACTTCATTTCTTCCTCATATTTCCATCGCCCTTAAGGAAAAGTTTCATAAGTAATTAAATTGATTTTCCCTTCTGCTTGGGACACAGAGCTATTCAGAATGGCAGAGGAAGAGAAAGCACGATTTGTCGGGGAGGGTGCCTCTGGGAGGCAGGCGGCCGAGCGCTCGCAGTAAACCTCTGTGGACGGGGAGCCACGTGTGCCCCGTCCGTCTTCCTAATTGACATGTGCTGTATACATTATTTCCAGAAGGGCTTCATGCGCGCTTTCTGGATCCAAAAAGCCTCTTAAATATTAATGTCATTTGAATCCTTCTCGAATACTATTCAATTCTTATTACTGAAGCCCAACCTTAGACGCCTGACATTAATGGCACAGTCAGGCAACCGCGAGAGTATGAGCAGAATAACCATTTCTAATTACCCACAAGAGAATCCCGGAAACTCTCCAAAGAACCTGGCCCTGGTGGGGATGCTCAGAGCCTTCAGAAGTCAATACGACATCTTTATAAAGAACGAGGAAAGAAACAGCTCAAAACAAACTGAAAACAAAGATGGCACCACGGCTGATATTTAAAGGGAAGGGCACCCACGGCACGCTGATTCCCAGATGGAAAGGGAAAGAACAAAACATCTATGGGAACATGACTCCTCCCAGGCCTGGAGTCCAACCTGCTGAAAGACCCCTGACCTTGGCCGGGTTTCTTCACTTAATGCACCCGGCTCTCCCCGGCGGAACATGGAATCCTCTTCCAGACCAAACCCACATGCCACACTGGGAACAGTGCCTGCCCACCAGGGTGGCTATTCCTGCTGAAACAATCCCAAGGTCTCATTCTTCTTCAGGGAGTAGGAAGAAGAGGGAGAAAGGGCTGACCACCCAGGTCCAGGTTTGGTAGGTTAACCTAGCACAATACCAGTGTTTGACTTTGAGGAATCCGTGGGCTACATGCAAAGCACACGCAGGCCCCGCCCCAACAGGAAGTGGCCCCTCTGCAAAGGACTGCCCAACTGGGTCCTCCCACCCCTACAAGAAGTGGCCCATCTGCGAAGGAACTGCCCACCTGGGTCCTCCAGAGCCCAAAGGGTCACCAGCTCTGCCCTGAGTTCTGGAAGGTGACACAAGCCCTCTCTACCATCCACCATCTGAGAAACGAGAACCAGGGTCAGCACTGCCTTCAGTAGCCTGGCCACGTCAGAGCCCATCTGACACTGACCTGCAGTGACTCTAAATCCGCATTTCCAGAAGGCTCTCAGACACGCCAGGGGACCACCTGGACGCTTACGCACTAGACTCTCCAGGAGCCACGTACCCATCATTTATCATCTGCATCCAATAAACCCTTTCATTTTTATGTACGGTTAAGTCATTTTACAAATAATGTACAGAATTTAAAAAAGAAGGAGGGTAAAAAACAACTTTGTTATGAATTTTAACCTGATGTTAAACAGAGCGCACGCAGCTCTCCCCCGTGCTTTCCCAGTCATGAAGATGCAAAATGCTCGCGACAGGCACCGGCCCTCACAAACAAGTGTCTGCGTGCCGCCCCCCCTCCCGCCCCGTCATGACTGAGGCGGTCACACCGGTATCATAAACACCGGTGACGACGTCCGGACTCCTCCACGGGGCCTCGCTCCTCAGAACCTGTGGCTCTTCCCGCACTTACCGGTCAAACTCCAGCGCGGCTCCAGGACGCACAGCCCTCTCCCACACATCCCGACGTGTCGAGGCTCCAAACCCAGTCAGAACCACGGATTTCAAATTCATCTCCGTCAGGTTTTCCCAGAATGTCGCCTGTAGTTCTTCTCAGATTTGTTTTCAAAATTCAATGCTTTTGAAATTGGTGCAGCTTTCAATTTCGTTGAAGAGAAGATGGCCCCTTCTATGTGGCACAACTGCCATGTGTTTTCACTCCTGACTTATGGACACCGCGTAGTGTGACCAGCCAGTGACTTTCTGCACTTACACGGCTTCCTCTTCGGCCCTCCAATCACCTCATGAGCACGTGCCTGCCCTCAGTTTGTCACTGACAGCCAAGTTTGGTCCACACGCAGCATGGAGAGCAGGATACAGACATAACGTTTTAGCCGGTGGGGCCGTCCTCATACTCGCCACAGAGCAGTATGTGATGAAGTCCTTCCTGCTGAATGACTAACTGGACAAGAAAGCACGTTTCCTTCATGTCCTGAGAGCTCTACCATCAGCTCACTGACACCTGCACCTGAGACGCCATCACTGAACGTGGCCAGGACATCTAGACGGTGCTCTCCGCCTCTCCGCACCCAACCTCCAATCCCTGGCACACAGGGGAGAGTCTTCCTCCATCACCTTCCTCTTCGTCATTATGGGTGAAATACAAAAAATTCTAAATGGTTTATGTGCAGGGTCACCTGGGTGGCTCCGTCAGTTGAGCGTCGGACTTGGGCTCAGGTCATCATCTCGCGGTTCATGAGTTCGAGCCCCGCGTCAGGCTCTGTGCTGACAGCTCAGTGCCTGGAGCTGCTTCAGATTCTGTGTCTCCCTCTCTCTCTGCTCCTCCCCTGCACATACTCTCTCAAAAATAAACATTTTTTTAAAATTTTAATAAATAAATAAATGTTCTATGTTCAATGAAAGCGTTAAAAAGACCACAAAAACGCCTCCTCCACCCTTGTTACACCTTCGTGAAAGATAACGTAATCATCTGAGAAACACAATAAGAAAACTGAAGAGTCATATAAAAGGGATGGTTTATTTCACTACCACATGATTCTTCTGGATGATTCCACCTTATTCTTGCATTCTCTTATTATTTCAGTCTTGGTTGTACCATAGTTAGGAATAATTGATGAGTAGTAATAAAACAATGCCTAGGATGATAAAGCAGCAAAATGTTTCAAGATGCAGAAAAAAATCAAGATCCTTAAGATCTGATACTATATCTTCAATTTATAAAAAGGTCCAATGGACCTATTTAGTAGTTTCAGGATAAGATGAATTTTGCTCTTTTTTTTTTTTTTTTTTTTCAAAAATAAGTAGAGTTTCTTCTTGATCTCTGAAGAATAGAAGTCATCAAATATCCAACCTTACAAATAGCTTGAAAAGTTCAAACGGTTACCCTCAGAAACGGGTACACAGAAGGTTAATACCCATCCTCAAAACTAAAGGACACGTCTGTAACCTCAGCCCTAACCACGGGTCCACCGGAGAGCCCTACTCAGCCCCTCGCCAAACAGCCCAGCGTTCTGTTTGTGAGATATAAATATTAATCTTGTGAGTGACCACGCACTTGCAGAATCTGACCAAACTTTAGGCAGTCCCTAAGTCCAGCCTAACTGGTGTGCAGTGGCCTATGAGGGGCAGAGACGGTAACGCATTCTCTTGGCAGGTCAGAATAGCTCAGGACTTTCTGCTCCGCCAGCTTGGCGCGTCCACGGATGGAGGGCTCCATGGGCTAGACCCCCTCCTCACATTTTGTTCTTTATTCAAGGATCCATTGCAGAGGCTGAGTGGCTACCTGACAGCCCCTGTCCAGAATCCGACAGGAAGACCCATAATTACCGCGGGCCTGTCTCACGCTCTGCTTGTCTGCCTGTCCGCGGACCTTGTTTGGCAGTGGGGGTCAGCAAACGAGGCCTGAAAGCCGCCCCCCCCCGCCCCCGCCCCGGCCTGCTGGGTAGGTGCTCGCACTGCCTGCATGCACTAAGTTCTTTCCGGAGGACTCCAGAAAGCTCCCGGCCAGGGAGGGCTGCAGGACCCCCAGAGCAGAGGGCACATGGCGCCCCAGGTGAGCCTCTTGCACCCACCCGGCGGGCATGCCTACCCGATGTCCAGGGAAGAACTAGCGCCCCCCTCCCCCCAGCCCCTGCTCACTGTCCAAGGGATTCTGCAGTCATGCCTGACCCACTTCTTTGGGGAAAATGGTCCTGGGAAGAAGGCGGAGTACCCGACTCAGCGCCAGATGCTCGCGGCTCAAAGACGGAAATGGACGGTTGGCAGGAAATAAAAGTGTCAGGAGGGGGAGACGCAAGTAGCCAAGGACAATGTCTCCCAATGCTCCCTCTCAAAACAACACAGAACAAGATGGGGGCCCTGAAAGTACACTCAAACCCTGGCCTCACTCGCAAAAAGTGAGGACGCCCACTCGCAAAAGACCGGTGGGAGGAACAGACACGTGGGGAGTCAGGGTACCAGCCACTCGGTCCCCGAGCAAGCGCGCCACTCACGCCTGCAGGTGGGCGCAGGCACCGGACCCCCCCCCAGCCAGCGTCACCCAGGAATGTCACTGCAGAGAAGATGCCCCACCACGGTCCTCACCAGCCCGGCTCCGGCTTTGCTGTGACAGGTAGCAAACCAGCGGAAAGCACAAGCTCATGGTGGCGGCCCGGTCACAAGGGCACCTGATGGGGGCCTCAGGCAGCCTGCCGGGCTCACAGGGAAGCAGGTAGCAATAAATGCCTGGCACACTGCTGCCTGCCATGGCGAGCTCACTACAGGCGCGCTTACGGCCCTTACTCGAGCCGCACTCGGGCTGGTGGAGCTCAGGCACCTTCTGTACACTCACGAATGCCCGCACGTCCGAGTCTGAAAAGAAATAATATCAGAATAAGGCATCCTTCACAATTCGTCAACTTGCAAGCACGGATTTTCCCCCCAAGGTGTAGCTTGGAATTGGAAACGCACAGAGAACAACAGGTCACGGAAGGTATCACACGGATCTCGTAACCCACTGCCATCAATTAAAACAAATCCCAATGAAGTTTCTAGGGGGCAAAATAAACAGAAGACATGGCAACAGCCAGGAACAGGTAAAAGCACCCCTCAAAATGGAGCTCCCCATCACAGCGCTGGCGGCCTCAGCCGCCCACTGTGGACATACCTGCCTGACCGGTCAGAGGCTCTGGCGCACACGGGCTGCCCCACGGAGCCCAGGCCTTGCCTACAGACCTTCCCACTGCAGAGGCAGACCCCCGGGTCCCTCCTACGGCCAGCCCCTCGGCCGGCACCCTGCAGGGGGCCCCGTCACTGGGGTCCACAGGACAAAGCCCAGCACAGCAGGGACAGCGACTGATGTGTGTCACACAGACACTACCCTGATAGTCTCCGGTTCTAACGGCACAACACAAAACACAAGGACAAGAGCTGTCTGGGAGAAAGGACAAGGTTCTTCGAATGTAAGTGGCAAAGCCTTGAGCGGGTCCACACCGCCCGGCAAAGCTTCAGTGCGCACAGGGGTTCCCAGCCCAGGCCACAGGGTCTAGGAAACTGCCGAGGGGCAGTGCACAGGGCCAGCTGTCCTCTGAGGGGAGGCCGCCGAGCCGCGCCACACCCCCAGCACGGCCAGTGACCGGCCAACCCCCAGATTGCAGCTCAGCCTCCGTCCTGGGCTCCTAGGCTGCCTGCAAAGTGGATGAATTCACCCTTACAAGCTGCCAAAGGCCCTGGGCCGGATCACATTACGCAGTCTTACACTACGAGGGCACAAGGTAGGGGGACAGCTCTGTTCGTTTGTCTCTTCTTGGCCAGAGCCAGGAGCACTTGGGCCATGACTGCAATCTAAGACAAAAAATGAAGAAAAACGCATTTTAAAAACATGTGAAAATGTGTTTCAGTGGGAAGGACACAGAACCTGTTCCTTGAAGAGTTTTAAAAGCCTGTACAAAGGCCCCAGCTAACAAGGATACAATGCCACCACCTCTGCCTCGAGGGCCACGCCCTGGCGTGAGAAAGGACCCGGCAGGTGTCACTGGGACGGCTGTCAGGCAGGAGGGAACCCTCTGACCCAACAGCCGGCCGCACACGCAGCACTCACGTGAGCGAACAGCTCCCTGGCCGGCTCCAACCAGACCGGACCGGGCTACCCCTACACCTGGGGAGCTGTCCCAGGCCGGGGGCCACCGGCCTGAGCTGCTGGGTGGGGCAGGGGCCCCCACACCTGTCTCTAAACTCAAGGCAGCAGCGCCCACCCTAGAAGACGGTCCTGAGAACTTAAAGGGACACACAGTCAAGGTAATTAAATGTAAATTCAGCCCAAGGGAGCTGGGGGAGGCAGGAGGGCACGGGGGGAGGTGACCCCACGCCATTCAAGCTGCAGTGTCTGTGCTCCCTTAGTTCAATGCAGGAGAAACAAGATGGATTAATTCTTGGTTTGGAGCATCAGAGGCCCCTAGTGCAAGGGACTTAGGGGGCCCTGAAGGTGGTGGAGCCTTGAAAACCAGCCCACCACCGCACACCGACAACACGCAGCCCAGAGCCAGGGCTCCATGCCCACCAGGTGCCACCATCCAGCACACACGGGGCTGCGCAAGCCGCCCCTGTAGGTGACGGGGGAGGTCTGGTCGGGGACCGGGCAGCAGGGCGAGAACAACGCCAGGAACAAGCTGAGGCAAAGCAAGGTCCCAGAAACGGGCCCCAACGCCAAAGAAAGGACCGTTTTTCTTCCAGGGGACGTAGGCCCGTGTGGGATCCACATCACCACCCTGCATACCCCGGTGCCTCTCCCTGCTGCGTGCAAGTAAACCAGAGACCTGGCTGATGCCGACACGGGCTGTGGACGCACGGCGTCCCAGCAAAACAGCGCCAGCGGCCTCCTCCACCAGCCAGCCACGCGGCCACACGTGTGCTCAGGGGCCCCGGGAGCCAACCCTCCTGCCTGCAGTCACCGTGAAGGGGCTGCTGGTCAAGTTTGTGCTTCTGCAACACCAGCGCATCCAGCGCACAGGGAACGCTGTCACCAGGCGCCCACCCACCCCAACTGCTACGTTACAGCACACACACACATACGCACACACGCACGCACGCACGCACACACGCACACCCGCAAGCCCTGGTCATTCCTGAGTTGCTAATTAGGCCAGCTGAGTATGATCCTTACAGACTGGAACCTCAAATGTCAATAATGGAGAGTGTATTAATTGCTCCCGGCTCTTCAATTAATTCACCAAGTCACTTAACATCTTTGAGCTCTGGCCCATGTCGAACAGGCTCACGTGTAAACACGCAAGTATCCACAGTGAACGCAGTGCAGGTGTAAGCACACAGACACGGGCGCAGTCCCTGTCTCAAGCTGTCACATCAAGGGCCTGTTAGGAATCCATGTTCCGAGCCCCCCAGCGCCAGAGTGAGGGGGGTGTGGGCATTCAAGCACCTTCGTGGTAAACAGCCCTACACACGTTCTCAAGACTTAGAAATACTCACAACCATAATGCAGAAATGCCAAGAAAATAATCCAAAATGCAATCAAGAATTTATTTACAGGGACGCCTGTGGGGCTCGGGCTGTTAGCATCCGACTCTTAATTTCAGCCCAGGTCGCGATCTCAGGGTTCATGAGTTAGAGCCATGCATCAGGCTCTGTGCTGAGCAGAGCCTGCTTGGGATTCTCTGTCTGCCCATCTCTCTCTCTCTTTCTCTCTCTCTCTCTCTTCCCTTCTGTCTCAGAAAGAAATAAATGAACATTTACAAATAAATAAATATCTTTTAAAGGAATTTTATTTATAGTTTCATGTTAGCAATGACAGTGAGAAAGCAGAAAGCACACAGACGCTCATGGACAGAAAACTGCCGACCAGGCTATGCTCTCTCCTCTCATGGGAACAAGGACCCCGCTACGGTCTGAAGGTCTCTGCCCCCCAAAAATCCACACACTGAATCCCGGTCCCGGAGATGAAGGTATTGGGGGCTGAGGCCCGTGGGAGGCTTAGGTCACGAGGAATGGGCCCCCACGAATGGGGTCAGGTCCTATGAGGCCCCACGGACAGGGAGGTCAGGCGAGGAGAGAGGACGGCGGCCGGCCTGCAGGAGAGAAGCCTGCACCGGACCGTGGCCGCGCTGGCTCTGACCGCACGTGTCCAGCCTCCACAGCCGGGAGAAACACATTCCTATTGCTAGAAGCCACCGCTGCCGTTCTGTTGCCACGGCCCAGATGAACGAGACAGGGCCTCTCTGCTCCCTCTTAAAGAGCTTTCTGAGAATCAACTCCCAGACCACACAACACAACCACTTCACGTGGTCTGTAGTCGATTCGCTAAATTGTGCGACGGTCACATCTAACGTTAGAACATTTTCCACCACGTACCCATTAGAAGTCAATCCCCACCCCCGCCATTCTGTCCCCAAGACACAAGCACCCACTAGTCTACGCTCTGTCTCTATAAATTTGCTACTCCGGACATTTCCCACCAGTGGAATCCTGCTGTGTGGACTCGGTCAGGCGGAGCCCACGGAGCGTGCCGTCCTTAGGCTCAGCCTATTCTCCTGCTCGGTGAAGGCGCCAGCCCGGCGTCGCTCCTTCCCCTGACGTGCCGATCAGCGATGAGCGCTGGGGTCAGTTTTGGTTTCCGTCAGCTGTAACGAACGATGCTCTCAGGAACGCGCAGGTCGGGGCCTGTCACACCACGACTCAGTGCTTCGCTCCTCGATGAAATGTCACATTGTTTGCCTGAGAGGCGACACCAGTCTCACGCTCCCTCCACGGCACACGAGGCTGCTCATTTCTCCACGTCCTCGCCAACATCTGCCACTGTCTCTCTCTGATTCCAGCTGTGCTGGTGGGTGTGAAGCGGCATGTCCCTCACTGTGGCCTGACCTGCAGTCCCTGAAGACGAACGGTGTCAAGCATCTCTCCATGGGCTTACGGGCCATGTGTACACCTTCTCAGGAGACACGTCTATTCAAATATGTCGCTCACGTTTTAACTGGATTGTCTTCTTATTGAGTTATGAGTTCCTTATTATGTTATCACAGATCTAAGTCTCATATCAAATATGTGATTTGCTAATATTTTCTCCCAGTCTGAAGAGGTCTTTTCACTTTCTTTGAGAGTATTGTTTACAAGCACGAAAGTTTTCCTTCTGACGTGGTCCAAATACTGGCACTTGATGGGGCACCTCGGTGGCTCAGTCAGTTGAGTGTTCGGCTTCAGCTCAAGTCATGATCTCATGGTTCGTGGGTTTGAGCCCTGCGTTGGGCTCTGCGCTGACAGCTCAGAGCCTGGAGTCTGTTTCAGATTCTGTGTCTCCCTCTCTCTCTGCCCTTCCCTGCTCACGCTGTCTCTCTCTCTCTCAAAAATGAATTTAAAAAAACATTAAAAAAAAATACTGGCGCTTGTCTTCAGTCACTTTGCTTTTGGTGTTGGATCCAAGGAGTCACAGAGACCTCCTCCCACGCTTTCTCATAGCAGTTTTGTAACAGTAGCTCTTCCATGTTGGTCTGTGATTCATTTCATTTTGGTATGTGGTGAGGGGCAGGCAGGGAACTTTTGTCGCGATCTGGCTGTCCCGGCACCGTTTGCTGAGAAACACCACCTCCCACACTAACTGCCTTGGCATTCTTGTCAAAAATCAATGGACTGGGAATATGATGGTTCATCTGGAGACTCTCAATTCTTTTCCATTAATCTCCTTGCCCACCCATATGCCAGGATGACACTTCTGTGATTATGGTAGTTTTGTGGTCAGTTTTGATATCAGTAACTTTGCTTCAATAAGTGTTTTGGCTATTCTGGATCCCTTAAATTCCATATAAATTTAAAGATAACTTTGTCATTTTATGCTGAAAAGCCACTATGGTTTTGACAGGGGTTGCACTGAATCCTCATATCAGTTTGGGGAGGACAGTCACCTTAACACTGTGACGTGTTCCAACCCAGGAACGTGGGATATCTGTCCACTTAGCTAAATCTTTAATATCTTACAACCGTGTTTTATGGTTTTCAAAGTACAAATCTTATACCTTCGTTTTTGCTAAGTTAATACCTGTTTTACTCAACTTGATGCTAATGTAAATGAAACTGTTTTCATATTTTAATTTTTAGATACTACATTGCAAGTATGTAGACACGTAACAGATTTTTATATTTTGATCTTATATCCTATAACCTTGCTGAACTCACGTGTTAGCTTTCGTGGTGTTTTAGTGGATTTTCCATTTACGAGACCTGTCATCTGGGAAGAAAGGTAGTTACACTTCACGTCCATTCTGGGTGCCTTTCACCTCACTTTCCTGCTGAGCTGCACTGGCCCTACCCAGTACAACGTGGGAGAGGAGTGGAGAGGGCAACGCCTTGGGCTGTCCTGATCCCACTCTTCCCCATTAACTGTGCCGTGAAGTGCAGGGTTTTCACGGCGTTCTTTATTAGGATGTTCTCCTATTCCGAATTTGTTGGATGTTTCATCTTGAAAGGGTATGAAGTTTGTCAGATGTCTCTCCTTTCTTAACCGAGATGATTACGTGGGTTTTGTCCCTTACTCTGTTAATGCAGTGTGTTACATGGATTGGTTTTTATGCGGCGGACCAACCCTGCACTCCTAGGATAAAGCCCGTTTGTTGTGATGCACAATCCTTTTACGATGTTGGTACGTTCAGTGCCACTACTTTGTTGAGGACACTTGCATCCATCTTTATAAGGGGTGCTGGCCTGTGGTTTTACTCCCTTGTGATGTCTTTGTCCCATTTTGGTATCAGGATAATAGGAGCCTTGTGGAATGAAGCTCAAAGGGTTCCCTCTCTTCTATTTTTGGAAGAGTTTGTGAAGGGATGGTGTTAATTCTTCCTTAAAGATTTGATAGAGCTCACCATTGAAGTCATCTGGTCCTAGACTTTTCTTTGCAGGTAGTTTTTAAATTAGTAATTCAAGCTCATATACGCTGCTCTTATATACCGATACTAATATTGGTAAACACAGTCACAGTCATAGTCTCACACACACACACACACACACACACTGAGACAGAGAGAAAGACTTATTTTACGGAATACACTCACATAGTTATAGGAACTGGCAAGTCTGAAATTTGCAGGACAGGCCAGTGGACTAGAAACTCTGGCACATTCTGTGTCATAAGGAGAATTTCTTCTTCTTCACCAAATCTCAGTCTTTGTTCTCAGCCCTTCAACTTATTAGGTGAGACCCACCCATATCAAGGAAGATAACTTGCTTTATTTAAAGACTACTAATTTGGGGTACCTGGGTGGCTCAGTCAGTTAAGCGTCTGATTCTTGATTTCAGCTCAGATCATGATCCCAGGGTCATGGGATCAAGCCCTGAGTCAGGCTCCATGCTGAGCATGGAGCCAGCTTAAGATTCTCTCCCTCTCTCTCTCGGCCCCTCTCCCCAATTTGTGTGAGTGTGAGCTCTCTCTCTCTCCATAAGATTTTTAAAAAACTACAAACTTAAATGTTAATCACATCTTAAGTATACCTTCACAGTAGTGCCCACAGTGGTATTTATCCAAACAGGTGGGCACCACAGCTTAGTCAAGTTGATACAAAATTAACCGTCACAGTCAGTTCTGGTAATTTGTGCTTTCCTAGGAATATCTCTGTTACATCTACGTCACCTGCTCGGGGGAGCTGTCCAGAGTATTCCCTCAGTGCCGGCGATTTCTGAAACCACTCATGACTTTAGTGATACGAGTCCTTCCCTTCTTCGGCGTCCCTGAGTCAGTCTTCTAGGTCAGTCTAGCCAACAGTTTGTCCACTTTGTGGGTATTTCTGAAGAACCAACTTTGCTTCTGGGTTGATTTTCTACACTGTTTTTCTAGTCTCCATTTACTTCTGTTCTAGTCTTTGTTTCCTTCGTTTGTTTCCACTTCGGTTTGCTCTTCTTTTCGTGGTTTCTAAAATTAGAGAGTCAAGCTAGTGATCTGAGACATTCTTTCTAATACAGTCACTTAACAGCTACCGACTGTCTCGTAGCCCACGGTCGCCGTGTCCCGTAAGCCTGGGTGCACCACGCCTTCGTTTTCATTCATCACAAACTAACTTCTGATTTTCCTTATGATTTCTCTCCTGGCACACCGCTTATTCCACGTAATTGTCACTCTCTTGGTGCTGCTGTCCCTGAGGACGGAGCGTGCCCTGGGCAGGACCCCCATCCTCTGGAACACGCCGGGGCTCACTCTGCGGCCCGGCATGCAGTCCAGCCCCGAGACGGTTCCACGTGCCCCCGAGGAGGGTGTGCGGACTTCAGTTTGCTGGGCGTTTTCCTGGCTGCTTGCTGACCTCCCGTCCAGGTCCCCACCCATTACTGAAAGGCGTGTGTCCCCACTTGTTAAAAAGACACTTCAAAAACTGTTGAATGACTTTGGAAAATGCTTAGACATTAAGCAAAAAGCAGTATTAAAATGTGCATGTGTAACATAATTGCTACCGTGTAAAAAAAGGACACTGACAAAAAGGCCATAAAGAAATTAGCAAATGTCCCAGTGACAGCTTCTGGGATGGGGACCCACACTGTTACTGAGTCTTCTAACTTTTAACAAGAAATCCAGTACCTTGATTACCAACATGTATTAGATAGAAAATATGACCCCATATGCACACCCCAGGCTCTGCCAGGATGTGGCACCTGGCCGTCACCGCAGGGGCCGCAGGGCCAGCAGCCATCTGCCCTCTGGGCCTGGCGGCCTGGCTCCCGGGCCCTCCACCCCCACAGTCCCCCCTGGACCCAGAACCACAGGAGACACCCATCTTCTGACGTTTTCCGAGAATATGTGAGGACACACAGTACCCGAGCCACGATGAACACATACGGGCGCGAGGCAGAGGACACAGCTCGCAGGGGCTCCGGTTCACGGAACACGAGAAAAAAACAAACTGCAAAGAGACAAGACTTCAGGGCCAACGGGGAACGTCGGGGCAACAATCTCTGAAACCAATTCAGTGGCGGGGCGGCTCTCCTCACCATCCCTAGAGCCCGGTTTACGCCCCGAGAGTGGAAACGGGCAAGGGAATGGCCACACCGTGAACACTCGGTGAGCCACACCCCACGCTTCCCGGGCCCACAGCCCCACACACCCCGTCTCCTAGAAGCGCGCGCTGAACGTCTTCTCCAGGCAAAACTAACGGGCTGAAAAACCACCTGTACTTCTGCAATTCTGACTCACGTGCGGGAATATAAACAAATGCTCGTAATAATCTTAGGTAAACACACTGCGTATTCCAGTTCCTTTCCACATTTGCTTTCGTTCTTTTAAGAGAAAACGACATACAAGACCAAGCTGACCGAAGCTCACAAGTGCTGACGACAAGACCCGAGTGACAAGCCCGCCTCCCGCCCCACATGCTGCCCGCCCTGTCCCGCGGGGCCCGGCTGCCAGCAAGAAGCCTGAGGTGCCCGAACAGAGCGCCAGGGCAGAGCTGTTTCCAAACTGATAGCACAGATGTTAGCGGGTCATGCTGCTTTGGGTTTTGTTCTGAAAACATTCAAACTAAATGTGCTTAAATGGCGCACTGTGAAGTGAGGGAATGGTTCTTAATTTTACATCAACTTTAACATTTTATGTTAAAAGGAATATGACACTTGCCGTTTGAAATACACAGTCTTTACTTAAAAATTACACCATGCCTGGAGGGAAACAGTCTAAAAACGAAAGAATCCAACAACAGTATAAGGGTCTCATGAATTATGCTGTAGTATCTCAGTACAATATTACGTGCAGGAGGTGCACATGATTTTACAAAGATTCTTAATAACGTGAGAAAAAGCTTACTGTAAGGTTAAATGGGGAAAAAGCACAAAACGGAATTTTATGCGTAATACACTTTTTTTTTTTAAATTTCTGAGAGAGAGAGACAGTGTGAGCAGGGGAGGGTCAGAGAAAGAGAGAGGCACAGAATCAGAAGCAGGCTCCAGGCTCCAAGCTACCGTCAGCACAGAGCCCAATGTGGGGCTCGAACCCACAAACTGCAAGATCATGACCTGAGCCAAAGTCGGACACTTAACCGACTGAATCACCCAGGCGCCCCGCGTAATATGCTCCTAAGCAGTTACAACGCACAGCAAACAGGAACGACATCCAAACAGCTGGAACCCGAGAGGGCCGATGCAGGCCGATCCCATCCCCGCCCACCTGCTGGGGACACACGCAGGCTCGGGAACCACGGAAATTAGTAACAAGCCACCCTCGGGGCGAGACACAGAGGTCGGGTGGAAAAATGCTGCCCAGGTGCCGGGCTGGGCGAGCCCTACTACGCCCACACCCGCGCCCCCGCACAGATCTAGCAGGACCACCACTCCCGGCCCAGTCTGGGCAGGTGATCAAGACGACCCTCACCACCCAGCCCTTCGGTCAGTCCCCCGTCTGCACCTCTGTGGCACCGGAATCCACAGACCACTCCCTCCCTGAAACTGTCCCCTCCCTTGATTTGGGGGACACATCACCCCAGGCCTTCCTGCCTCTAAAAGCACTTCTTGCCTGATTCCCCCACGGCCCCTGGCCCCCCTGGGTGCGCATCCCCGCCCAGCCGCGGCCCCTGCCAGTCTCTGCCCCCCAAAAGGACGACGGTGAGTCTTGCTCAGCAGCTCCCCCTGCAGCCTCCCCAAAGCACCTCCCGCCCCCAAAGCCAAAGCAGACGAGACCAGACAGGCCCTGAGCATGGCTCCCTTCAGCTGCACACCCCCCGGGGCTCACCCGCGCCCCTGCACACTGGGACTCACCCAGACCTGCCTGTGTCCCCCCGGTGCCCCCGCCTGTCCTCAGTCACCGCCGTCCCCAGAGCACAGCACGTCCCCCCACCCCTCCGCCACACCCCTGCCACTCTCTCCACAGGGCACCCCTGCCCATCCCACGAGGTGCTGCGGGAATGTAACCGTCTGGGAGGATGCCTCCAACCCATGTGCTGCACCCCACACACCTCAGGACAGCACGAAGGTCTGACTGTTTTCATTCAATGTCTTCATGACTTGTTTAAAACCCGTCTTCCTGCAGGAACTGCAAGCTCCAAGGGAGCAGGGGTTGCTCACCCAGCTCGCCTGCGTCTCCGCCACCCTGCAGAGGGCCGGAGGGGCCCGCTTGACAAGGGTGACGTGGACTGACATGGCTTCCACAGCCCTGTGCTCCGCCCAAGACCAGTGCTGCAGCACGCACTCCAGGAAGGTCGCCAGGAAGGACCGTGCTTCCGCCCCGGGGACCGCTGGGCAGAGCTCCGGGCCTCTCACTGGGACATGAGCTGTGCGCAGTGATGAGACCTGCACGCAGGCCAACACGGTGAGCACTCGCAAGCCCAGGGGGCAAGATCTAAAAGGACGCAAGTCCACCAATCGTATCTGAAAGCCAGGACTGAAACATCGAGTATGTCCACTTAACGACACAGTCAACTGCCAGAAACAGAGGGTGTTTCATACAAGTCTTCCAAAACCACCCAGTCCATCCACTCAGTGCATGTGTGTGTATGCGTGTGCGTGTGCATGTGTGTGTGCATGCATGTGCCCACGTGCATATGCTGGGGGCACAGGAGAGCAGACACGCTCTCTCTGAGCTGAACCGAGGACCCAGATTCTATTCCTGCCAGTTCCTCTCTCTTCTAGACAATGACCCTCTGTCCCGTCACCCTGTGTCACTGGGAACTCAGGCAAATGCAAGCAGGATCACCCAGGTCTTACAACACAAGTTGGTGGTAAGGTAGTTAAGACAAACTTACTTACCACGTTAATTAAACGGTCTATTTAACATGGACTATCAATTCTCTAATCACATCTCGGCCGAACTTCTTTCAATTACCAACTCGGCCGTCTACAGACAGGTCCTCCCGCTCCAGGATCATTAGGAGCATTTTCATTATCTGTCAAACGAGGGAGTAAGGAGCAGGAAGGCAGCTCTCCGCCGGCCTCCCCCCTACTTAAGAGACGATCAGGGAGGGAGCAGAGGCCGTTCTCATTAGTCACTTAGCAATGGAAAGTCCTATGCAATCAGCAGTGCAAATAAAGTGTGAGAGGTTGCAGTAAAATGCTGGATGGGCACATTCTCATCCTCAGAGAATAATCCATCCCGGCCAGACCTCATCTCTCAGATCATGGCAACGATGAGAATCTGAAGTACCCTGGAAACCGAAATGGCTAAAAACACAATCTCATAAAAACAAACACCGAGTCACGAGGGTTCATGGGAAGACAAATTAAAATTGGTTTTAAGTAAAAATGCTACAACCAAACGGTAAATCCCATCTTTGGTGTGTGCTTATTTCTGACCCACAGATAAGTTAAAAAGTGGATCCCACATGGAGGTTATCACAAGTCTTTAAAATGTAACATATGTTGAAAATAGGTTACATTACAGTTGGCCGCTGTAACATAAATGGGAGAAAAATACAGACCTCAAAGAGAAAACCCATAACCCAACCTAAGTCTCCATTAAATCCGTTATTTTGAATGTCGTTAATGTTTCCACAAAATGAGCCACTACTAGTAGATCAAAGGTATTTCTGGAGACAGTGCGCCTCAGAATGTGATGAACGAGGGTCTGGGGTTAGGCCGTAAGCAGGACCTTCAACTGCCATCCCATCCCCTTGACCTGATCCACTCAAATCCACACCCTGAAAGCCGGTGCTCTGGCCATCAGAACAAACCCACCTGCTCGAAGATCACACTTCTCCTTGTGAATCATTAAAAAGATTATGGCAATACTGAAAACTGCATCTTAACTTCTCTGGTAGTTAAGCACATGGATTTAGAGACATTTTTTAAAGCTGGCATCAGCAAGAAAACTATTACTCTCTACTATGAGTTGTCATCACAACATTAATGGCAATTTTCAACACGGGCATAACTATGCACAGTAGCATGGTAAGGCCACCAAAGTTCATGGCGACGCCCGTGAGGTCATGCCGACGCCCGTGAGAGGAAGCATCAGGATGCGGTCTTACCTATGTGTTCGCACATGAAGACGACAAAGAAAGGGGTGACGAGGTCATTGATCCCCTGAACATATCCACTGGCAGGGTGACGGATCGCCCAGATGAACAATATCCTTTCAAAAATCTGCAAGAAAAATGAACAGGTGGTGAAGCCAACAGTAAATGCGTCAGAAACTTTAAAACATACGCGCATTCACTCAAAAAACATATGGTCGATATTTCTGTCCTAATATTAAAAATAAAAATGTAAACAAGCATTAATTCCTACCTGACTTTTTCATAAAATTCCAGTTTATCTGAATTTCTTACTGACACACAAGCACCTGCCGTCTGTCGGTGACCCCGGGCGCTGCCCTAGACGGCTGCTCCTCCCCGGCCCGTGGGCAGAGCGCACGAGGCTGCCTGGGGCCGTCTCAGGGAGCAGGGCAGGACAGGAGGCCCAGAGGCAGGTGCACCTGTGGATGGATGGGTGCTGGGGAGAAGGGAGTGTAGCAGGAGCTCCGTGGAAGGGTGCTCTGAATTTCCCTCATAAGGAGAACACGTTGTTTTAAATCAGGTACAGCTGACATATAACATCACCCCAGTTCCAGTCTGTAACATTTGAGGAGTGACCCAATATTTGTATATATTACAGAACACTCACCACTTTAAGTCTGGGTAAGCCCTGTCACCGTACATAGTTACAATTATTTTTCTCCGAATGAAGACTTCTAAGATCTCTCTGCGACTCTGACGTACGCAGCGCAGTGCTAACCGCAGCCACCGCACTGCTTACCACGTCCCGGGACTTCTTTTACTCCAACCCCCTTCACCCACCCCTGCCCCTGACAACCGCCAATCTGTTCTCCGTATCCATGCACTTGGTTTCAGGGTTTTTTGTTTTAATAGATGTTTTTTTAATCCCTGGAAAGCGATCACCATCCGAGGGTCCCTACTCCAGTGTGTCCCCATCACACACTTCCACGAGCCCTTCGAGGACCCAGGCCGAGGACGCAGGAGGGGCTCGGCCTCCTCTCTCTCCTTACCAGATGCTTGCTGCTGCCCGGGCCTCGAGCTAAGAAGGCCCGGGGTGCAGGCGCCAACAGGCAAACACCCAAACAGAGCATGAGTTGCATCATTTCCAAACAAGTCAGGCCTGCGGAACGACTCTTGTCCCCCAGGAGGTCGACCCTCCCTGCACGGCCTGCAGCCCTAGCATCACTGAGCTGTGGTCTACATCCCCGATGGGTACCGAGCCAGCTGTACAGCGGGGACCCTGGGCCGGGGCGGGGAAGTCTCCTCACACAAGACCCCGTGGTCAGCGGCTCCGGAATCCTGGCCCCTGCCTGGGGCCCACCCTGGGACGCCCCCCACGGTGCCTGCTCCAAACAGGGACCATCCCACTGGGCAGCAGAGAAATGTCTGCCGAACAAATAACACCATCACGCACACACATTCACACACGGTTTTCATCTTACACCAACAGCCTTCCAGGGAGACCTAGAAAGAATATTCAAAGAGCAAAAAGACAAAAACTACTCAGCGCGCAGCCCCATCTGACGTTTCTTGTGCGCAAACACCAGGGGGCTAACTCGTGCTCCCACGATGGCACGCCAGCCGGGGGAGCTGGAGGTGCTCCAGACACAGGACGGACACAGAAACAGGCTCCACGCGGGACAGGACCCCCCTCGCACACTCTAGCACCTCTCAACCACTGGCCAGCCACATGGCAGTCAAAGCCCCCAGGAGCCAGGGAGGCCTGAGACAGCGTCACAGCTGTGACGGCTGGGGACAGGCTACAGAAGCCAAGGCGCGCTCGGCACAGAGGCCACATCGGCGTGAGGAGACAGCCGCCCCAGGACCACTGGGCGGGAAGCCTCCTTCGGGGCCCGGAGCACGCAGCTCAGGCGGCACAGGGACGGGGAGGCGCAGCCGAGGAGGACACACTGTGACAGTTCACACACACAGAGCAGCAGAGCCGTGAAGCCCGGTTACGGCTCTCCTCACTAACAGGGCCCAGAAGTTCACGTACAGCTCACTGGTAGATTTCTGTCCTGCACTAGAAAGTTCTAGCAAACATGACCGGCAAGGGGGGAAACTCGCCTGCATGCGTGCTCAGTCACAACACGGTCAGAATCGCGGAGCCTGGCGGAGAAGGTGCGTCCCCAACACCAGCTCCCTGGAGAGCGGGGTAAGGCAAGGGGCCAGGAGAGGTGAATGCACTTGCTCCGGCCCACACCTCCCCGGTGGAGTCTGGCCCTCACCCCTGCAGAGGGCGGTGCTCGAACAGCCCCAAGGGCAAAAATGGGGCTCAGGAGACCTTTCAGTCACTGTCGGCATGGCCCTTGTCCCCTACACAGAACACCCAGATCCAGGGTCAGCCTGCCCTAGAAGAAGCTTCCAGGCTGGCAGGGGGCCAGGCACCCACAATGGACACCCACACCGCACAAGGGGCCACGTCCACAGTGGCTGCCCGGCCAGAGGCCTCTGCAGCTATCACAAGACAGCCGGGCCTAAGGAGGGCTGGGGACGAAGAAGATGTGTCAGCCCCATGGACACGTGCAGGGAGGAGCTCCACGGGGTACGGTCTGTGCAGACGGACAGAGCAGAAACACACCAGTGCCGTCTGGGGGCCACTGAGGGTGAGGCAGAGCAGGAAGGAGGCACTGGGCACGCCCCAAATACCATGGTGCATATGTGGGCTTCAGGAGGCAACCTCACAGAGATAGTAGCTAAGATTTATTAAATACTCACCGTCCTAACCACCTTCAATTAGCTCATCTAATCCCCTGCTAATCTTTCTTTTAAGTTTTATTTTTATTTTTTTTTAACTTTTGAGAAATAGAGTGTAAGCAGGGGAGGGGCAGAGAGAGAGGGAGACACAGAATATGAAGCTGCTCCAGGCTCTGAGCTGTCAGCACAGAGCCCGACGCAGGGCATGAACTCACAAGCTGTGAGATCATGACCTGAGCCAAAGTCAGCTGCCCAACTGACTGAGCCCCCCAGGTGCCCCACATCCCCTTCTAATCTTTGAGGCAGGCTGCTTACTCCCCCACTTTCTGATGATGCAGCTGACAGACCCAGGACAGCCCTGTGTCCCCCTCTGTCTGGTGTACACACCCTCATGTGACCCTGGGTCGCACAGTGTGTGACCTGGTCGCACACGTGTGTATGCACAGATATGGGGTGCATACCCATGCGTGTGAGCACAGGTGTGTGGTACATGCGCATGCAGGAGCTCGTGTGAGGTGTGTGCACACAGATGTGTGGTACGTGGGTGCATTTGCATAGGTATGTGGTGCATGTGTGTGCATATGTACACGTGTGCACAGGTGTGTGGTACGTGTGTGCATGCAGGCGTGTGGTGTAGGTGCACAGTGTGTGGGGGCGGAAGGGGGGCTGGAGGAGAAGCCAGACCCCAGCACACAGGAATCCCCTTTCGGGCTCTGCAGCCTCATTGGGGAAGTGGTGATGTCAGCCGTGGAGCCCTCCCGCCCTTCAAGGCCGCCCCACACCTTGAGAGCTTCTCCCTCTCTCTCTCACATGCACACACGCATGCACATGCACACACTACACCTGCTCACAAGCACGTGCACAGACCCCCCCCAGTCACCCAGGCCCCGGAGACAAGTTGGCACCAGCGGTGAGCACGTGGGGCCCGAGGCTTCCGAGTGCACCTGGCACCGCGCGGGCAGCGGCCATGGCCTCCTCGGGACTCCAGGCCCGGCGGCCACAGGAGGGCTGAGAGTCGCGGGCCCGGCTCCTGACTCAGCCCCAAAGCCGAGATGGACTGGGCCCCATGGGACCCGGATGGGGAGACTGAGGAAAGCACCGGGGGACAAACGCGTCTGCAGAACCAGGCGGAATGAGGCGGCAGCAGGAGCGAGCAGCGCGGCTTCTCAGTCACAGACGCAGCTCGAGCGCTTCCAAAGCACCGTCGGTGGAGGAGCCGAGCGCCTAGCCTCCCGCCCCCCACCTGGGCCGCCCGTGGGCTCCAGGGGCGCCGGCCCACGCACGCGCACGCTTGAGAACAGTGCTCAGGGTTCGTATTACTGTGGAGGAAATTTTAGGAATTCAGATCTCCCATTGAGGAAAGCGATCACTTAGCTCAAATTATTTAGATTGAACTCCACTTGATCCCTCTTGATAAACTGAAAATTATACTTTTAAGGCTTTAATCCCAGTAACAGGTAAATAAAGGGACAAGAGGCTCAATCATGAACAAAAATGGCTTTTACCATGTCAGGCAGGCTAACATCCGGAAAGAGCATAGCCCAGAGAGGTTTGGGACACAAAACTGGCTCTGCCACCAAGGAGACACAAGCCCGCAGGTCACCGCCTCGGAGGTCCGGCCCAGAGGCCGTGGGCAGCGGGGGCCCCCAGTGCCTTCGCCACCAGAGCAGCGTCCGAAGAGTCAGCTCCAGCCCTCCTCTGGTCTCCAAAGCCACAGCTTACTGGCCGTCATCTCAGGTCGGGTCCCCCGCGACACTCTCCCCGCTGACACCCAGCACTCGACACCCCCCAGGGCAGCAGAGGGAGCTGCTGGCACATCAGGTCACACCGTCCATGACGGGCGACTGCCCAGGACACAGACGGTGACTGCAAACTCGCGACCATGACCCCAAGGTGCCTGACCTGCCCCTCCCCACCTCCTCACCTCCACTGCATCCTCTCCCACCAAACCCACCACCCCCCGACCCCCTCGTGGCCTCTGCACCTGTCCATTCCATGACGCCCCACCCCCAGCCTTCCCTGGACGTCCTTGATCTCCAGTGTTAGGTCTGAGTCCAAACACCACCTCCTGAGCAAAAGCTGCCTTTACCAGCCCAGCCAGAATGGCACCCCACTTCCAAGCCTGCAGCCCCAACACGCTTGCGCGTGAGCCCCCTGAGGAAGGTCGCCCCACATCCCCTTCACAGCTGTGCCCTCAGTGCTGCCACAGGACAGGTGCAGAGGAAAACCCCAGCACCTGCTCTGGCCTCACAGACGCGTGACGGATCCGGGCCCCAACCCTTCATTTTGACCCCCATGCATCTCTGCTCTCCACGGCCCGCGCCACTGTTGAGCGCCTGACCTTCCGGTGCCGGGGACACAGCTCCAAGCACCCCGGGACCTCGGCCAGCTCCTTCCACTCTGTTTCTGCATCACGCGGTGCCTCAGACCCAGCTCCCTGGAGGCCAGGCAGTTGGGACCCTGGGGGCCCCGCTGGCCAGAGGGGAAACTGACTCTGGCCGTGGAGCAGCAGCCGCACTGAGGAGAAGCGGTGCAGGGAGCACATGGCGGGGAGGACCCTGAAGAGGAGGCAACAGGCACACAGGGCTGCGAAGGCTGATGAGGAGTTCCTCAGGAGGGAGGGGGGCGGAGCGCCGAGCTGGGAGCGCCCAGAGGCAGGGGACAACGTGGAGTTCCAGAAGCCAGTGTGCCGGGTCACAGCGACCACTCTCTGCACGATGACCTGGTCCCACGCGCCAAGTCCGTGCTCCTCTGGGAAGACTGTCCCATCCACGAGCCACGAGTCAAGGTCTGGGCACGTGGAGACCACGCCAGGTGAGGGCGAGTCAAAGCACTCACCCCAGCCCCATCGGCACCCAGGCTGCCTTCTGGAAGCTTCTGAGCACTCTCCTTGGGGAATGGTCCCACCTGGCCCAACTACAGATAGCACCACCCAGCGGCTACCGCGGTTCTGGGCACACACCAATGTCCACACCAACGGAATCACTTCCCCTGGTCCCGCAGGGGCTCACATGACCCTCACCCCTGCGCCCACTCTGGCTGAGCATGCCTAGTGCTTGCTATCTACAGAGCTGCTCCCAGAGCCACCTCCCTGCAACAGCCGTTAATTCATAAAATAAGAAAAACTCCCAGGATTCATGTTTCTTCAGCAGGAAAGGGGGAAGAGAAGGTAAAGAGCTGGCCTAAAGGTCCCTCGGTGTCCGTTCCTGCGTCAGACCGTCCTGCCACGCCGGGGACACAGCAGGAAGCCATGCAGGCCCCAGGCCCCGCGCTGGCCCCACGGGCAGCCCCTGTGCCACGTGCCCTACTCCGCCGGCAGCGGAGCCAGAACAGGCGGCAGCAGCCATCTACCTACGGTGGCAGGCAGGAGCCTCTCTCTCACAAGGTGACAGACAGATCAGCCTCGTCTGGACTCCCTCGAGAAAACTTTCCATTAATTGCGAAAACCTAGAAAAGATTTCCACGTAGGGGGAACGCCTGGTGACACCAGGAGCTCACAAATCCAGGGCAGAGCGGAACGTCAGGTCCCGCACTGCCTGCAAGCCGACAAAGGCGTCATGTGGAGGGGCGCCGGGCAGCAGCGCAGGGGTGAGGGGCCCTGCAGGAGGCGCAGGGCAGCAAGAATCCCAGCACCCCCACCCCGGGGTCCCCAGGTTCACCAGTGACCCCGGCCGCACCGCAGCAGGCCCCCCTCCAGCTCCCGTCCCCGCTCTCTTCTGGGGAGGGGAGGGGCCGGCTGCAGGGGTCAGGATGGGACAGGCCCCATGGCCTCGGGAGACAGGGCTGCTGCGGGACCCCAGGGACAGAGCTAAATGTCCTGGCAGCAAAAATAACTCACCTACCCGCCAGAGGCCGCACAGGTGGGAGGGCCGTGGCCAGGCCTCCTGGGACACGGCACAGGCGGCTACCCGGCTGAGGGCTGCTTTCTCTCCTTTCTTGCTATGATTTATCCTGCATTTTTTGCTTTAAATCACTTCATGAGTTTGCTTTGTTTTTTTTTTTAAGTTTATTTATTTATTTTGAGAGAAAAAGAGGGAGAGGGAGTGAGCATGCAGGCATCCATGAGCAAGGAAGGGGCAGAGAGAGAGGAGAGAAAGAGAGAATCCCAAGCAGATTCCATCCTGCTTGGGATTCCATCAGCACAGAGCCCAACATGGGGCTGGAACCCACAAACCATGTGATCAGGACCTGAGCCGAAACCAAGAGTCAGACCCTTAACCGACTGAGCCGCCCAGGCGCCTCTGTTTTGCTTTCGTTTGAAATCACAAAAACTAGTGAAGGTTTGAGTCCAAGTCACTCGACACCATTCAGAACTCCATCCCCAAATCACCTGAGATGGTCCCGTGGGGCCCCAGCATCCCCAGTGCCCCCCTTCAGCATCCCCAGTGCCTCCCCTGCCCCCAACAGCTCATCTCAAGGACCACAGCCGCGCTCATAACAAGATCCGGAAGACTCGAGCCACAGTGCTCCCCACCTGAGCGGCCCAGCACCACCACAGAGGCCAGGAAAGTGCGTGTGACCATCAGCACATCGGGACAGGACCTCTGAGGGTCACCCTGAAACTATTTTGCCATTTGGTCACCATCATAACAAGCTGAGCGCAGATCAGATGTCGCTGAGAACGAGTCACAAGGAAAAGGGAGCCCACTCCCCAGGCCGCGGGCCGCAGGGCCCCTACCCCGCGTCAGACACCTGCGGCTCCCATCCAAAGCCCGCGTGGAGCCCCGCCGAGCTGTGGCTCTTGGGCTGGTAAAGGTATCACAAGTGACCGCTTTCCTCTCACCTTTCCCAAGCAGGTGCTTTCAAAGTTCATAACCTGACCCTTCTAGGGCATACGGATTAAACACCGGTTCCCTTGAATTTGCAGCCCCGATGGGCCTGGAGACCAGCTGGAAGCAGGCGCTTGCCCATGCTGGCTCCTGAGGCCCCAGTGCCCCATGGCTCCCTCACACAGTCTCAGCTTCGAGCAGAATCCGAGAGGAGTCTTCACCACCCACTACCGAGACACCCCCACAGGGAAAGTGGCTCCTGCGTGTCCGCCCCCCCACCCCCACCAAGGAAGGTGCCAGGAGAAGAGGTCGGTCCGGGCCACCACCAGACCTCTCAGTGCCCAGGCCCTCACAACACAGCCCGATTCCCCGGAGCTCCCCCGGCCCAGGCTGAGAGGAGGCCCCAGAGGCCAGAGCTGGTGCGAAGCCCCACAAGGAAACCAAGAAGAATGGGGGGGGGGCACCAAAATCAAGGATCAGAAGCCAGAGGAGCCAAGCCAGGAATCGGAGAGACCCAGCCAGCTGGCCAGCAGCCTAAGCGGCCTTGGGGCCCTGGTGCTAGTGACCGGGCAGCCCAGCCCCCGGGGCCAGCGCAGGGAGGCTGCAGGGCACTGCCTCCGTGCTTTCCGCCACGTGCCAGGGCAGCTGGGCTTGGGGCTCGAACTCACCCTCCAGCAGAGCCCCGTCTATACCACTGGACCACAGGCACCCCAGCCTTGGCCCCACCTGCCTGCCTGGGGGCACAAGGTGGGAGCACCAGAGAGACTGGGCTGCCCAGGCTGGGGTTCAGGACATTCTTCCCTCAAAGTTTCTGAGGGGCCAGGTGACGAAACGGACCCTCCCCAGAACTCTGAAATGGGGAACGCCAGCAATTCGGGACTAGTCTCCAAATTCAAGGGTCCCAAAAAGCACCCTGCCTGAGCTGCCTTCCCGGAGTCTGTGCACGGCCAGAACAGAGGCGGCACCACACGCACCCATTTTCTCCGCGACTTGATGGTGTCGCTACTGTTTCAGGCACCCCGCCCCTCGACAGCGCAGTGCTGAGGACACAGCCCACCCACCCCCTGGCACTTCTTCAGGGGTCCCAGCCCCCACAGCGTGGTCCAACAGAGAGCCAGGCGATCTGCCAGCCGCTGGGGCACAAAACGTGGAGACGAGGTGCTGGCTCACACAGGACCAGGGGGCAGGGCAGGGAGGAGCACCATGGGGGGGGGGGGGGACAGTCACACACACTGACTCCTCAGTAAGTAGCGCGCCGCCAGCTTCCGCAGCGGATCACCTGCCAAGGGACAATAAAGCAGGAGAGCCCCGTGTACGGAGACGCTGAATGAAGACAGAACGAGCTGCAGCGGCTCTAATGATGATCGCGCACTGGGTCTTCCAGGCAATTCAAGTTCTGCCGATGTTCCTGACATTCTTGTCTTTGTCAGAGAGCAGGAATCCGTTAAAAGTAGTTCCGACTTCAAACTCTTCCAGAAGTATCTTTTCTATGGATCAATTTATGGTGAACGACAGTAGGAAAAGCAGTTGCCATTCCTTGTTACCACGCAGGCTGAAAAAAATGAAAATGTGACCAGCACGCCCGGTCCACTGACCAAACTCCAGACACCTGAGCAACCAAGAAAGATTTCTTTCCTAAAAGACTGAAAGACATTCTAGCACAGAAGGTTCCTGGGAGGGTAGCGCTGCCCAGCTTCACTCTGCAAACCTGCCGAGCCCTCCATGGGCCCCCAAGGCAGGACCAGGGCGGCCGCTTGGGGTGCTCAGGGAGCCGGGCCACTCTGTCTTCTACCAAACAAAATCCACAGAAAACGTCGCTGTGCTCACGAGGACTTACGCAGCTCTGATCTCAGAAGCCTGAAAACAAGGCGCTGTAGGCGTGAGCCACAGGCTTCACAGCACTGCACGCACCATGGGTGTAACTTCTGCACGAGTGGGGGCGTCAGCGTCCACAGTTCCACTGGGACAGCCGTCAGTCCACGTCCCCAGAAACCCCAGAGCAACTATTACAACCCAAATGTTTGTAACACAATACGACGAACACCACCCCATGTGGATTCTAACACCTGATGAATGGCACCAAGTAAGAGCCTGTGACAAATCTGAAATGTGCGTTAAAAGGCAACCACCGGGGGCACCTAGGGGGCTCAGTCAGTTGAGCGTCCAACTTTGGCTCAGGTCATGATCTCATGGTCTGTGGATTCAAGCCCCATGTCAGGCTCTGTGCTGACAGCTCAGAGCCTGGAGCCTGCTTTGGATTCTGTGTCTCCCTCTCTCTCTGCCTCTGCCTCTCTCTCTCTCTCTAATAAAAAATGTCACATAAAGGACAACCACACAGGGCGCCTGGGTGGCTTAGTCGGTTAAGTGTCCAACTTCGGCTCAGGTCATGGTCTCACAGTTCGTGGGTTCAAGCCCTGCATCGGGTTCTGTGCTGACAGCTCAGAGCCTGGAGCCTGTTTCAGATTCTGTATCTCCCTCTCTCTCTGACCCTCCCCTGCTCATGCTGTCCTTCTCTCTCAGAAATAAATTTTTAAAAAAAAAATTTTAAAAAGGCAAGCAAACATATACTTAGAATAATCCCATTAAAAAATAAAAACTAAAAAGGACAAAAACATGCATTCGCATATAAACACATGATAAAACCACACAGAAAAGCAAGAGAACAGTCACAAAATACCAAGAATGGTCACTCGCTGGGAGACGGGAGACACGTGGGGAAGGACACCGAAGGGGCTTCACAGACACTAGTTCTTGCTCTTTCTTCATCTAACAGTGACCATCCGTGCGTTAATTTTTCATGATTTCCTTAAATGTGAACAGAAATGTTACAGAAATCCCTCTGCTCTGATAGATTTTACCGGAATATCAGAGAGACAGGAGAGGGAAGATCTATGGACCCGATTCCCAAAACACACACCAGAGGAGTTCGGTGAACTGACCAGCAAACAACCGAGTACGTCCTGGGCTCTCGCAACCACACCGCCGCCACCGGTGGGGCAGAGGCCCAGGGAGTAGCCCAAACGAAGAGACGAGGGGTGAGAGGTTGCGCACAGGTGGGACAGTGGCCACCACCACGCGCCCGGGCTCTGAGGGCCCTCGGGTGCCACTTGGCACGAGGAAGGCCCCGCCAACGCCCACACGTGACGACTGTGTGCTTTACTCTACCACTCGTTCCCTCACCGCGCCAGGCGCCAGGTCCCACCGCGGACACCAGGGGACGTAGGGCCCCGCGTCCTGCCCTCACAGCCCGCGCGGTCCGAGCAGACAGAGCGGGGCCTCAGCCACGGCCAGAATCCCGGCAGACAGTCCACGGATGCGCTGATTCACCCACGGTGCCCGTCGGGCAGCCGGGAGGCCGCGGGCGTGAAGGCCGCCCCTCGGGGGGAGGGGTTAACGGGACAGGGACTTCTGAAAGGGCGCGTCCCACAGCCCTGCGCAGGGGCTGGAAGGGGGACACAGGGCGCTGCGGGGCCGGACGGGGTGCTCGGGCGCGGGCCCAGTGGGGCGGCCGAGCAGAGCGGGCTGCTGAGGGGCCTTCCTGTGCAAGTGCCAGAAACCCCCTTCGAGTGGCCCCAGATCCTGCGGACAGAGCCACCCCAGGGCCTGCAGAAGCGCTCACCCTCCTGGCCAGCGCCGGCTCTGCTGTGGGCGGGTCCACGCCACTCGGGACACAGTCAGTCTACGGCGAGTGCAGGGTGCTCTGAACGACCCTTGCCGTCTGCCTCCTGGAAAACGCCCGTCCTTCGGGGCCATGGAAAACGCAGCACACTAATTCTAAGAACTGCACGTAAATAATGTGGTTTTAAAAGCCTGCATGTTTCATTATCCTCCGCATCTGTTTAAATGTAATGAGACATCACTTCTCCATGGCCAACCGGAAAAAGCATCTTATTTCCCTAATTTGTGAAACTGCTCTAAGAAGCAGATAACCAGCGGGCAGATAATATAATAACCAGGAAGGCAAAGTCACTTGGTAGATGACAGAGCAGTAGAAAAGGCCCCGCAGAGATATCTGAATACCATTCCCCTAATAAACTCACAGCACCCACCAGACTAGCCGTGGGGCCACGGGTCAGAATCTGGGTTTTTTTAATGTAATAGACTGAGCGAACTCAACAGTGCACAAGAGACTAAAAACACGAGAAGCGAAAAATTCATGAATTTTACTTTCAAACAACAATAGTGGATAAAAACATTAATTACCAATTTCAACAAAATCTCCTAAGTCGCATGAGGTCGCAGGAGGTGTCCTGGGTGCCCAGGACGCGGCGGACGAGGCCCTGCCCACGGGAGCGACAGACACGCAGAGTGAGTGGCGGCGTGACGGGCAGTCACACCACACGAACCTGGCAGGAATGGGGCAGCAGGGCCTCGCAGGGCTGGTGCGTCTGGCGAGGCAACCTCCCAGGTATGGTCTCAAGGCCCAGAGGGACCCAGACACTCAGGGGTCAAGGGTGGGTGGGCGAGGGGGGTCCGGTCAGCTGTTCTGAGTGAGGCTCTGCGGCGCACGCAGCTCGGGCCCTGGAGGGAGCTCGGCCGAAACAAAACCCCGCGGAGGCGGCTGTGCCCCAGGGAGCTGCTCCACCTGCGGGGGGCGGGGCGGTGACCCCTGACCAAGGCCCCTGCCTCCAGCTGCACCTCTGCTCTCTGGCCGCGAACCGCGGGGTGACGGCTATCCAGCCCAACTCCACGTACCTGCTCACTTCAAGACCTCCCTGTCAGCAGGGCAGCAAGTCCTGAGGCCCCTAAATGGAGCTGAGCCCCCACAAAGTAGGGATTTCCAGGTGGAGCCAGCCCGGGAAACAGGCAAGCTCAAGGTTCTGAACGCAACTGAACAGTGAGCACGAATGGAGCAGACACTTCATCAAAGACCTACTCCTGACAAATCAGCATATGCAAAGGTGCGCAACAGCCTCAGTCCCCAGGGAAGGGCAAGATGTAACCCTGCGGAGGCCGTTACACACCCACTACAACTGCCGGCCAGCACCAGGTACCGCTAAGGACTCCGCACAAGAGCTCTCACGCGCTGCTGGCGGGCACGCAAACCCCACAGCCACTTGGGAAAATCGCTTGGCAGTTTCTAATACAGTATGTAGACTCCCACTCACGCCACACAAGCACCCTACTCCTAGGTCCTCGCAAGAGTGAGGCAAGCAGGGGCCTCTACTAGATGTCTACACGAAGGTTAGTAGCAAATGTGTGTGTATGTGTGTGTGTGTGTGTGTGTGTGTGTGTGTGTGTGAAGACCCACACTTGGAAACAGCCCAGGTATCCATCAACCGACGAATGGGTCACCACGCCGGGCACAGCAACATGGACAACAGAGTCCTACTCAGCAGCACCGCGTGATGACATGGACAAGGGTCTAAACACTAGGAGAAGGCACTCACGGAAGTGTACAATTCGTGTGAGTCCAAGTGCATGCATTTCTTAACAGGCGAAACTCTAGAGAGACAGAAAGCAGATCAGGACTTACAGGGGCACGGGGTGGGGACAGGGGCGCGGGGTGGGGACAGGGGTGCGGGGTGCGGACAGGGGGTTGACAGCAAAGGGAGCAGGGCAACTTTTCAGGGTGACGGAAACGCTCTCGATCATGATTCAAGTGGTTCATGTTGTCACAGTCCCAAGCACAGACGTCTAAACGAATCTCCCTGTGCACTTACAGTGGGTGCATTTTACGGTCCAGCCCCCAGACAAAGGCCGCAGGAAAAAGGACGGGGGTGGGGGGGCCAGAGCAGAATTGGGCACCGCCTACGGAAGGAACAGCAAAGCCTGGGGGCGGGGGCGGGGGGGGGGGGACTGAAACCCTGCTTCTGAATGGTCGGAAGGCCCAGACATCAGTGAGGCACAGGGACCGGCTAAAATCAGAGTCACGCTGCCCTGGCTCCGGAAGGTCAAGCACAGCCACATGACTATGCTCTGGCCCCACGGGACGGAAGCAGAGGCACTGCCAGCCGCTGCCAGGGAGGAGGTGTAAGAGGAGGGGCGTGCCCTCCACGCTCCCGCGGGTGGAGGGAAACGCGGTGCCGGGGCCGCGGGGGTGACGCCGAGCACAGGTGGCAGCCGCCTCACCGCCGGCGAGCTCGTGCCGGAGCCAGGGACACACACCTGTCCAGCAGATCCCGCTGGGCGGAGCCGCCACAACCGCGAGCGCTCCGCTCCACAGGCGACGTGTCAAGTGGCAGGAATAATATAAATATGACCGTAAACCAAAGACCTGGGGCAGACTCTATTTTCCACTGAAAAAGTAAGTTAAAAAAAGGTTAGATCTGCTTTTGTGTTGCAGAGATGGTTAAGCACAACCCCTGAGAACGACAATCAGAAACCAGTGTCTCAAGAAGACTACGTCCTGGGAAACAATCCTTCCTGCTGTGTGCCACAGTCTACAGCACTTCCGCTTTCACAACCCAGGGTTTCTGCTCAACACACTTCCGAAGCGCATGAGAGAGAGAGGAGCTGAGAGCAAACTGAGGACTGATGGGTGTGGGGGGAGGAGAGGATGGGCATGGAGGAGGCACTTGTGGAGATGAGCACTGGGTGTTCTATGGAAACCAACCTGACAATAAACTATTTGTTAAAAAAAATAATAATTTAAAAAGTAATTTAAAAAATAAATAAAAATAAAAGTGCGTTCGCTGGAGCAAGTAAGATGCAAAGTATTTCAAACTGTAAAAAAAAAACCCACTTTATTTTTATTTTTTTTTTATATATTTTTATTTATTTCTAGGAGAGAGAGAGAGAGACAGCATGAGCAGGGGAGGGTCAGAGAGAGAGGGAGTCACAGACCGAAACAGGCTCCAGGCTCTGAGCTGGCAGTCAGCACAGAGCCCGACGCGGGGCTCGAACCCACGAACCGCGAGATCATGACCTAAGCGAAAGTCGGACGCTCAACCGACTAAGCCACCCAGGCGCCCCAAAAAAAAACCCACTTTAAAGAGATGCTATTTGCAAAGGCAAAAAAACGTGGTAACCGAGGAAAAATCTAGTGAAACATACACAAGACTCTCACGAGACGAATGTCCCAAGCACACTGGGAGGGGCTCCAGACGGCCTAGGAGCTGGGGAGCGGGCACACTCATGGCGACGGAGACGGCTCATAAAGGCGTCCGTTCTCCCAATGTGATCCACAGATTCTGCGCAGCCCCAGCCACGAATCAGACAGACGGCAGAGACAAAAACGGAACGACACGCCCCGGGCGTCTGAGGGGGAGACTCGGTGGGAGCGCACAGGCCCGAGCCTGGCGAGGGACGAGGGCACCGGGGTCCCGGCAGCACCGGGACTCGGGACGCGGCTGAGGTCACCGGCAGGTGGGTGTTGAGGAAGACCCCTCGAATGCTGGGACAAGAGCGAGAACACAGATGCACGCACGCGGGCGTGAGGACGCTCGCCAGAAGGGACGCTGCAGACACGGGGAGACCAGCCGGAGGCCGTACAGGAGGCCGGCCCTGACGGGTCACTTCAGGGGCGAGCTCACTGGAGGCCTACCTCGTGCTGCACGCAGCCGGCAAGTACAGACGAACGAAACCCACGGGTGTGAAGGGCAAATGAGCAAAGCTTCATGTGACCCCGTGGGAGCGGAGCTGCACGCGGTATGTGTAGGAGATGTCTCAAAAGCACAGCGGTACCAGCCACAAAAGTAGGGACCGGGACATTCGGCCGTACTGAGACTGAGAACTTCCTTCCGGTCCTCACAGCCAGCCAGAAGGAAGCAAGAAGCGGCCAGAGACCAAGAGGACGCGTGTGCAACGCCGGCTGACAGTTTATAATCCCAAACATGTAAGATCGGCAGCCGGTAAAACCTAGATCAACCACCCACAAGAGAAATGGGCAAGAGACAGAGACACTCCCCGAAGAGAGGCCACGGAAATACTATCACAGAAAGAGATGCCCACTGCCACCAGTGGGCAGACGTGGAGAGGAAGAGCAGGAGCAGAAAGCCCGCCGGCACGAGAGCAAGGAGGGCGCGGGGAGTGGTCACGAGGCCTGATGAGGAGCCTGGACATGGGGCATGGACACGAGTTAGGAGGACACGGAGTGTGGACGCGGAGCATGGATGTGGAGGGTGGACACGGAGCGTGGACACAGATTGTGGACACAGAGCGGGGATGTGGAGCGTGGACGTGAAGCGTGGACACAGAGCGTGGACACAGACTGTGGACGTGAAGCGTGGACACGGAGTGTGGACACGGAGCATGGACACAGATTGTGGCAGCGCATGGACACAGATTGTGGATGAGGAGCATGGGACTCGAACCCCTGCAGGTGAGCGTCTGAGGGGCGCAGGTCACCCGGGAGCACACGGACACCAGCCTGACAGTCTCCCGGGCTCACCCCCTGCCTCCGGCACAACTGTCCTGTCTCCTCAACGCCCCAGAGAAGCGCCTGATCACAACACGTGAGACATGACACAGGCATCCGGCGACAGGAAAAAGCCACAGAAAGTGTCCAATATCTGAGTGATGGACCATCACCCAAGCGGACACACAGACGAGCAGAATCTCACAAAACGCCGCAGAGGGAAAGCACACGCTAGAGACAAGGGCACACGACACACACTGAGGTGGCGGGACCACAGAGTCAGGGGGCCGCTCGCATCCTGGGGGCCCTTCGAGGGCAGGGCAAGCACCGTGGGCAGCTCCAACACGGCGGGCCCGACATGAGTGGGGCTCCCCCCTCGCGCGGGAAGAATGAACAAGCACATGCTCCAGGCACACGTACCCATGTCTTCCGTCCGTGTCAGTACAACACACAAAACACAGATTCCTGTCCATGAGGACGTTTTCGAGGGCCACCCCCACGCACTGGGGGTCAAGCACCCCAGCCGCACAAACCACGTCACGAGTTTCATGGGCACCCGGCACCTAGACCCAGGGAGACTCTGTCCCCAGGAACTTCGGATCCCGGCTCTTACCTCTGTCACCTTGGGCTGGAGTATCAATGCTTCCGGACTCATTCGGGGGACGTCTATGTGGATCTGCGGACGCAAGGAGAGAGGGGAGAGGGTTATTCTGAAGGATGAGAAATGTCACCCACCGTAAGCGCTGTGGTCAGAGGAGCAACGCTCCACAGCAGGGATACGCTGACCTCGGACTCTAACCCGCTCCCGCCCTGGAACCAGCGACTCCTCAGGCCGCCTGCTGCTCCAGACGAGGGGCGGGTTCCAGGGTGCACGCCCCCCCAGGTCCCGGCGCGAGGGCCCGCTGACACTTCCCACGCAGAACGCTGCTGCTGCCTGATTAGGAAGAGAGCAGGCCCTCGGCTCTTTAGTAACATGATCCATAGCAATTAGTAGACATTGATTCCTGGCCTCTGACACGGGAGCAATTCAGGTACATCAATAGCGTACAAGTTTTCGGCTGTGACAGCTTCTTCTTGGCACCCAGGCCACACTTTTCTCCACTTCACGGAGTTCCGCGGGGACCCGGGGCACTCTTCCGGGGAAGCGCTTAAACTACTCTGCCGGTGCCGGCTGCCCCCTGCCTGAGCGCTGCCTGACCCGAGGGTCCTAACGAGCCTCCCACACCGCAGACGACACACCCACAGGTTCAAGCGGCAACGAGGAAGAAGAGGAAGAATCCTCGGGACGTGGGCAGGCACTGCGGGCTGGCTCCCGACGTCCCCCGGGCACAGCCTCCACTGGCCAGCGCTGTCACCATCCCCAGTGAGCAGGAAAAGGCGTGAAGGAAGGCAGACGCAGCGTACTGCCAAGGAGTCAACGCCAGGCTCGTTCCCGCCAGCACGTGCGTGACCACTAGACCAGGACAGCGTCCTCACTCTGCCCTGCGCGCGCTGCGGCCCGGGCGCCGTCCCTGAGGCCGGCCTCGCATCCTTGTCCAGAAGGCGCCTGCCGCGCCCCCCGGGGGCTTCCCCGGTGAAGGGCGCCGGGGCGGAGAGCATCCGGCCCCTGCGTGGAGCTCCTCCCTCAGCGAGAGCCTGGGCGCCGGGGAGGACCAGGGGGAGGACCGGAAGGGGCCAGAGCCAGCGGACTCGGCGTTCAGGGCGCACAGGGCAGGGGGCAGCAATGAAGGACAGCGGGCAGGGAGGTGAGAGAGCTGGGGAGCCGGCCCGGAGGACACTGTCAGCCCCAGGCCCCCTGAGCGACACGGGGAGGAAGAGACAAAGTGGAGACGTGAGCGTGACCTGCCGCCTGGAGCCCCGCGGGCAGTGGTGCCGAGAGGGAGGGGCGCGGTCCAGACAGGGGGCCAGACAACTCCAGCCCATCGCGTCCCCTGCGCCAGGGCACCCTCGAGGGCCACCCTCCAAACACAGCTCCCGTGGACGGGCCAGCAGGCACCGTACCTACGCCTGCTGTCATCTGTGCCGACGGGACAGAGCTGGACACACGGGGCTGTGTGTGCCCCCCGGGCCACCTGCTCCCCACGTAGGGGACTGAGGTGCGGGGGGGGGGGTCACAGCCGTCACAGAAATCCCAGGGTGGGGCGGACACACCGGATGAGTCTCTGATCTGAACAACTCTGTGTGCGCAGGACAGGACGTGTTCCAGCAGACACTGAAGCCGGTGCACAGAGGACACAGGGCTGTGGGAGCGGGCGGCGTGGGAGGGCGAGCAGGCCCCTCGAAGGGCCACAGGGAGATGCCAGGGCGCCCGGTGCTCCAAACTGGACCAGGCTCTGCCCCAACCGAGTCAGGAGTCGGAGGTGGCCGCAGAGGAAAGCACGGTGTCCACCCCCAGGAGGTGGGCCTGCCTGGCAGCAAAGGGAGCCCACATCACTGCCATGGGTCACGGTATCCCCCCAACGTTACCGTAGAAACATCTGGGGAATTCACAACAATATGCAAGCTTTTTATTACCTATCACAGTAACTGAATAAAGATGCACGCGACCTGTTTTTAATTAACTTTCCCTCAAGAAATTCATAATAGAACACAGTTTGGTAAATCTCACAGATAGATGCTAGGTGTCATCCTGTGGAAGTCTTTGCCTTGAATAAAAATTCATCAGAAACACATTCAAGACAATACCAAATGGACCATCAGCTAAAATCAGTGAAGTGGAAAGATACACCAGCTAAGCTACTACTCGCCCGACCAAATCCAAATGTGATCTCTCTTAAATCCGCTTCCCAGAGTGCCGGGCAGCAGCCCCCCAGGTAGGGGGGCCAGAGGCAGGGGCCCCGCCCCAGAAGGCAGGGGAGGCAGGCTCCGGCCCCTCCTCCCGGCCCTCCCTCTCACGCGCCCCTACCATATCCCCCCATGAGGAAAATACTCTCCAAAAACCCATCCCCTTAAAGAACCGTGGGTTATTAGCCAGAGGGAAGGCCTATCTTGGGACCTTTATAACAGATCGCCACCAAAGCAACAAAGAGGTGTGGGGAGCCCATATCGGAGGCAGAAAATTCGGCAAGGCTCCTTCACCGGGAAGTGGGGTTTCCAGAAGTGCTCAGTACTGACATCTCTCAGGCAAGTCAGGACGCAGGGCTACCAACTAAGAACTGCCTCTTGTTTAGGTGCAGCACGGGAATGAATGAATGAATGGAATGAATGAATGAATGAATGAATGAAGGCAGCACAAACCACTCTGAATTTTCACACGTTACAAAGACAGTAAGAATGATCAAGTCCTCAAAGAGCTTTTCTAACAGCAAATTCTGCATGTACTGTGAGCTGTAAATCAATTTTAAGTATTCTTCCCATTATACACACTGTCAACTGTTGAAGAAGCCATAATTACACACATTTTGTGTCAAACGAGAGAGCAGAAATGATACACTGGCTACACGTTTTGCTGTGGACTGAACTGCCCCCCAAATCCAGCTGACCAGTCAGCTCTGGTCCACCCACACCGCACCTCTGTGTGCCCCCGAGAGTCCAGGGCCCACGAAGCCCACAGACTCTCCTCCTCCCGGCAGACGGCGACAGGCCTGCCCGGGGCCTGCGGGGCCGACAGCAGCTCACTGACACAAGAAACGCAGGGCAGCTCCCGAGGAAGGTCTCGGGGCACCGCCAGGGGACCCCGGGCACCTGCTCTGTGACCCCAATTAAACACACCCCCGTCACTGCCACAGAAAGAAGTGGAGGTGAGCAAAGGGGCACAGGAGGAAGCAGCAGGGACACACCGTTATCTACTCGTGTCCCGGCAAACGCCGATCTGTGGCCCAGTTAGGGACGCGTCACAGGGAACAGCTCCTCCCACAAACCGTCACCGAGCCGGGGCTTCTCGAGGGACGCGGGGCAAGGGACAGGCACCCACCTGCCTGTAGGTGTCCTGGTGCGCATCGTCATGCCGCGAGTCGTAATAGTGCTCAACGAACGCGAAGTACTCTCTCTGCTTTCTCTGGAGCGTGGCTGGTCTTCGGTCCACGTTGGCAGGAAGGTAACCCTGGGGGTGAAAGAACAGAGACAAAAAGTGCGCGTGGTTAATGTGGACTCACAAAGTCTGGAACACAGAGGGGCCTGTCGTAAGTGGGCGTGGTGCCCTGAGACTGGACAGGGCAATAAACGGACACGGACATCAAGCACGGCAGGAAGCCAGTCTCCGGGGCACCAAAGGGCGGCTTGGACTTGCACGCCCACAGCCTTCACCGAGCCAGTCGGACTCGACTCGTGGCCACAGAAGCGGGAGGCAGACCGGAGCCAGGCTTGAACTTCGTGCTCTCCAAGGGCAGGATGGAGATGAACCCCTGGTTCTAAATGCCTCGTGTGCCTCAACAAATTCAGAAGTTGGCGCGGTCTTGTGACCACGGTACCTGTGTGTGTATGTGTACGCTCCTACATACACACATGTACACAGGTGTGCAGGTGTGTGTGTGTGTGCGCGCACACACACACACACACACACACACACACAGACGCACATGCGGAGAGATCGTCCCTTATGCAAATGTCTTCCTCTCTCCAAAGACTCCTGGGCGACTGGCAGCTGCCATCCCAGGACATGAAGTGAACTCAAATCCAGAAGGACCAGAAGGACCAGGCAGCTCAGCGTGCTTACCAAGAGCCCAGTCTCCAGGGCCAGACTGCTTGGTGTCATATATGCTTTTTATTTCTTTGTTTTTACTTTATTAAATGTTAGTTTATTTACTTATTTGGAGAGAGAGAGCACAAGCAGGGGAGGAGCAGAGACAGAGGGAGAAGGAGGGGGAGAGACTCCCAAGCAGGCTCCACACTGTCACTGCAGAGCCTGATGCAGGGCCTGAACCCACAAACCATAAGATCCTGACCTGAGCCAAAATCAAGATTCAGAACCTTAACCAACTGAGCCACCCAGGCACCCCTCTTTGCTTCTACTCTTTAAATCCACATTAGTGATATGTCACGTATAACATAAAATGTGCCTCTTTTAAGTAAACAGTTCCATGACATTTGACAAAGGTACACAGCTGGGTAACTAGGGCCCCAGCGAAGATATGGAGAATTTCTATCACCCCAAAACCTTCCCCCATGCCCTCAGCAGTCCAGCCCCCCTCAACCAGGAGAGCCCAGGGAGCCGCACACCCCCTCACCGCGGATCGCCGAGGCCCAGCCAAGAACTTCGCACGAATGGAATCATTTTGGGACGCACTCTTTGTTTTCACTCAATCTGTTGTCCCTGTGACACTTCCAAACTGATGCGTAAACTGGCAGTCTGCTCCTCTGATCGTTGCGCCATATTCCTCTGAACCGAGGAGCCACAGTTTGCCGGCCACGCGCCTGCTGCAGAGCACCTGGGCTGGTTCTGGTTTGGAGCTATTATGAATAAGGCTTATTACAAATATTCCTGTACACGGTTTTTATGGCTATGAACTTCCACTTCTACACCTAGGAGTAGAGGAGCAGCTCATCACGTACGTACGTGCTTAGTTTCCTAAGAAACTGCCAGACATTTTACAAGCAACAACGTGGATTCACACCCCAGCCAAGAGTACAATAACTTCAGATGCTCCACGCCCTCCCTGATACTTAGTGTTGTCAGTCTTTATTTATGTGGGGGGAGGGGCAGAGAGAGAGGGAGACACAGAATCCGAAGCAGCTCCAGGGTCCGGGCTGTCGGCACAGAGCCTGATGCAGGACCTGAACCCATGGACCATGAGATCAGGACCAGAGCCAAAGTCAGGTGCTTCACCGACTGAGACACTCAGGCGCCCCGTATTGTCCGTCTTTTTTTTTTTTTTTAATGTTTTTTTATTTATTTCTGAGAGAGAGAGAGACCGCGTGAGCAGGGGAAGATCTCAGAGAGAGAGGGAGACACAGAATCCGAAACAGGCTTCAGGCTCTGAGCTGTCAGCACAGAGCACGACGTAGGGCTCAAACCCATGAACCGTGAGATCATGACCTGAGCCGAAGTCGGTCGCTTAACCGACTAAGCCACCCAGGTGCCCCATGTCCGTCTTTAAATGTTAGCATTCTGGGCATTCCCAGCTGGCTCAACCAGAGCATGTGCCTCTTGATCTCAGAGTTGGGAGTTCAAGCCAACTCAGTAGAGTTGCTCAGTCGCTCAGTAGAGACATCACTTTAAAAAAAATAATAATAAAATCTTAAAAACATAAATATCAGCCATTCTACTGAGTGGCTTTAATTGCACATCCCTGATGATTAATGATGTTGACCATCTTGTCATGTACCCGTCCGCCACCGCTTCTCTTCTTTGGCGAAGTGTCTGTTCCAATCTTTTGCCCATTTTGTAAATCAGGGTGTTTGTCTTCCTAGTGAGTTTTATGGTTCTGTGTTTCTGAAAGCGAATACATGTTAAGATTATATTCTCCTAATCTGGGGCCTGCCTTTTTGTCTCAAACAGCAGAAGCTTTAAATTTCCATGAAATCCAACCTGTAAAGTTTTTCTTTTATATTTAGTGCTGCTTCTGTCCTACACAGGAAAGACTTTCTCCCTGTTTCTTCCCTGGGTGTTCTCAAGCTTCACCCGCCTACCTCCTGCTCATCCCCCCAGCGTCTCTCGGACGGTGCTCCTTCAGGACACCTGACCCAACCCCCGAGGCCGGGCTGGTCCCTCAGAGCTCCAGCCGCTCCTGGCATGAGGCCCCCCGGGGCCAGCACCTCACTGCGCCAGCCACACGGCGGCCAAATTTTTATTAAGTGAATTCATGTACGAGCAAGGGAACAAATATATCCCCATGGTATTTTCCGCCTTTTAAAATGCTCCCACATCTGCAGTGGACCTCACTGCGCCTGCTGCTGAACATCTCTACCTCCCTTGTTCCTCAGAGCCCTGGCGGTCCTCCGGGAACCACACGTCCCTGCTCTCAACCCACAGTCCCCTTCCTTCAGGACTGTTCCTGAGGGGCCACCGCTCTGGCCACAGGGGCTGACAAGCTCCGAGGCAGAGAGGGGACCCAAAGCAGGCACAAAAGTCAAGCCCCGCGGCTTTTCTTTGTTGCTGCCTGTGAATCAGGCAGAATGTGCAGAGTTTGGAGCTGTGGCAGCCGCCCTGTGACCATGTGGGAGAGCCACGGGCTGCGGGTCCACCCTGAAGAGCTGACCTGCAGGAGAGCGGAGCTCAGAGAGTCACCGGCCTTGATGAGGTCGGCCTGAATCGGCCAGGTCTTCTCAGCTGTGCGAGCGCGTCGATCCTCTGCTTCTCCAAGGCATTTCCAGGAGCGCTGATTCTCCTGCACACGTTTGCTTTCACACACTGGGGTCATACTGTTACGCCTCTTGTCCAGAAACACACACTGAAGTATAACGTGTGAGCACACACTCATCCCAACAGAAGGAGGCATTACCACGAACCAAACACGGCTCAAGGCCCCGGGGAGCCTCCTCACCACTGTCCTCCACCTCCTCCCTGGAGCTAAGTCCCTGACTTCTAACATGGAGTAAACGTTGCCAATTTCTGAACTTTCTGTAAATGAAATCATGTTTTCGGTCTGGCTGCTTACACTCAGTGTTACATCTGAAGAGCTCATTCATGTCTGGAAAGTGGCTGACCCTCACTGTTGTGTGCCCCTCACTGTTGTGTGCCCCTCACTGTTGTGTGCTCCCGTTAGCAGGCGCCTATCTGGACTGCTCCCACTCTGTGCTCTCAACGTGCTTGTCCCTGCCCTTCAAGGCCCACGACATGCATTCTGCTGGGTATTTACCAAGGAGGACCCTGCCTCTGCCCAGGGTCCACAGCCCTGCTGCAGGGTTTTCCAAAGTGATCCCACTTGCACTGGAGGTACGTGCAAGTGTCCACTGTTCTACATCCTTGCCAACACTTGGTGTTGCCAACTTTATTCATTTCAGCCGTCCCAATGGGCCTGCGGTGGTCTCTGTCAGAAGGTGGCTTCAGGACGCCTGAGGGGCTCAGTCAGTTAACTGTCTCGCTCTGGACTTCAGCTCAGGTCATGATCTAGAGGTTCATGGGTTCAAGCTCGTCAGGCTCTGTGCCGAGCAGAGCCTGGCTGGGATTCTCTGTCTCTCTCTCCCTCTGCCCCTCTGACGCTCATGCACATGTGCTCACACTCTCTCTCTCTCTCTCTTTCTCTCAAAATAAATAAACTTTAGAAAAAGAAGACGGTAGCTTCACTCTGCATTTAGCAGAAGGCGGATGGAGCTGTTGCACCTGTGAAATGCGTGCACAAGCGTGGCTGCGTTTTCCGCGGGGTCTTACTCGTGTGCAGGCGCAGCACACCGTGTCCCCTGGGAGTCTCTCCTCCTGCCTGCGCTTTGCCTCTTCTCCCCACTAACGACGTCTCTGGATGAAGGCAAGTTCGTGGCTTGAATGTGGTCCCATTTATTAATCCTTCATTAGTCCTTCTCCCATCCTTTGTAAGAAAATGTCCTTTCTCCAACCGGCTGTGCTTCCACATCTCACTCTGAAATCATGACCGTGTCCCCACTGTCATTAAGCAATGGCCTTGGGCGGGGCCGGCGCAGGACAGCGCACTGCGGACCGCTGTGAACAAGGCTGGGCTGACACGCGGCCGCGCCTCCTCGGGAACGAACCGTGCGCGGCTGCCGTCGCTGTACATAGGCAGAGCCGAGCAGTCACCAGGCACTGAAATCTGTCCTGCAACACCGCTACCCAGCCCCTTCCAGAAAGTCTGCCAACCCGAAGGCCTTCCGCCACAGGTACTTCTATTTGCACGTGTTTATGCTCAACCTTCCCCGCTTCTGAACATCGTGACAATCTTTTCCTCGTCTGGTATTCTAAAGTACATGGCAGTCAGCCACGTCTGACTTCTTCCTGAGGCAAAATCCCCGAAAGTGAGCTGTTCGTTCAAGGCCACGCTGGATGCACTGAAGGCTCCTGATGCTTCTCCCCAAGCAACCCGCCAGGAAGGGCAGCAGTTTCCGTTCCAGGAGCCCTGCCCCTCCCCACCTTCTGCAGCAGGAGGAGAGGCCCCCCTGAGGAGCACCTGCCTCAACTGTAGCAAGTCGGGGAGGGGCACGTTCACCAGAGGGTGACGACACAGTTCCCATCGCTGAGCATCAGGGTGGCTGTGACCCACGCACCTCTACTTTCTGGCCAGACGAGAGATGCTCCTGCTCCAAAGGCACATGGATTCACACACTTGGAACGGCGACAGCAGCGAGGACCCCCGCACACACTGGAGTGCCGGGCGTGCCCGGAGCGCCTGCCACCGCCGGCCCTACTTCAGAAACCACCCGCCCGGCGCCTCCACAGTCAGGCCTCTTCCAGTGGCACGGGGTGCTCTCCCTGCCCCTGCCGGGGGACCTCCCACCCCAGGGGGACTCCCAGACCTGAGGAGGGGCGCAGCCTCATCACATCAGAGACCATCCTCCTGGGAAGCACCAGGAGGGACAGCACCCATCTGACCACACTGGGACTTCAGTCCCCATGGCCATCACCTGGCGAGAACAATTCCTTGCCTCCAGGAGGCCACAGCCACAGGCCAGGTAAGAGACAGGCCAACTGCTCAGGCACAGAGCTGCAGGGAGCACTGCCTTCAATCCTGGTGCTGCACGGAGCCCGGCCTTGAAGCCTGCCGAGCGGGTGGGCTGGCAGTATTCCTGCTCATGGAAGAGGAAAGGCTCAGGAACGGTCTCTATGGCCGAATTACAGGGCCTGAGCACAGACTGCAGCCAAAGCTCGGCCTGAGCGCTCCCACAGCCCTTACCTGACACTGTCCTTCTCAGGGACCCCAGGCTCAACTCGCACAAATTCAGGGAACAGGTCCTGCCCCATAGAGTCATCTACACACATGCACGTACACACACATGTACACGTGCACACACCATTCACTGGGCTCTGGCACATGTCCCAGACTCTCGGACCCTCAGACCCTGGGCTTAGCTCCGGGAGGCAGAGATGCCTAGTGCAGCACTCTCTACTCCCTCCCACCCTGAGAATCTACAGGACGGCAAGTTCAGGCCACCTTCTCGGCAACACACCCGGGAATCATGCCCCTGCACAGAGGCAGACGCCCTCCCCACGCTGCCACCAGCCCCTCTGGCCTCTCTCTGCACCCCGTTCCCTGGGCCTGAGACCCCCCCCACACACACACCAGGGCTCAGGTGAGGCCAGGCTGCTGCGACAGAGGCTGCAGACACAGAGCAGCCCCCGACCTGGGGAATCAGGGCTGGCTTCTCACCTCCAGTCTACACTCCAGGGCCCGAGGCCCACGGCAGCCTTTCCCCAAGATATGTCCCCTGTCACAGCGGCATCAGCCAGACCGAGAACACGTGGTCGCTGGAGCTCAGCTGCCTCCCCCCGGCAGCTGTCTGATCCCCACTGCGACCCCACTACAAGTAAGCTCTCTTCAGACAGCTGCCCTGCCCCGTCCGGGTCAGCACTCTGACCTCGGTGTCCCTTCTGGGACTCCAGGTGCTTCCTGACTCAGCTTCTGAGACGCTCAGACGCGGGGACGTCGCCTGTCTCCCGAGCTCCCGCAGAGGTTCTTGCCCGGTGCTCAAAGAGACTCCCGCCCCCCACATCCAGAACACTGAGGGGCGCACCACAGATTCCCCATGCGGACCTACTGAGGTCACCACTCCCCAAGGATGGCCACAGCCATGCGCGCCCTGGGAGGAAGATGTGTGAGCATCCTCGTGAAAAACCGTATCGGCCAGCGCACAGCTCTATGTTTGGTCTGGGTGGCTCTGGGCTTGGCACTGGTGGTGGAGAAGACAGCTGTGTGGAGGGACAGAGTAAACGCCCCGAGAACGGCCACGCGACTGCACGGATCTCATGGGGCACTGTGTCCAGGCTGCCGCCGGGCGAGGAGCACAGGGGCAGGCACGTGGCAGCCAGGCGGCAGGCCCCACCGTGTGCCAGGCCAGGGCAGCGGGGCCACAAGGGAAAAGCCAGGGAACAGTGTGGGCAGCCCTGCACCAGTCACATGCAGCGCCACCAAAGGATTCTTCGTGACCATGAACGAGGACTCAAGCATTCTCCCTCCCTCCGATTCTAACTTCACTCATTGGAGGAGAAATCTAAAAGGCAAGCATGTCGTAATGGGAACACAGGCAATAAAATGCCCCACACACACTTCTGACACTCATTCCTAAAGGAAAACACACATATGCAAGTTGAGGCCTCTCGATAATTAAGCCAGACTAGAAATTATGCAAACGAAATATGTTCGTGTGCGCAATGAATTTTAAATGACACAACTACAGAAAATCTAATTGCCGTATTAGCATGCCATAAAAACACTAATCATGAATGTAAAACAATACGCGCATATGCTGACATCAACCCATCCCCGTGACACAAACACCCAGCTGCCCCTCCCACTGGGTTCACATGCACACCGGCCTCAACACACCGCAACGGGACCCGAGGATGCCAGCATCTCACTTCCCGCTTCTAAACATCCTGCTCACTAGCGTAAATGTTAAATGTTTAATTAGTTTTTGTTCGATGTTTCTGAAATAGTTATTTTTTTAAAATGAGCCAAAGAATATGATTTTTGACCGCACTAATTTTTAAAAAGTTACTGCCGCACTTGCATGGAATTTAGATGTTGAAGAGCACTGATGGGGGCTTCATGGTATGTTCTAGACCAGAGTGTATGTCGTCGGTCCTCCATAAATGACAGGAGCCAAGTTCCCCATCTTTCTTCATTAAAGCAGCATTTCCTACTCATCAGTTAAGAACAGTGCTCTTCAACAAGCCACCGGATCTCAGTGATGACAAGTCGTGAACATGCTGGGGGAGAAAAGTCATTCATCTGCCAGGTCTGGAACGAGGTCCACATTCAAATACAGCTCAGGTTGTCCTTTTTCACCGGACAAATGACAGATTCTCCTCGGTCCTGGGGTCAGGGTCCTGGAAGCAGAAGGGATGGGACAAGCCAGACCCCACCTGGGCCCCAGCTGGGCCTCGAGGACACTCTTGGTCGAGCAGGCACCTGGGCCCAGGCGCTGCCTTCAGCGGGTGCCGTCTCCCAGCCGGTCCCTGCGGGCCCTGCCTGCCCCGCACGGCACCTGCCAGTCCCAGAGCAGCCGTCTCCAACCCTGGGGGACTACGAGACCAACAGTTCCCCAGCTCCCAGGTCACATGAATGTGCACCCAGAACGAAAAAGCACGGGTCAAGAGAGCAGCCCAAAGCCCAAAGCCCCCACACCCCTGCCGTCTGCCCCCCCCCCCCCCCCGCCTGGGGTAGGCTGGAGCCGGTGCAAACCCGGGTACACCCCAAGGCTCCGATTTGCTCTGTGGGCCCAGGGGAGTGGAATGTGAGGCCTCGGGTTCAGAGAGTCCCTGAGAGGTGGCCTGGACTGGGGAGACCCTTCTCTGCACCCCATGGCCCCGAAGTGCCTGCTAGGTTTTCTCCCCACCGTTTTCCCAGATACTCCTGCGACCCAGCACCTGCCAAGGGCCAAGGGCAGACACGCAAGGAACACTTGCTGGGTCAGAAATGCGGGGTTAACTTCCTGCGCCGAGCTCCCCACACCTCTGAGGGCAGGAAACACGCTTGGGATGGGCGCTTGGGAGTAACCGGAAGACGAGCGCTTCGAGGCGAGGAGACGACAGCCCCCAGAATTCTGACCTCCTTCCACCTACCCAGGTCCATGTCTGACAAGCACCCCTCAACCTGGATGCGCAGGGCCCGTCCTCACCCCCCAAAGGACTGTGCACGGGCACGAAGAGACTGGATGGCATCCCTGCTCGCCTGCACGGGCCCAGAGCGCAGCGCAGTGGAGAGGAACACGCGCTCCCTGAGTGAGGAGCACAGCCCCAGAACCAGCCAGGCCCCACCCCAGCAGCCCCAGGCCCGCACAGCCGCTACCCCTGCCCCCGGCCCGTCTTCCTGTCCTGGCTTTCCTTCCAATGACCCCCAGGAGTGGCCCGGCACCCTCTTCCTCCTGGCCAGGCCCTGCTCACAATACCGACCCATCTGCTCCCCGGCCCTGCACCCAGAGATCACCACTTCTGCGGGCATCTCTCCCACTGGCACAGCCGGGCACACAGCAAGTACTCAATAAGTGCTGTGAAGCAAGTGAAAACACATAGAAAGAGGCACAGGGTGAGCAGAGCACTGGGGGCCCAGACTCCTGAGAGAATGGTCTCCTTCCCATGCGGCAAAACCCCGGTCTGTCCTGGGGGAGACAGAGGAAGGCAGGGACTCCCCCCTTTCTGGAGGCCCCATAAGGGACAGGGACTTGGTCCTTTCCTCTCCTTATCTCCCGACTCCAAACACAGTGCCAGAGACACAAAGTGCCAGGAAATACTGATCACATGAATGAAGGAACCAACCAACAGACCTTTCGAGTTCTGACTTCCCCATTCCAGACACATAGTCGCGTCACCCCTCACTCGACTCCTTCAGGACCGTCGGCTCCTGGTCCCCGGCTGCCCAGGCCCCCCACCCCCACCCCTACCCGGGCCGTCTGCCTGCCGTTCCTGGGGGGCCGGCTCACCTTGGCTCCTGCTCGTCCAATGCCAGCTACATCTCCCCCACCCAAGGCCCCTAACACACCCTTCAAGATGTTCCAGAAGCCTCCCACCATCACCGCGAAGCCTGGCCTGCCGTCCACGTGAGTCTGCGCTGCCCTGGGACCGCCCATCCCTTCTTGGTGCCCCTCACTTTGGAAAAACAGGCTTGGCTCACTGAGCCCTACATATTTTTTTTTTTTTTTATTTCTAGGGGAGAGAGAGAGAGAGACAGCATGAGCAGGGGAGGGTCAGAGAGAGAGGGAGTCACAGACTGAAACAGGCTCCAGGCTCTGAGCTGGCAGTCAGCACAGAGCCCGACGCGGGGCTCGAACCCACGAACCGCGAGATCATGACCTAAGCGAAAGTCGGACGCTTAACCGACTAAGCCACCCAGGCGCCCCTCCCCACACTTTTTTTAACTCATCCATCAACTGAAAGAGGTCCAGAACTGCCAAGTCCATGTCCTCCCTCCCATTCCAACCAACCAAGCAGAGCGTCTGTCCCCTCCCCTCCTGCTCCTCCACCCACTGAATCCCAGGCTGCCCGCGGGCCAAGCCAGCTGCCCTGCAGCACACTCAGGGTATCTCAACCACGACTCACAGAGACTGAGAGCCGCAGGAAAGGAACGGGACGAAATCACTCATGAAGGCTTTCCACCTAGAGGCAGCACATCCTTAATAAACACAAAATTGCACCATAAGGTCTTAAACATGTTTTCATCAAAACTTCCCACAGTTCAATCTCAAAACCTTATAACCTACCTTAGAGGACGTTTGGAAAAGTAGATACAAATGCTTAAATAACAAACAGCAAACAAAAACATAAGCAATTATAGGTCTAATTTTAATTGCGAGAGAATATTTAATCAATAAATATTCACTGGTGAGAGCTGCATCTGCATTTAGGATTACAAGGTACTAGGCTGCAAATTTATGAAGACTCATTAACAAAAGAGAGTCTTTTAAATACTGAAAAGTCAGACCCAATTTAGAGTAAACACTTAAGAGTTCCCTACTGATTTAGCTCCAAAAATAATTTAAAAAGGGAAAGACAAGAAAGCTGTCTAGAAACTACTCAGAAGTCTTCAGCAGGGCCCAGCTCACTTCTGACGTTAACCCGAGTGAAGGGTCCGGGAGTCCACTGGCTGCCACCCCCACCCCGTCCACCTGACCTCCTCCAGGAGTGTCCACAATGGGCAGTTTAGAACCTGAACCCCGGCCTCCATCAGAGAAACGCAGACTGCTTCTAACGTCCCCGCTAACATTAAAAAAAAAAAAAAGAAAGAAAAGAAAAAAATAGCCCACCGCCTTCATCAAACCTATTTCGCCGTGATGGATTCCTCAGAATTCAAACAGTCTTCTATGCACGATCCTTTCTCTATCACAGGCTTGAAAATATTACAAAGATTTTCAGAATAATAAAATCAGAGAAGAAGAATACAGCTGTCATAAATAATTACTTCTCCTCATTTTCTACCAGCCTTGTCAAACCAAGCTTGAAATTAGGCAAAGGATGGAAAATGTGACCGTGACTCAGGCAAAGGCCCAGCGCGGTCACAAAGGCAGGGTGCGTGCCTGGGCGGTGGCTGACGGGCTGAGCCCGGAGCCAGGAGCCCGGAGCCCGGATGAGCAGCCCCAGGGAGACTTACTGAGAGCAGTTTCCAGGTAATCGGACGAACAGGCTTCGGGATTCCGGACCAGCTCAACTTCCGTAACTCCTCTGTTGACAAAGAGACAAAGAAAACAGGGTTTACAAACAGTCCACAAACTCCCCACGGAGCTTTAACGTGCTCCATCAATGTCAGGTGGGGTAGGGGGCCCCATAAATGAAATCCAAACAAACCTAAGGGATAATGATTTCAGATACTGATTGTTCTCAACATATAAGAGACACGAAGTGGTCTCTACTCCAGCAGAGCTAAGTGTCACCTGTTTTGTGTAAGTTAACACAGAGCACGTGTTTGCCAAATGCATCACAAGCGTCCCCAGAGCCACCCCAGGACAGGTGAGGCACCACACACCTTCCTCCCTGGGGCTGGGAGCCCAGAAGAAGGGCTCCCCTCGACACGCCCCCTTCTCCCTGCCCACCCTCCATCTCCCTGTACCCCTACCACCAACACCTGTCCCCAACTTAACCACCCTCTGGGCTCTCCCTTCCTTCCCGAATTCTGTCTCACTCCCACCATTTACTGCTGGAGAATAGAAGGTGCTTTGCTTTTGAAATAAATTATTTCACGGGGATAAGCTTGTGTCCATATAGCACCGATCAAGGGTGAAGCCATGTTACACACACCAAGAACAACACAGACTTCAAAGCAGACTACACAAGTCACTGCTGCCATCACAAATACCCAAAGAGATGGGGCGCCTGGGTGGCTTAGTCGGTTAAGCGTCCGACTTTCGCTTGGGTCATAATCTCGCGGTTCGTGGGTTCGAGCCCCGCGTCGGGCTCTGTGCTGACTGCCAGCTCAGAGTCTGGAGCTTGTTTCAGTCTGTGACTCCCTCTCTCTCTGACCCTCCCCTGTTCACGCTGTCTCTCTCTCTCTCTCTCTCCTAGAAATAAATAAAACATTAAAAAAAAAAAAAATACCCAAAGAGAGACAGGGCTGGTCAGGGATGTGTCTGGAGCCTCCCAAAGGCAGGAGAGGACACAGCAGGGGCCGGGGGGGTGAAGAGATCGGCCCCCGAATTCCATCTGACCTTCTATGTCTCCCAAAGGTCTCAGCCACACGCCCCAAATGGATAGAGAATACATTTCAATTTGCAGGTATATCAACACTCAGTCAATCCCACTGAAACTGAAGTAATTATTTCTTTCTTTTAAGTTACGAATCCACCATTAGGCTCTTCTCCTAACAGCTAGGAGCTCATGATTAATACTCGGAATAAAAGAAACGATTAAAGAGACTTTGGTAATATAATCAACAAAATACAAAGTCCTGACATCTAATCTTTTTCCAATTACTAAAGTCTAAGTAAAATAAGTACAGAATAATTGGGCAACGGGACCAGCAATAACTCGCACTTTCCAGCAGAATCTCAGAAAGTATCGAATCTTCCCCCGCACCCTGAGGATATTATGAAAAGCAGAAACCTAATATCTGAACACTAATAATGCAATGTTTACCAGTCATGTTCCCAGAGCCTCTCCTGCATGAGTCTGGTTTTCTGATTACGGTTTATATGAAGAAAGCCGAGAGAAATCTCCGTGCTAATGTTCTCTGAACCTGTCTCCTCATGAAAGAAACACAAAAATGGTGCCTTGAACAGACATAGGAGGCCAAGTTCTGAGTCTGTGTAAGCTGTAGTGTTTAAAGGGAGCTTTCAAAGGTGCTATTTGCTCCTCACCACAGCCTGAGTGACTCGTGGCTGTGACCCTACTATGCAGGTGAGGAGCGGAGAGGTTGGGTGACTCAGCCACAGTAGCCAAGGAACTAAGTGACCTTCACAGCCCAGAATCTTTCCACTCTATTAACTTCCACTATTAAAAAGGCTTCCTGCAACACTGACAAATTGCACTCATGAATATGGGCAAGAGGTTCAAAACAAATCTTAGCAGATCAAAACACAAGCAGATATTCAAAGAATGGTTCACACAGTGTACTCCAGGAATAAAAGAACGGCTCCATGTTGGGAAATCTCGTACCTAGAAAGGTGTTAACCTGGGTTGATGGGAAAGTCCTAGGACCATTCTGGTAGATGTCCAGTGTAGACTCTCTCCCAGGGCCTGTCTGCCCCTCCACTTTTCTAGTGGAATCCCGGCTGCGCAAAGTGACCACCACCACCCCCCACCCCACCCTGAAGCCATGGAAAGTAGAACTCAGCCCAAGGTTGGAACTGAGTGGCTGCTGCAGAGCTAAGCCACGCCCTCACCCACCAGGCTTCAGCCATGAGCCTGGGGCCCTATCTGAGCCACTGAGAAGAGAGCAAACTAAGCTGGGGGCTGCTGCGGAAAAGGCCCCTCCCGGCTCTCCAGAATCCTTTTGGGAGCAACCCTCTCCTGCTTCCTCTGAAGGCTGTGAGGGTCAGATGGGAGGCTGGGGACAGCTGCAGCCATCCGGCCCCCAAGCGGCCTGAGGATGAAGCCAACAAAGAGAGGCAAGAATGAGGGCTGAGTTCAGCAAGACCAGCAGATACAAGAACATTCCAAACTCAACAGCTTTTGTCCAGCAGCAACAAAACAGACAATTGTTACAGGCATAAGGCCTCACAAGAAATAGACAACAGCATAGGAAGAAAACTGTAAGGTTTTCCTTAAAGACATAAAGAAACGGAGGAAAACAGCAAGCTCACTGGCATTAAAGTATGTAATGAGCACCTCCTCCGGGCCAGGGAACCACACACACAGCCCTGTGCTCAGAGGACCCACCTCCACTCCAAGGACGGAGAAGGTGTGGAATTACAGCTGAGCTCAGAGCAAGAAGAAAGGGCTGGGAGATCAAAGTACAGGTGGGAAATTCCACCTTGTTAGGAAGGTTTCCCTGAGGAAATGACAACTGAGGAAAGACCCCCATATGAGGAGAAATTACTGAGGGAAGAGGGGCTGGAAGGGAAATATTCTCAGTCCAGGGAAGAGCCCATGCAAAGCCTCGGCCACAGTGTGCAGAGGAGATCAGAGGGGCCAGTGGTCACAAGGGGACACCTGGTGGGCTGCTCATGAAGCCCGGCGTAGAGGGGACGGTGGTTCGGATGGGGACAGCGGAAGAAGTGCAGTGACCAAACATACTACTGGATCTTGCCTCAACGTTACAATGCTGTCAACCACCACTTAAAAACTCTCGATGTTCAATGCAAGCCAACAAACTGCACTGGGATATTCTATGTGTGTTATAAAACCTGATAGGCTAACTCTAGGTGATCTGAGGAAATGTGTAACAGCAGCCAGTAAGACTTCCAGAAAGAATAACACAAGAGGACTTGCATTAACAGACAAGAAAATGGGTAAGAGAGCTACAGTTCCGGAGACACTGGGACGATCAATGCAACAGATGAGGGTTCACATCAACTTAGTTATGTTACAATGGCATTCCGGATCAAGGGGCCCATCAGCCAATGGTGGCCAAACAATATGGCATCTATTTTCAGAAAAGGAAATCAGACCATGTATCTTACCACAAAAACATATTTCCAAATGATTAAAGATCCAAAGACCTAAACGGAGTGTGTGCATGCGCATGTGTATGTGTGTATGTGTATTATAATGGAAAGATAAGGGAAAAAAAACTACAAGAAAATACAGAGGAATCCTGTGCTACTCTCAGATGGGAGAAAGGCCTTCTAAGCAAGACACAAATCCTAGAACTATAATTAAGGTTGACAAACTAACTGTACAAAAGTTTAAAATGACTGTACAATGAAAGACACCATAATGTTAACAAAAAAAAGAAGACAGGCTTGAAAAATACATGCAACATACAATACAAAAAAGTTAACGTCACTCATACATAAAAAATACGTGCAAAAGAATGATCAGTCTATACAAAAATGAAAATTCATGGAAAAGGAAATAGAAATGGCTAATACACAAAAATAGGCACATACTCCCAATGATGATTAAAGAACTACATTATTAGAACAAGAAATCTGTCGCAAATTGGATAAAATTTTAGATGAGTAATACACGTATTGATGTGACTTTGGGTGAAGAGCCACTCTCTTACAGTTTGGTCAGAGTGCATACAAACAGAACTTTCTGTTAATCAAATTTTAAAGGTATACAACATCTGAGTGGCAACTTCACTTCAAGAAATCTATTCCACCGGGACATGTGCAAGGGGTTACACACAGGGTGTCCATCTGAGCCTTGTCATAACAAAAACTAGAAACAGAGTGTCCATCTACAGGGAGACTGATCAAAACACTGTTACATCCACACCCTGGCCGACAACACTGCCATGGAAAAGAATGGATGCTTATCTGGGAGGAAATGGAGTAAGTTTGCAGAGACAGAACACAAGTGTGAAGCCTGGGGGTTCAGTCGGTTAAGCACCCAACTCTTAGTTTTGACTCAGGTCATGACTTCCCAGTTTATGAGACCAAACCCCACACTGGGCTCTAGGCTGACAGCATGGAGCCTGCCTGGAATTCTCTCTCCCTCTCTCTCTCTCTGCCTCTCCCCTGCTCATGCTCTCACACTCGCTCATTCTTTCTCAAAATAAACTTTTTAAAAATATTTTTGAAAATAAAAAAGAACAAGAGAAAAGAGAGTGCAGATCCCCGGTGTACTTCTGTAAGCGCACACAGGAACCTGGAAACCTGGCCAGCCTTGGGGAAGGGGTTCGGAGAGCATCTCAAGGACAATGCAAGCTGCCCTTCCGCTGTGAGCCCTACTGTGCTCCTACAAAGCTACAAGGTTCCTGTGGCCTCCAACTTTTCAAACTCCACCCAACCTTCCAGGACCAGCTCCATCTCCGCCAGACCTATGAAGCCTTCCTCACAACTCCAGGCAACACCCAATTCCCTCCTCTGTGAGCGCCAGTAACAACTGGGGCCAGTGCCCCTCACAGCCCGCCTTCAGCGCCATGTCTGAGCGTCAATCTCATCTCCCAGCAGGTGTTGATGAGCTCCTGCAGGTGAGATGCCATGATTCCGCTTTCTGTGCGTCCGGAGGCAGTGATGTGCAAGAGCGTGGCGGTAAGTGCCAGAGAGAAGAACGTCCAAGTCATTCCTCTATCCCTTTAGATGTGGTTTTCTTGGGGGATAGGGGGTCATATATTTTAAAAGACATATAATTTATAGGCAATAAAAAAGGATAAATGTAGCCCCCCCAAAACAAGATGCAGAACATTTCTAGCACCCTTTTCTATAATTCTTTGCCCCCGCTCCAAGTTAGCTCCTTGCTGATATTTATCACCATAGATTATCTCTGCCTGATCTCAAAATTCACACAAATAGCTCATACAGGAGGTACCTGCTCATATTCTGCTTCTTCCGTTCATGTCAGAGTCATGATGTTGCACGTACCAGTGGTTTATTCTCTACAAGCAGAAATACTAATCAACTCTATGAATATACCACAATTTGTTCACATATTCACAGACAGCTGGATTATTCACAAGCTTTCACTACTGTGAAAAAGCAACTATGAACATTCTTGTGGGCATGTGATTTGTAGGTCTCTGTTTTCATTTTTATTAGGCAAACATGAAGGAGTAGAATTGCTGGATCATACGACAGACATGTTTACCTTTATTAAAATTTAAAAAAAAAAAACTGCCACGTGGCCTTTCAAAATGGTTGTACCATTTACACTTCCCACCAGTAACGTGTAAAAGCTTCAACTGCTCCACATCCTGGTCCAACCTCAGTGCTGTCAGTCTTGAATTTTAGCCATTCGAGTAAGCATTAAAGGCATCTCATTACATTTTAATTAGCAATTCTGTGATGACTGACGATGCTGAGCATTAAACAGATTTTCATGAGCTTACTGGCCATTTCTATACCTTCTATGGTGCTTATCTTAAAATGTTTTACCAGTCTTTTTACTGTTCATAATTTTATCTGTTTCTAATGACAGATATTTCTTCTGATCCCAGGTCATATTTTCCTGTTTCATTGCATGCCTTTTTTTTTTTTTTAAGTGCCATATGTTCCAGTTATCAATTTACTGCCTCTGTGATAATGGAACAGGGTCTTGTAAATATTTCTCCTTGGCAGCTGGCATGACATCATCCTTTTCAGTACAGAGTCAAGGGGGGACACTAAAGGAGAGAGGGGTCTTCCCCCCAAGTTCTCACATGCCTTGCTCACCTGTAGACACTGCTCCCCTGGCTCACAGCTCCTGCAGCAAGTGTGGTGCTGGGCTTTCTTCAGCACTCGCCTCCCCGGGGCACGCTTTCTCCTGCACTAGGCGCCTACACAGTGCTGGGGCCCTGAGCACACAGGGCTCCCCCTCATTCGGCTGCTAGACAGAGTGACTTTTCAGTTCCAGGTCCCTGCAGCGAGGATGGCCAGCAACGCCCAGCAGTCAGCACCTATGCTACCTCTGGGGATTCTTCAACTCACTTCCCGTGAGGATTCTCATGGATGGGATCGGACCCCATTCATGAACAGATCAGCACTCCGCTAGGGACTTGATGGGACCCCTCTGCAGATATGTGTGCTCTGTCCCTGTGGAACACTGTGCCCCACGCAGTCTGTCTTGGCCTCCTGGAATCCCCTTCCTGATGTCCTGACTCACCAGGCTCAGATTCTGTCCCCCTCCCCGTGCTGAAAACTGCCTCCAAGCATAAAACTGTTGTTTCACATATCAGTCCAAGTTTCCAGTTGTTTACAACAGGAGAAGAATTCCTCTGGCAGCTAGCTAACCCTTCATGGACTGAAGCAAAACTCAACTTCCTAACATTTTTAACGAATTTTTTCGCTATAGTCATCAGGGATATTGGTTTCTAGTTGCTTTTTCTCACAATGTTTCTGTTATAAGGTTTTGGTATCAGGGTTATGAGGCCATAATAAAATGAGCTGAGCAGGTTTCCCCTCCTCTCTCTTCTGAGAGAGCTTCTGGAGAACTGGTATTATTTCCTCTTTAAATCTTTGATAGAATTTGCTAGGAAAGCCATCTGAGCCTGATACTTTCCTCGTGTGAAGGCTTTTTTTATTACAAATTTTTTAGTTGATATTGGGATATTAAGGTTTTCCCTTTTTTCTGCTATCAGTTTTATCAGGCCATGTCTTTGAAGGAACATGTCCATTTCATGTCAGTTCTTGAATTTCTTAGCATAGAGTTGCAAATAATACACTCTTACTATCTTCTTAATGTCTGTAGGGTCTGTAGTGATGCTTCCTCTTCCAGTACAGTGTGATACCAGTAATTTGTGTCTTCTTTCCATTGATCAAGTCTAATAAAATTTTTATTCTTTCTTAAAAAACTAACTTCAGATTTTCTTGATTCTTGCTCTTGTTTATCCATTTTCCAATTTATTGATTTCCACTCTTATTTTATTTCCCTTCTTTAAATGGTGCTGTTTAATTTCCTCCTCTTCTCCTAGCTTCTTACAGTGGAAGCTTTAATCACTGCTTTGAAACCTTTATTCCCTTCTAAGATGAGCATTTAAAAACCAAAATTCCCTCCAAGCACTGTTCTACTAGCAACACACAGACTTTCATATGCACTGTCATTATCTTTCAATTCAAATAGATTCTCAATTTTTTTTTTAATGTTTGTTTATTTTTGAGAGAGAGAGAAACAGAATGCAAGCAGGGGAGGAACAGAGAGAGAAAGAGTGAAACACAGAATCTGAAACAAGTTCCAGGCTCCGAGCTGTCAGCACAGAGCCCGACATGGGGCTCAAACTCATGAACCACAAGATCATGACCCGAGCCGAAGTCAGATGTTCAACCAACTGAGCCACCCAGGCGCCCCAGATTCTCATTTTCCTTGTGATTTCTTTGATCCAGAGTTAATTTGAAGTATGTTGACAAATTACCAAATATCTGAGGATTTCCTGGGCAGTTTATTGTTACACTAATTTCTAAATTAAAGCATGTGGTCAGATGACTTGGTGTTGTTTGAATCCTTCAATATTTATTATGACTTGTTTTGGTAGAGCATATGGTGTATCTGGTGAATGTGCCATATGTCCTTGGAAAGAATGTGCATTCTTTAGGCGGTGTATGCAGTCATCCACATGTGGTGGCTAAATCAAGTAGACCCAGTCGGTCGACAGTGGTATTTTTCTTCCACATTTTTGCTGATGTTTTAATTTACCTATTCTACCAGTTACTCAGGGAGGGGTGCTAAAATTTCCGCCTACGACAATGCACTTGACTTTTCCTCTCTTCATTTCTGTCAATTTTTCCTTCCTGTGCTATGAAGCTGTAGTATGAGGTGCACATACATTTAGGAAAGATATCAATTTAATGGGTTGAATCTTTGATCATTATGGAACTTCCCTCTTTGTCTCTCTTTCTGGGTTTTTTTTTTTTTCTGGTTTTATTATCAGCAAATTAGTTTTCTTAAGATTAGTACTTCCATGGCAAGTACTTTTTCCACTCTTTACTTCAACTGCCTGAGTCTGTTTAAAGCCTGTGTTTGGCTCTCCTTTTAGCTTTCTATCCCTGTATTTCTTGGAATCAGATTATAAAACCACTAATCCTCTAAGAGAGAAAACTAAAATGTAAGAAACATTTTAATAAGCAGAAAGGGAATGAGAAATAAAGAGCATGTCTTCCTTCCACAACAGTGGATTTGTTTTCTGAAAATTAAAACTTTGTAATATTCTTAGGAAAACACCAATATCGCAATTCCAGGTTCATCTGTACTGTAAGTCTTTACTTCTCAATAAGACTCCCACGTAGAAAACTGCCACAGCAGACACCCCATGACCAAAAGAAGCAAATGGGTAGCAGAGAAGTATGTAAGAACAAACACTGACTGAGGACTCAGTGGATGCGGATTCAAGGCCCAGCACAGCCAACAAGAATCAGTGTGGCTTCAGACAGCACCCCTCATCTCTTGAGCTCCAATTTCTTCCTCTGAAACGTGGAACAAATTAAAAATAACAGCCCCGCCTGAGTCACAGAATTTTCATGAAGAACAGAGATGCCACGTGAATGGCGGCACACTGCACAAACGCAAGAGGAGAGTCTCTGTGCTTACTGATGTGACCACTCAGCACACCACGTCAGCCCAAACCACAAGCGAGTGAGACTCATTCATCCTAACTGGATGTAAAATATCACATATGAGACTGAACTAGAAATCTGTCACAAAATGGTATATGCAAAGAACTCACAATTATAAGTACCTTTTTCAGAAAAAACAGAATTTAAGCTATTTTTTCCTATCATCTCTTTGTAACTAGTTGTAAGTCTAATTTTTTAAAAGTCCTTTATGGAAATAAAAGCTGGAAGAAACACTGAATAAAAATAAGATACTGGGGTGCCTGGGCGGCTCAGTCAGTTAAGTGTCCAACTCTTGATTTCAGCTCAGGTCATGATCTCAGAGTTCATGGGTTCGAGCCCCATGTTGGGCTCTGCACCGACAGTGCAGAACCTGCTTGGGATTCTCTCTCTCTCTCTCTCTCTCCCCGCCCCCCCATCTCTCTCTCAAAATAAATGAATACGTATTTCAAAAAAGAATAAGAAATGCACATATATTACAATCACTTAAGCTTAAAGGTGAATCTAATCTAAAAGCTGAGCAGTCACCAGCAAAAAGGTCTGTAAAACAAGCACATTTCTTGTTCCTAAAAGCCACAGTCCAGGAGAGTCTCATAAATCAGCCCACCTGATCAACAATTATTGAGCACCCTCTCTGTGTAAGATGCCTCTGGGGCCAACGCCACTTAAACACCGCCCCTACTTGGAGTCCATCATACACACTTATCTACCCAGTGAACATCGATTGCTGCTTACCACCAGCCGGGAGCTGAGCTAGCCTCAGAGAGTACAATCAGACCCCGTTCCTACCCTCCAAGGGCTCATTGGCAAGCAGAGAGAGAGGAAGAAATCACTGCTGCAAGCATTAAGGGGTACTACCCGACACAGGTGCACAGGTGACATGGGACGCTGAGGTACAGGTGGCCCCTTCTCGGAAGAAGGGAGACATCAGGAAAGATTCCCAGTGAACTGCTGCTTGAGAGGCACCTTGAAGTCAAGTTAAAACCTGGTAGATTTATCTCTGCCCCCACCCTCGACCTCACCAGCATGACGGCAAAGGAATAAGGTTACAAATACCAGGGCTCAAAGCAAGAGACAGAGAAAACCAGAAATGGCAACCAGAATCTGAAAAATGGAAAGGAGGCGAGAGTGGGAGCTTGCCAGAACGGAGAAGGCTAAGTCCACCGCCGGGGGGGGGGGGGGGGGGGGGGGGCGGGGCAAAGGGCCTGGGGGGGGCCGCCAATCACGACCCGGAACCCCCAGAAAGGGCTGGGTGGCAGCTGAAAGCTGGTGGGTTGCTCCCCGGGGCACAGGAGGCGGTCAGGGCCCTCTCCCCGCCCCTCAGATTAACAACTTCCAGAAAAAACAGAAAGTTACGCACCACGGGTCCTCACGGCTCAGTCGGGAACCAAGTCACAGTCAGAACGGCACAATGAATCCCAATTTCCCAGAAACTGTGACATTAACTACCCTGAGGGGAAGCGGGGTTAGACGCCAAACCCTCTACTTCCAGAGCAGAAAGGCAATAAATACGGCTCAACTGTGAAAATCTGCACAATTGGCACAGTATTTAGAAAGTGCCCTCCTGGTACTTTCTTTTATTAAGAGGTAAAGTGTGGCCACAACCCTGAGAGCCCTGAAAAAGACAGGCCCCACGATCTCCTCTGCTCACAGACAGAAAAGCCTGCAAGCCACTGGCAGGAAAATACACGGCGGGTCGGCTGCGTTCTAGACTCTGGCTGTGCCGCTCCATTTCACAACCCCCGCAACAGAAATGCTTAAAAATTAGGGCTGAAAAACTAAAACATTGATGCCTTTTTATTCTAGACACTGCACCAGGATTAACAGTTAGGGCCATTTAAATAAGATAAAAACACATTTCTAAAATGAACCTTATTACTTGCTTTCCAAACCTCCCTCCCCAAGGAAGAGGGGCCTGGACTGGTCAGGCATCCAAGGAACACCTGCCTCTCCCCGCGCTCCGCACCCCCACTGACCGCCACGCAGATCGCTCACCCAATTTATAAAACAGGCGAAGAGCGCGCCTCCTGTTCACGGCCTGACTGACAGGCGCCCAGCACCCTCGCCAGGCGACACGGGACTCCTCCCCGGCGCAGTTTCCAAACAAATTTCCAGGAAGCGCTGCCTAGAAGACACGGCCACATCAGGACCCAGCACAGGATGGTGTGTATTTACGGCAAAAGGGTCCTTCCTGGCAATCTCCTTTGCCTCTGTTCACTTGCTTACTTTGTGCTTGGTTTTGCGAGTTTTCCTACAGCTGTGTGCGCAACAGAATTCTTCCCCGTGTTTTTGTCACTCACCTCAGTGAGCGGACCCAGTGCATTCACAGTGGGGAAAACGAGACCTACAAGGGCAGAAGTCGGGTTCTCAGCAGGGCCGGGAAAGGACCCCCCTCCGCGAGGCCACCTGTCCTGGTCCTCCTTGGCCCTCCCGTCGGCAAAGTTCCCACCTGCCCAGCCCTGGAGGGCAGACCCACTCCACGGCTCAGCCTGGCCTCACTGCCAGCTGCTCTCCTGCACCAGGTCTCTCCTCCCACAAATCAGCGGGGGAAGCATCTGGAATGGCTCGAGGCCACCCTACAGGGACACAGGCAATATGCCCGCCCATGACCGCTTCACTGCAAATGTGTAACCCGGGACTCAGGCCCTGCACGGCATCACAGGACACGCGACACACAGGGCCTGCGGCACAGCTCGGGGCGGGGGGGTTGGGGGGGGCGGCTGCCTCAGGAACAGCCTAACTGGCCCCAAGCCAGCCAGCCCCCTGCCGTCCCCCCGGCCTGATCTTCACGGCAGCCAACGAGAAAGAGTGGAGAGTCAGTGTCAAGAGTCTCGAATAACAATAAAAACACATATGACCCAACGGAAAGTGGACCAAAATATTTAATAAATATTTCTTCAAAGAAGACATAAAAACAGTCAAAAGGCACATGAAAAGGTGCTCAGGGGCCCCGGGTGGATCAGTGAAGCGTCAGACACTTGATTTTGGCTCAGGTCATGGTCCCAGGATCATGAGATCAACAGCACGGAGCTTGCTTGGGATTCTCTCTCTCTCTCTCTCTCTCTACCCCCCCACCCCTCCCCTGCTTGTACATGCTCTCTCTCTCATATAAACTTGAAAAGAGAAAAGAAAAGGTGCTCAAAATCATTACTCACAGGAAAATGACAGCCACAGTAAGACGCCAGCCACACCCACTCAGAGGCCACAGCGAACAACGTGGGAAAACTGGAGCTCCTCCAATGTCAACCATTGAGTCACCACAGGAGCCGGCGGCCCCACCCCAGTTGCGTCCCCAAGAGAAAGGAGGACACAGTCACACAGAAACACAACCGCGAACACTCACGGGAGCAGTACTGTAAGAGCCAAAATGTGCACGCACTGCAAACCCCCATAGAGCGACAAACGGACGAAGAGAATGTGGCCTGTCCACGTGATGGGATACTAGCCTACCAAAGACACCCTGAGCAACTCCCGCGACAGCAAGGAAGCACCTGAAGAACATGACACTAAATAAAAGAAGCCATTCTCAAAAGGCCACATATCACATGATTCCACTCACAGATCTTCCTCAACCTATGATGGGGCTACGTCCCTGTGAGCCGATGGTCTCTTGAAAATATCCCAAGTTGAAAATGCATTTAATAGGGCGCCTGGATGGCTCAGTCGGTTAAGCGTCCAACTTCGGCTCAGGTCATGATCTCACGGTTCGTGCATTCGAGCCCCGCATCAGGCTCTGTGCTGACAGCTCAGAGCCTGGAGCCTGTTTCAGATTCTGTCTCCCTCTCTCTCTGCCCTTCCCCTGCTCATGCTGTCTCTCCCCCCCTCTGTCTCTCAGAAATAAATAAAACATTTAAAAAACATGTTTTAAAAGAAAAATTACAAGAAAATACATTTAATACACCTAACCTGCCACACACCACCATTTAGTGCCTCTGACCTTACCGTGCGCAGACGCTCGCGTTAGCCTGCGGCGGGGCAAACCAGCCAGCACAGAGCCCAGTCCGCAGCGCGGCGCCGACTGTCCCCTGGAACTGCCCGAACGCCGTGCAGAAAGCGAGGGACAGAATGGTCGCCATGGACCGCCGCAGACCCTCGTGATCACCTGACCCGGAAGTTGGGGCCGCTGCCCAGCGCCACGAGAGAGGAGCGTCCCACGGATCGCTGGCCCGGGAAAAGAGCGAGCTCAAAATTCCAAGTACAATTGCCACCGAATGCATATCGCTTTGGCACCACCATAATACGGAACCCTGCTAAGCTGGGGACCGTCCGTCTATGAAATGTCCAAACAGGCAAGTCCATAGAGAGAAAGCAGACCCGCGGCTGCCCGGGGCTGTGGGAGGGAGACGACTGCTGATGGGCACGCAGCTTCGTTCTGAGTCCCACCGGGTACTGTCCCAAGGGCGACCCAGCTCTACAAACATACAAAAATCTACTGAGTCGTCCACTTCAGTGGTGAATTGTATGGCAGGTGAATTGTATCTCAATAAAGATGTTTTAAAAGAGCTTTTGATAAGGGATTCTTTAAAGGCTATTTAGAATCCCAGCTGCCTTCTAAGGAAGGTGGATAAAGGAGGCTCTGTTGTAGGGAGAATTAATTCTGAACTCTGGTGTGTAGACTTTTGAGCAGAACTGGGGAAGGAAAGACCTGAATTTGGGAGGCACCCCACACCCTGCAGAGAGCAGGATGGTGGAAGGGCAATGAGAGCCCTCCCAGAGACCCCCCCCCGTCTTCATTACACCAACTGAAAACCTGGCAAAGGCTCGCCCAAGTGACTATTACTCTGTTTTTGCTCCTCACGGGCCCGTAGACTTACCTAAGGCAAACCGCGCCCGCTCACAGGATGCCACGGCCGAGTGATGCCCGCAGAGCCGTTGTGTGGGGGTCCCAGGCATCCACAGAACTCGGGAAATGCCACAGCCTTCACCACACAGGGAGGGTCGAAGGCAACTCTGTGACTAGGTGCCACCGGAGAGAGGCGGCCGGCTCACATCCCGGCCTCACTGAAACTGGCCACACCCTCGCTGCCAAAATGCCATTTCTGGGAACCCGTCCCAAAGAAATAATCCAAAATGCAAATAAAGATTTGTGCATAAAGATGGTCACTGCAGTATTATTCCTTAATTTTAAAACATATGTTCTAAATGTCCAACAGCAGAGAATGGACTCAATTAGATTTCCATCCATTGGTTACCAACAGAAGTCAAGAAATACCCCCAAAAGTGTTTACAGAAAAACCGGCGTTTCAAGGTCTACAGCAAGGAGAAGCAAAGTGCCTGATGTGCGGGTCCTGTGGCCAGAGCCACCCCCGCCTCCTCCAGCCTTGAAAGAGAGCCTGGTCACCTGCTGTCACTTCACAAGGCCTCCAGAGGCCCGTACTTCCTTCAACACTGTGGATCCCACAGCCAGGGTGGCATGTCATTAAAGGGAAGGCTATGGCTCTTTTATGTTAAAAATCTAAATCCTTTCAAGCAAATCAGAGGCTGGAGGTTTGCGTCTCTGCTTCCCAGCAGTCACGCTGGGGACAGACGCTCGGCCTCCTATTAATTCCTGCACTGAACTGTGTATACACATGCACATGCACATACATGTGACGAGACTCCGCTCACCCCCTTCTCGGGCCAGCAGTGTCTGCCAATAAGAGCACCTTGCAGCGGGTTAAGGCAAGGTCAAGAACACGACCGGGGTCAGCAAGTACAGTCGTTCTGACGCCACAGTGCTCCCATGTCAACAGGGCACCCACACAGAGGCCGCTAGGAAAGCTTCTCACCATGTGGATGCGTCTGGTTAGGCCCCAGGGGTCTCCATGGCCTCTTCCGGTCCGACCTCCCTCCAGCACCTGCTCACTGTGGTGGGGCACCCTGCACTCTGGAGAAGCCCCCAGGGCCAAGGCAGGAAAGGGAGGTGGGTGCCCACGCCCAGCTCTGCCTAGGAACTCCCACACTCCCCCTCTCTCAGTGGCTCTGAAGGCCAGGGAGGACACTCCCAAACGTCCCAGAAGACTGAGGAATCCACCAGACAGGAGACAGCCCACAGAAAGGCTGAGACAGTCTTGTCAGCGATAAGCTCAATTAATTTCAGATAAGTACGCAATGTAATTACAAAGGCAAAGCAACATAATCCCATCGTCCCCTGCATATAATTTCACGTGTAAACGCCCAGAAGGAAGGCTCAGATGGCAATGAGAGAAAGTGCCCGGGGACAGTCGCGAAGTGATGGGGAACCTCCATGCTGGCCCGCGTGGCGCAGTCAGGCTTGTGTCATTGTGCCGGGGCCCTCCCCTGGCGCCACCAGGTGCTCTTGCCTAGAACGCGGGCTCTGCCTGGTGCCCGTCAACGCTCCGGTGCCGATCCGTGAAACCGATCTCCGGGCTCCTGCCCCCGCTCCCAGCCTGCCCACGAGAACTTCCACCACACCAAAGCGATCACCCCCTCCCTCCTCTGGGCACACACTTCCACCCATGCCAGCATGAGCTTGATCTGGGTCCCGGTCTGTCTATGCCTGACCGCGGGCTCCCCAGGGACAGTGGCTCTAGCTCACATACCCCTGTATTCCTAACTCCCTCCGTCACGGCTGCACAGGCAAGGTGCTAAAAAGGTAACTAATGATACGAAAGCCCACACCTGCCAAGGGAGACGGGCAAGGGGCCAGGGCTCTGGGTAGGTCCGAGGAGCCGCTGCTGTGGGCACATCACCATGCGTGCCTTCCAACACAGGTGCAAACGGGGGGCGGGGAGGACAAGGACAGAAGTATTCTTCAGCCCGCAGAGGCAAGGCGACCCCGTGACACACCGCGTACAGTAGACACTGGAGGCATAATTAATAATAATCAAATATGCATAATTCTGCCTGAACAACCGGGGTGAGCCAGCCCTTCCGGCATCTCAGGCCTGGGAGCAGCTGTGCACAGGGCGCCGCCTCCCATACCCTGGGCACCACAGGCCTCCTGGGGCACCGAGATCAAAGAAGATGGGAGGGAAGACACATCCCAGGAGGAAAATGTGATCTGTTGCTGGTGGTTGTTACTTAACATCCGTGCTAGCTGCTCTGTACTGCTCTCTGTGCTAGACCGTCAGACGATCTTGTGTCTCGGTATACGTTTTAAGAGCTGCTGTTCACCAGTACTGGGCAGAGATTAATAATCAACGGGTCACTATGCTCCTCTGTCTGGATGGGCAAAAGGACACACAAGGAATCAGGAGCCGGTTACGAAGGGCGTTAAATACCAGGAGTCTGACCTCCGTCCTGGAAGGTCAGGGAGCTGTTCGGTCGAGGCAGAGCCATGTGTCAATTTGATTCACCTGCTGCCAGGACACGGAACGTGTCACCGAGAAAGAGGGTGACAAGGAGGCAGAGAGAATAAAGGGCTGAATGAGAGCAGGCCCATCAAAGACAAACAGGAAAGATGGAAAGGAAGAACGTAGGAATATCCTGGAAGAATGAGAAGTAGACACGGAGACACAGCAAGGTGTAGGTCTGACGAGGACTCTCAGACTTTACTACTGGGGACAGAAGATAGCAGGGGCAGCTCCGAGTTAGCCCGGAGGCGGGGAGGCTGGCTGGCTGAGGGGAGGAGAGGGGCAGTGGGAGCACATCAGGGGCAGTGGTGTTTGGTGGCAGCTGCGGGCACTAGGGTGCAGGCCTCTCCATGGGTAGCTCCTCCTCCCCATCTTACAAACGAAAGGACGAGGCTCAGCCGCCAGACTCTAAACCGAAGTCCACAATCTTTCCACTGCACTCAACACATTACAGATGGAGGAAGTGCAAGGGTACTGCGGCAGCATTTCCAGAAGACAGCAGATCGCGGACCACAGCTCACGAGTGTGCAGGACCCGAGTCAAGGGAGAGGGGATTATGGGACTGGGCTGACAAGCGCACTCTGGCAAACGTGCAGGACTGGAAGTGGAGAAGCCGAGCGGGGTCACAGGGGAGCCTGCAGAGACGGCGGGGGTCACAGAAATCCGGGGAGAAACACTTCAGGAAGCACTCACCGCGGCCATCAAAACGCTTCCGGTCAGAACAAAGGCCGTGAAAGCCATCGCTAGGGCAGAAGAACAAGAGAACCTGCTTTCTGGAGCCGCCCCAGGGCAGATCGCTCCATTCAGCACTGCAGCTCGGGGCCCAGAGAGCAAGAGTCCATGCTCAGTCCGCATCTGCTGCAACATGGACTCTGCAGGCTCCTTGCCTCCACCCAGGAAACAGGAAACAGCTGACGTAACGGCCCCCGCACAGCTCTCGGGCACTGCTGGGCAAAGGTCACATCTGTGGTGACCTCCAAAAGAGGAGCTTCGGCAAAGTGCCCCAGACCGCAGGCAAAGGGCACTTCCACAACACTTCTGTGTCTCAAACCACACCTGGAAGCAGCTGTAAGTAAATCCCCAAAACCCCCAGATGACACCTTCCCAACCAGAGGGAAAGTCCTGTCAAAGGGCGGAGCCGGCCACATAGCTGCTGCCACGCAGGTGCAGCCACACAGGTGCAGCCGCACAGGTGCAGGGACACAGGTTCAGCCACACAGGTGCAGGGCACACAGGTAGAGCAACGCAGATACAGCCACACAGGTGCAGGGCACACAGGTGCAGCCACGCAGGTGCAGCCACACAGGTACAGGGCACACAGGTGCAGCCATGCAGGTGCAGCCACACAGGTGCAGCCACACAGGTACAGGGCACACAGGTGCAGCCACGCAGGTGCAGCCACACAGGTGCAGGGCACACAGGCATAGGGCATGAAGACTCCCGATGGAACTGAACTGACATCGTTCAGGGCATCTGGGTGGCTCAGTCGGTTAAGCGTCCACTTCACTTCAGGTCATGATCTCATGGTTCGTGGGTTCGAGCTCCACATCAGGCTCTGGTGCTGACAGCTCAGAGCCTAGAGCCTGTTTCAGACTCTGTGTCCTTCTCTCTCTGGCCCTCCCCTGTTCATGCTATCTCTCTCTCAGATATAAATTAAAAAATTTTAAAAATTTAAAAATATGAACTGACATCATTCAAACGTTCAGAACCTCCTAGACCCACACTTCCACAGTGAGGTGATCGGCACATTTCTGGCAGGAGGGGCCTCAGATCGTGGACTCACCGCATCTGGAGCGCTCAGGAGCCCCATCAGAACACCACAGACCTGTGGCTGATGAACCGCAGTCGTTTATAAACAACACAGATTTCCCACTGCTCTGGAGGCTAGACGTCCCATATCAGGATGCTCCCCCCAGGTGAGAGGTGGCACCTTTTTTTTTTTTTTTTTTTATTTCTAGGAGAGAGAGAGAGAGACGGCGTGAGCAGGGGAGGGTCAGAGAGAGAGGGAGTCACAGACCGAAACAGGCTCCAGGCTCCGAGCTGGCAGTCAGCACAGAGCCCGATGCAGGGCCCGAACCCACGAACCGCGAGATCATGACCTAAGCGAAAGTCGGACGCTTAACCGACTAAGCCACCCAGGCGCCCCGAGAGGTGGCACCTTCTTGCCATGTCCTCACACGCCAGAAGGACCAAGGGAGCTCTCTAGGGCCTTATTTTTAAGTGTACTGATCCCATTCATGAGGGCACCCCATCCTGACCTAACCAGCTCTCAGGGCCCCCCCTCCTAACACCATCACCCTGGGAATTAAGTTTCAACATATGAACTTGGAGGGACACAACCCTCAGCCTACAGCACACCTTTACCGCCCCTGCGCACCATCGGCAGGCCAGAATATGACCAGGGCCAGGGGGCCGAAGGGAAGTGTGAAAGATCAAGAGAGGCAAAGGCAAGGACAGAAGTAGGAAGGAGGGGGGTCAGGACACCCACAAGGATGCTCACCCTCAAGGCCCGAGCTGCCCTCAGACATCTGCCTGCCACACTCTTGGTCTCAAAGGCCCTTCAGGGTGCTGCCCACGGCAAGGCACGGCTGCCGGCTCTAGCACCTGCAAAATCTTCAAGGACAGCAAGTCCAGGGCCTCCGGGGCCGGGAAGCAGGCTCGTCACATGGGAAACAGAACAGGGCCCAGGCCAGCAGAGCTGCAGCCCGCACCAGTCATGTGGAGCTCTGGGCCAAAACGTGGAAATGACCACAGTCCCCACGGAGCCCACGGTGCAGCTGGGGAAGCAGACAGCCAGGCTTCTGGGAGCTCAAGCACAGGTGCAAACAGGGGAGCAGGGAGAAGGGAAAGAAACGTGAGACTGGGCAGGGGTCTGATGCTGAGAACATGCTGAACATTCACGTTCAAGGGCATCAAGAAAGAAGGAAGGTGCGTGGATCAGGGCAAATGCGGACACCCCACGGAGCCAAGGCCAGGAAGAAGGAGCTCCCAGCTCAGCCCCTCAGTCAGCAGCAGACTCACCCCCATCTGAGAGAATAAGGACCTCGCACCACTGAGCTCCAATTTCAGACAGAACAATCCAGAAGAGCCTCATAACTTTCTGCTGAGCCTCAAAGAAACACACACACATACTCACTCTCACAACACTGGCACCAGCCCTGACACTTCAAGGCCACAGCACTGCAGGCAGGCAAGACACTTAGCAGTGTCCCCCAAAGGCCACCACAGTGGTGAGCCCTGCTTGGCGGCGTCTCCCAAGACAGGAAGAAGGGCCTCCTATGCTCTCCTCATCATCATCTCGTGCACATGTGCACACACACCACCCACCAGCCACCACCACGGCTTCTCCTTCTCCTCACTGACCCACAAGCTCGGGGATGTCAGGGGCTCCATCTGCCCCACTAAGTGCGATACCAGCCACACGGGAGGCCCGCGGAGAACGAAGGCAGAGGAAAGCAGGGCTCTGGCTAACTTTGCCCAGACACCCCCCAGAGAGCAGCCGTGGCTGAGTGCTCGTACCCCCGTGGCTGTCACCTACATGAGCTCATCTAAACTCATGTGGCTGGATGCGTGATGAACAAAAATAACTTGAATGAAGGCAAAGAGAGTGTGTTGTGCAATCCGTCTGGATACCCGGCATGGAGCGAGCGCGGAGCACCCGGCCAGTGAAGCTACGGCTCCAAGTGGTGGTTTCGGAGCACGGCCGAGACCGCGTCTGCACGTGGCACCCTGATGTGTCTTTGCCAACCTTTCACAAGGAAGCTGAAGCCCAAAAGAAGTCACAGGACTGGTTGGAGATGCCTCCACAGCCAGAGGCAGGGACGACAAACGGTCCCCAGTTCTGGCTGTCACTGCTGCCCACGGCGGCTGAACCTGGACCGGCCCCCAGACCGGCACCACGAGCCGAGAGAGCTCATCCCCACAGAGACGACAGCAGGCTCGGAGAGGCCGACAGCACACAGCAGCTGCCCCAAAAGGTGAGGGGAGCCGAGGCCATGGGCCACACTGAGGGAGGGGACAGGCCCACTGGCTCCCACAGGTCAGTGCAGGAAACTCACAGAACTGGGTCTGGGGGAGGTGGGAGGGCCTGGCTGTCATAGCCCGAGGGCAGCAGAGTGACAGCAGTGCCACCCACCATCCGGGAGCATGTGCCACACGGACAGAGACCTCCGGTCAGGTGGCCGGAGCCTGTGTCCCGGAAGAAATCACGTGCCGCTGCTGTGAGAACAGTCACAGCACCGCCTTGCCGGGACAACGCGCGAACCCCCGTGTGTGATCCCCACGGGCACCTGAGGGGAGGCTGCCCCCACCGTGCACACAAGGGTAAGCAGTGCGGCCAGCTGGGGCGGCGGAGGGCATGCACAGAAGGGTCCCCATCGGGTCCTAAACGACGACGTCACGCGGGTGCCATGGAGGTGTGCCAGGGAAGGGAGCAGTGAGCCTGGCCCCGTAGGCTGACATGCCAAGGGAAAGCACACACCGCTAGGCCCCGCAACCCCAGTGTGCACGTACTCGGGGAAACAGGTCATGACGCAGACATGACGGTGACAATATTTACGACTATTTGCAACAGAAAGAGTCTGTAATAAAAAGTAATATACGGTAACAGCATCAACCTCCTCCAACAGCTGCAGCCATGCCAACCGAGGAAGAGGCCGGAGAGACCTGTGCCAGGGCCCGGAGCAGGGGCTGAGCCGCCCACGCACAGGCCACAGACGGTGGTCCGCCCCCACTGCCTGGGACCCATGGCCGCTGCACAGCTAGGACCGGGCAGCACAGGCACCCAGCCTTGAACTTGTAGCAGGCAGCCTTGACCACTTAACAGGCGGAGAGTCCACTCCGCTGATTCTCTGCTCACTGCCCTCCGGCAGCCCACCTGCCTTCCCCGTTCTCCGGGCTGTTCTCTGGGGGCTGCTCTCTGGGCGGTGGAAGGCTGCTCCCAGGAGATTAATGCTCAGGGGCGGAGGCAGGCCCTCGGTTTCCCTGGAAAACTCTTCTGAGCCCTCCCCCACAGGTTGGGGGGCAGGGAGAGACCGAACCACAGAGCTGAAGACAAAGGAAAAGCTTCAAAGCCACTCAGTCAGCAGAGCTCCTTTTCCAAGTAACTTAGCCCACATCCACACTCCCCACCCGGCCACCCTACAATGGGACCCAGTCCCAGAAAGAATAGGCACCGCAGGGAGGGTGTTCCCTAGAGAGACCCCCGGACGCTCCGCGAGTGTCTGACTGCTTCACAAGGCACCAGAAGAACAGCCTTTTACGTAGTTTTTCATGTTTTATGTATCAACGTCCACTTGGTTTTGTTTCCATTTTGAGAGAGAGAGCATGCACATATGCAGGGAAGAGGGAGCAGGGGAGGGAGGGGGGAGAGAGAGAGAATGTGAAGCAAGCGGCTCCGCACTCAGCGCAGAGCACGACACGGGGCTCGATCCCACAAACCATGAGACCATGACCCAAGATGACAGGAGTCAGATGCTCACCGACTGAGCCACCCAGATACTCCCTGTAAATGTCCATTTGGATCTAAACCTTATGACATTTCAAACCCATGTCCCCTCTGCAAACAGGGCCCCACAACAAGCCTGCTGGCCTCCAGTACAGGATTATCTGGACATCTTGTGATAAAGGACTCAGACTCTATCAGCACACCTGGCAGGCAGGCAGGAAGATGGAGAGGAGACCCAGCTCGTCTCCCAGGGTCACAGAAACGTGGGAAGGGAGGGGGGAGTTCGTGAGGGGAAAACTTATCGGGAAAAGACAAAGTAGCACAATGCCCCCACTCACAGTAAACCCCAGTGCATGCAAGGTAGCTCTGAAAACCAGATATGGGGAAGACGACGAACACCGTGGGCCAAACCAATCCTGATACTTCAGAACCTGTTAAGTATGTCAACTGAGGGGGCGCCTGCGTGGCTCAGTCGATGGAGCTTCCGACTCTTGATTTCCACTCAGATTGTGATCCCAGGGTCGTGGGATCGAGACCCGTGTCAGGCTCTGTGCTGAGCGTGGAACCTACTTAAGATTCTCTCTCCCTCTTGCTCTCCCCCGCTCTCTCTAAAATTACAAAAATAATAAGCTAGGTTGAACTGCAGACACCGCAGACTGACGTTCCTGACGTTCAGAACCACAGGGGGATGGCCTGCGTCCAGTGCCTGCCAGGCCCCGGCAAGGCAGTGTCTTCTACCGCATTCCACAAGTACGCAAATATAAACGTCAAACTAGAGCCACAAGCCACAACAATACCTCTAGGTCAGGCCTACCCAACCCAGGGTCCCCAAACATGAGGGAGAACTCACTACAGAGGTGGTTTTCCAAACAGTGAAGCCTTCCACCCAACCCCAATTACCTGAGATCACGTAGCTCTGGGCCCCCCCCAAGGCAGGCTGGCACCCCCACCACCCTCCCGGGGGCTCACGGAGGCCGCGCCTGCCCACCAGGCCTCTCTGCCATGCTATGGTCTTGAAAGAGCAGACCTTGGGGGGCAGGGGGAATACACACCTAAGCACAGAGACATGAAATGACATGATGTCTGGAACCCACTTTGAAATCCTACAGCAAAGGAAGAGAAGAAAAAAGGGCCAGATGAGGCCATCACGGCAGCGTCCTGGTAACACAGAACGTGGGGGACACGTGGCTTCCGCACATCGCTGCCTCAACCTCTGTGCAGGTCTGAGGTTTTTCACGTGACAACTGTTTTAAAGCTGAGAGAAGGTAAAGGTGGCGCAGGCCTGCTGACAGTGATGGATCACACTCCCGTCACCCGAGGGGAGAGCCTCCCCACCACACGTGGCCCCCACGCAGCCCCGCAGGCCACCTCCTGTGACCCCCGCATTTCTTAGAGTGCACCTGCTCCAAGGGCTCCGGCCCAGGCAAGAAGGCCACGTCGCCACACCCGGTGGGAAACACACATGCGAAGGAGAAAGGCCACTGACGAGAGCCCTCCCTTCGCTGGCTAGTCCCTCCAGCCGGAAGATGACGGCAGCCAGCGCCCGTCGCCTCGCTAGGAAACAAACAACAAAACAACGAATCGAGGTACGTGTGTGCGCTGCTGCGACACACACGCGGGGCCCAGGCTGCCATTCAGACCTCTGAGGTCACACTCCTTGGCTCACGCCTTGCACCAACCCCAACAGCAAGATGCTCGCGTCTTGTCCCAGGCAGAAGGGTGTCCAAGAAGCACCCCCTCTTTTCAATACAGCTGCACCCCCTCAGCCAGCGCCCCAACCCTCCCAGCTCCCTCGGTCACAGAGAGCCCACTCTCGGGGAAACACAGCAGCAAGGTGCACGGTCCTCCCGGATATGGCTCATCACCGACTTCCTTTCCTGCGAGCTGGCGACCAACACAAGAACAACAGACTCAGAAGCCCCCGGCCTGCCACCGGTCCATGATCATCATTCTATCACTTTCAAATAAAAGAGCCTAATATTTTGAGCATAATGATTTTAAGGAGCTCAACAATCTCTTTGCATGCATTATTCATATTGTGACACAAAACTGTTATTTCACTGAGATTACTGTAAATCGCTACATGAAGAGCTGGCTTGCATGAACAATTAAATGATAGATATGATAAACTAGATTTATAAGCTTTAGGTTCCTATAACATAAATTCCTTGAATGATTTAACTCAACAGAGCTAGAAAATTCTTTCCAGATGCCGGGTTCATGGATCTGTAGCTCCCCCATCAGCATTTAACAAAAACTGACTACAGACCTAAAAGAAAAATATTTAATAAAAGGTTTAATATTACTATGGTAACCACAGCAACTTGTTTCAAAAATGAATAATAGCTCTGTTAGGTGCTTCATTAAAATTTTTTCAACCAAATACTGCCCTTAATCTTCTCAATGGAACAAAAGGCTTACTCAGAACACATGCAGGAGACGGAGAGTAACGTCAGATATGACTCTGCCTAAGCACAGACGTCCTTAAGTCGGAAGCAGAGAGCAAGATGAACGTAATCAGCTGAGATTAGAAAGTTGGGTGTTTCTCCTAAAATAATTAAAACTCTGCATATCTCCCTGTTCGGCTCTTCCCTCCCCCACCCAACAAACTGAAGACGCTGGTCACCTCCCCAACTCAGCCGTCTCTGGACACCAGGGAGCCGAGTGAAGGTGACGCAGGAAGCCCAGGCCAGGGACGCAGGGCACCCGGGCCCCAGAGGGCTCCAGAGCGGAGGCGCTCGGGAAGCAGGGTCAGACTGTGGAGGCCGCCTTCAAAGCCACCTCTGCAGCACAGGCTGTGCCCCACGAGGACGCCATACCCCCACCCAAGGCTCCCCTACAGCTCCCCAGTCTGCAGCCACACCAGGGCCACGAGCCTGCCACGTGGCCCAGGTGTGCGGTCCTGCCTCACTGTGCCAGCCATCGGCTGCTGCAGCGCTGGCACATGGGTGCCTGAGGCCTGTGACCAGGTAAGGTCTCCGCGACAGGGCCCTCGGGAACCAGGAGGAACCATCCAGCCCAACCTAACCCTGTCCCAGCCCTTCGGCCCCGCCCAGGCCTGGTGTACCTTCCGCCCCCACCAGCCCCACCAGGCCCCGCCCACGCTGTCCCACCTGCAGGCCCACCTGCTGGCGGTGACAAGGCTCTGGCAGGAGCCCCTGTTGTGACTGCACACCGGGCACAGGGTGGTGCTTAATGAGCGCCTGGGGGACGTATAAACAGAGAGAGGCCCCAGGGTATGCACGTGTTGTCACATGGAGCCCATAAACTTCTCAAAAGAGGGGAGGGAAGGAAGGCTTCCGGCCCCAGCAGCAGGGAACAGGGGCAGGGCGGGGCGGGGCAGAGGCGCTCCCCAACACTGCTGGTGAGCATGGCGGGCAGCACCGAGCCCAGCCTGTCCCCAGTATGTCCCCACGCATGCTGACGCGCACACACCCTGGGGAGGCCAGCCAGCCCCGCTCAGGCCTACGCTCTTCACAGGCAGAGGCCGCACGGCCCTCCCAGACTGGCCAGCCCACCTCCCAGAATGCCTGAGGGGCACATCTGTCCCCACGTGGGAGGCCACTGTCATCAGGGGCATGTGAGCCGGCCGTCCTGAGAACCCAGCGTGGTTCTCATAGGTGAATCTCCTCGGGACAAGATGCAGTCTCAGTGCATAAACACAAAGGAGCCTGGCCTTCCTCCCGGAGAACTAGGCTGCCACGGAGAACACGGTGCACTCTCGAGCGTGAGTAACAAGGGGCACCTTTCTGCAGCTCGGGAACAGCACGCGGTCAGCACGCAGGGAGACTTTACAACAAAGCCAGAGCCTCGTACCCACTGTCGCCTCCATCTCTGCGAGGCGGCTGTCGCTATTGTTACCAAACCGTGTGCAACAGTACCAGGAGTAACAGCAGCCAACGTGGAGCGCTGCGCTAGGGGCCTGTGTACGCATCAGGGGACGTGACGCTCAGAACCAGCCTAGGAAGCAGGCAGCACTGTGACTCCCACTTGACAGACGGGGACACTGAGGCAGGCATACAGAAGGACCTCACTCTCCTCCTCCTGCCGGGATGGCCAGCAGCCTGCGCCGTGTCCCCACGCCCCACGGACCACCTCACAAGGACGTTTGGAGACGTCAAGAACTTGCCCAAAGTTGCAGGACAGAGAGAGGCGTGTCTCGAAATCCACAGTGACCCCACTGAACGGACAGGGCTAAACGCATCTCCCACCAACACAGCATCCGCAAGGCCATGTGGACGCTCAAGGAGGGCCAGACCCAGCTCCCCCGTGGTGCCAGCCCCCTCCCCGCTCTGTTTTCGCTCCCGTCTTCCCATCAGCATGTGCTGTCCCTCTCACTCAGGCCCCTTCTGTTCCACGAGCCCGTCACTGCTCAACCCACCTGCAGCGCGGCCCAGGCACACAGGCAGCCGTCCGTGCCGCCCCTCAGCTCCAGACTGCAGCCCTGCAAGCAAACCCTGCAAGGCACCATGGCCTTCCTTTCCACGCTCACCCACCAAGGCTGCCTGCTGTGTGTGGTTGTACAGTCTGTGCACTGCAAAAAGGCACCTGGAGAACTTTTTGGGGTGAGGGCACAATTCTATAATCTGATCACATTGAGTTTTGTGCTTGAGATTTGAGTATTTCACAATGTAAATTTTATCTCCAAAAATAACTCAATCAGTCTAGTTAGTAACACACAGGCTTCAGTGTTTAGGGGTGAAATGATATAAAAATCTTACTTTGAAATTTGTTTTTTTTTTTAAGATGGATTAATGGGTGGACAGATGGAGAGAGAGGCAATGTGCTCCAGATGGTGGCTTACACGAGTGATCAATGACTAGTCTTTCAGCCTCTCCCTCCATTTGAATGTTTCACAATAAAGTGTTAAAAATAAATTACTGGTCTTGGATCCCACAGAGGCCCAAACCCAATGGCTGGCCAGCCTATTTGCATTTTGGCCAAATAATATTCCACGTGTGTGTGGGCCTCTCTCTCGAGTGACCCAAGACAACAGAGCTTGGGATTTCAGCTCTGGGCCGCTGAGGACTGTGCCCAAGAATGCAAAACAGCTGGCGCGTGGTTCAAACCAAGGCAAAGTTTGAAACATCGCGGTGAAAACATCTAGACCCGTAACTTACAAACCTGTCCGTGCTGGTCTCACATTGATGGGCCAAACTATAACACCGTGGAAGCTCCAGGAATATCTAAACCCAATGTAAATAAAATACTAGTAAAACAAGTGTGGAGGCAGCGGCAGAGGCAGTGAGGGGAGGCCGCACCCCAGCTCCCCGCTGCGGCAGGGCCGCGTCTCCCAGGAGGCAGGAGGCCTGTGTGCACTTAGCATGCGGCTGCTATGTCCCCCCCAAGCCAGGATCCTGGGAAACCGGGCCACTCGCTGCCCTCAAGCCAGCTCAGCCAACCGTTTCTGAACCACCACTCAGTTTCCTCCTACAGGAGCCGAAGCCCCTCTCCTCACTTGACCCCTCTCAATACAGTCCTCCGCCACCCAGGCCACACCCCTCCTCCTGTCTCTGACCACTGAGCCTTTCCCCGTTGCTCCCTGAGCCTGGCTGCCCAGGAGCCCAGAAGTCCCCAGGAGACAGGCAGCTCCCGGGCGGCGCAGCGCTGGCCCAGCACAGGAATGCTCCGTGGGACTCGGTGAGGGCAGTGACTACGGGGAGCGGGCAACCCACCGTGCCACCCACTGCCACCTCAGAAGGCCCTCAGGGGCGCACGGGTCGCCTGCCTCAGGGCCCCCCAGGCCGGTGCAGCTGTGAGCTGTCCGCCTACAGTTAAGGACACTTACCATGGGGCCCGGTACACACTTCCGGCGGTAATCCGCAAAGTCCAGCCCAGGAAACGCTGCGGCACCCCCCCACATTGTGTGCAGAGGTGGCAGACGGTGGCCAGCCTGCATGGGATGGCTCCTCAACGCACCTGAGCCTCAAGTCGCTGTGTTGTAGCCCGAAATGAACACAGTCCCAATGTCAGCCACACTTCATCAACCCAATGAATCTCCTCGGCGGGGACCTTCAAGTTCAAACATCGCAGCCCTGTCACGTGCACCGGCAGCCGAGGTAGCAACCACAGTAAACAGGGGCGCCGAACACCGCCGTGCCAGCACGCACGCACACGGACACACGAGGGAGACGGACACGCGTGTGTCTTCTCAGGAACCTGCCAGCTTCAGACCACAGCCTCCACTGACAACTGACGCCCCTTCTCCGAGCCCAGCCAAGCCCTGGGGACCCTACTCACTCGGGCAGGGTCTCACACCGCCTGTGAGCTTCATTCTCTTGGGGCTTGTGTCCACATGCACAACTGCTCCACAAGAAAGCCCCTCCGGTCACGCTCTCTCCTCCCGCTCACCCTCTGCAGAGCCCAGCACACACCAGAAGGGCAGGCGCGGCCCCGGGAACGTGTGGCCAGCGCAAAAGCTGTCTGCAGCCATTCCGTGACATGCTCCCTAAGTCGTCAGCACTGGGAGTCTGGACACCAGCAAGAGACAGGATCCTTTACAGAACTACTGTGGTAACTTTGTAGAACGAGCACAAAGACTTTTTTTTTTTCAGTCTTATAAAATTATTTTAACATTTCATTAAAACAGACATCCTATTCTTAAAGAGACTGTGCTCTTTTGCACAGATTGTAACATTCTGATCCTCCAGCAAATGGAGCACGGCAAGATTCCCAAAGGGGGGCCAGCTGACTTCTCGGTCACCTCCTCTCCTGGCCTGACCCCAGACCCCCGGGCACCCGCCTCCAGCACCGCCTTCCCAGCCACAGTTTCAAGCTCAGCCTCTCTCTGGGCCTCTCTCTGGGCCTCCGCCATCCTCCAGGATACAAGTCCAGAGGCTGACTTGAGAAAACAAAAGAAGTGACAGAAATACCAGCTTGCGGCTCGAAATCCCGTGCTTTTGACTGGTCACCAGGACTTTGCTTAACACAGAACAGCAAGTTTCGGTGGTCAGCTGATTTTCATATTTAAAATATTCCAACGTCGTCCCCTGTTCTTCACTTCACTGACTCTCTGCCACAATGATCTACGGCCCTTTCTCTTCCAAATGGATTGCCAAACTACATTTTATTGGGGATTTCCTCTAAAAGGCAATCGGAGGTTCCTGCAACACAATTTATAGGTGCATTGTTTCCATTTATTTTAATTTTATTTATAGCCTTCTGCCCAGAGCCTGTTGGGCCCAGGCAGCTATAAATCAAAGATCACAACACAGTTCTCCTTTGTTCCCTGCTGATGCTCAGATCTCAGGGAACTGTTTGGTAAGCTCTAATATGAATACTAATTACTTTTCCAATCAGACCATGGGTGTGAACCCACTTGAAAAACTGCACTAAACAAAATTTCATTATATACTAGACATGATCTTGAACCAGAGGACACGAGGAGTGTCCGACTTGAAAAGGAGCGCGGCCTGCTTCAGGGGACGTGCGCTCTGTACCCCACGCACGAGGCTTCACCACAGACTCAGCTTCACTTGCCCAATGACCTTGGGGCCAGTTCCCTGACCTCTAAGAGCCTAAGCCCCTCAACGATTAAACATAATGATGACCAAGAGAGTCTAGTCTGTGGGGTTTGCTGGAAACCAAGCGAGAGCCTCAGCAGGGCTCCCAAAAGCACCCCCCGCACAGCCGGCCCTCGACACCGGGATCTGTCCTCCCACGAACACGCAGGCAGCTCCGTCAGTCCTCAGCCTCACCCCTGCCTGTGCCGCTCAATTACCTCGTCCCCCACCACCTCCGTCCTCACGCGGCCAACGAGCCAGTGCCAAAACCCAGCAAAACAAGCCACGCCCACCTGCGGCCCCCACATCCTGGGCACGCCACCTCCCTCTGAGACACCGTTCAAGGCTTTTCTTTCTTCAGCACCCTCACAAGGACCACGTGACCCTCACTGCTCCCTGCCTAGACTCCCCCTGAATTCAGCTTCACCTCTGCACACCTTCTTCCACGATGCCACCAGAATGAGCTTCCCAAGGTCCATCAACAGGCTGACTGGCTGGCTGCATCCCAACTCCCAGGGGCCCCCTCCCTGTGAAGGATCATCCGCTCCTGTCCCTGGCGGTCGGCCTTGGCCACATGCCACCCTCTGGCCAATGGAACGTGAGGAGATAGGACACACTGGATCCCGGCAGAAGCCTGAAGGGGCACTGGGAGCTCCTGGGGCAGACTCAGAGCCAGACAGCACCAGAAACCAAGGAGCTGGGTGAGCCAGCCCCTGCCCTGGTCCACCTGTGCCATCACCTTGTCGCCCCTGCCCTGCCCCCCCACCCCATGTGTCTCTGTGCCGGACCCTCTCATCACCCAAGGCGCTGCATTCATACGACAGTTATACGACCCATCCTTCAGGCGGCTGGCAGCACCCTAGGGCCTGAGCCCATCTCCTGTCCCCCGTGACCCTGCCCCACCCCTTCCCCGGTGCCTGGCACGGTGGGGGGGGGGGGGGGGAGCTTGTATCTGTTCATCTGTGAGGGTTTTCTTAATGCTTCACTGTTGAGAAATACCGACACACTGGGACTTCACAGAATCGTTTCCATGTGAGCACACGACACTGCACTTCAAGGCTCTGGTCTCCAAACAGGAAGGGAGCCAGTTTCGGAGGGAGAGGCTGCAACGACCTCAGCAATCTCTGAGGCACACTGGAGCCAGAAGACCTGTGGAGGCACATAAACGCCAGTGGCCCTGTCCGGTGCGGTGAATGATGGCCGCGCTATCGCTCCCTGCCTCAGGCAAACAGGCCACTGTAAATGCTTATTTTATGACTCAGTCTTTCATAAATTATGCAGGAAGATTCTCTTAACTTGGCTCTTCCTTGGCCTTCCAGATGCAGTATTAATTTGGCAGCGACATTAAGTAGATGTATCCTCTCCCCACTAGTAAGTCACTTGTACGAGTTTTGTCTCTAATCAGCAGCAAAAGCAGAGGTGACCTCGTGAAAGTCAGAGCGAGGAGAGAGGCCGCAGCGGGATACTCTCCACAGGGTCCCTGCTCTCGCCAGGCCGGCAGGGACGGCCAACTCCGAAGCAGGTATTTTAAGAAACTCAAAGTGCCCCTAAGCTTCCTGAGCACCGACTGGCACGTGGGTCATGAGCTCTGAGAGTGTGAGGACACGGGGGCTTCCGACTGCGCAGCGACCCTGCCAGGACGGAGGGCAGGTGGCTGCCACCGACACTGGGACCAGACAGCGGGCGGAACGGCAGGGGAGGGGGGTCGGGGGGCCCCAACTGCGTGAGCAGCGCAAGGAGGTCTGGGGGCAGGGGGATGCTCCACAGGAACGGGACACTGTCCTGGCTCTGACCCGGGTCAGGGAGCAAGGTGAGCACTTGACCTTGGGGACTCCACATGCCCCAGCCTCCTCACCCGAAACAGGGATGACCAGCACTGACCCACAGGTTGCTGTGAGCACGGAGTAAGTTATGATCCGTGAGGCACTCAGAACAGTGCCCAGCAGGTAGGATATGTGCACTCAGTGTGAGGGCATGGGTGTGTGTGCACATGTACGTGTGTGTGCGTGTGAATGACACATCCAAACAGCGAAGATGAGCCCGCAAAGAGGTAAAGGGGATGGCAGAGAGCAGCCCGCGATGAGGCGGGAGAAGGTGTCCCAGGCCAGAGAAAGCAGGCGTAGGCCAGGGAGAGAGGCCCAGGCCAGAGAGGGCAGGCCCAGGCTGGAAAGTTTGACCTTTACTCTTGCACTCCTGAGGGGGGAGCCTATCAAAGCTTTCAGGCAGACACTGACCAAGCTAGACCCACATGGTAAGAAGATCACACATGGAACATGAGGGGAGAGAGGCGAATGACACAGGAAGACCAGCTGGGAGACTCCCAGCCAGAGTCAGCACACGCCTGAACGCACACATGGTGGCGGGGAACAGGCTCAGATGCGGCAGGCAAGCAGATTTAGAGACCAGGGCAGAGTTGTGGAAGAAGCTGTCATTAAAAACCAGGCCACAGGGTGCCAAAGTGGCTCAGTCGGTTAAGTGTCTAACTCTTGATTTCAGCTCAGGTCATGATCTCACGGTTCATGGCTTCGAGCTCTGCATTGGGCTCTGTGTTGACAGTGCTGAGCCTGCTTGGGATTCTCTCTCCCCACACTTGCTCGCCCTCTCTAATTAAAAAAAAAAAAAAAACAGCACATGAATGTCCAAGAGGACACCAGTCCCCTAGTAAGTCCCCTGGCTGCTCCCCCTTCAATACTTTCTCTCTCACCTCCGTACAGTCTTAGAAACAGACAAGGCAATGGGGTGCCCAGCAGAGCACGCAGCTCCTGATCCTGGGGTCATGAGTTCAACCCCCACATTGGGTGTGGAGATTACTTACAAGTAAAATCTCTTCTGGAACCTCATCAAGATAAAGAGCTTCTGCACAGCAAAGGAAATAATCAACAAAACTAAAATGCAACCGATGGATTGGGAGAAGATATTTGCAAATAACATATCGGATAAAAAGTATCAAACATCTATAAAGAATTTACCAAACTCAAAACTCAAAAAACAAATAATCCAGCAAAGAAATGGGCAGAAGACATGAACAGACACTTTTCCAAAGACGACCAGATGGCCAACAGACACATGAAACGATGCTCAACATCCCTCATCATCAGGGAAATACAAACCACAACCACACTGAGACACCACCTCACACCTGTCAGAGGGGCTAAAACTAACAACTCAGCAACAGCAGATGCTGGCCAGGATGTGGAGAAATGAGGACCCCTTTGCACTGTTGGTGGGGATGCAAACTGGTGCAACTGCTCTGGGAGATGGTGTGGAGGTTCCTCAAAAATTAAAAACAGAACTACCCTACGACCCAGCAACTGCACTACTAGGTAATTATCGCAGTGGTACAGGAGTGCTGACTCAAAGGGGGGCCAGCACCCCAATGTTTCTATCTGCCCTACTGACAACAGCCAAAGTATGGACAGAGCCCAAACTTCTATCAACTGATGAATGGATAAAGTATGTGCGGTATAAACGTAAAATGGAGTACTACTCAGCAATGAAAAAGCATGAAATCTTACCATTTGCAACAACGTGGATGGAACTGGAGGGTACTAGGCTAAGTAAGTCCTCAGAGAAAGACAAATACCATGTTATTTCACTCATGTGGAATTTACAATACTAAGCAGATGAACATGAGGGAAGGGAAGCAAAAATAATACAAAAACAAGATGGGGGACAAAACATAAGAGACTCTTAAATGCAGAGAACAAACTGAGGGTTGATGGGGTGGAGGCTGGGGAAATGGGTGACGGGCAGGAAGGAGGGTACTTGTTGGGAGGAGCCCTGGGTGTCAAATGTAAGAGATAAAATCGCTGGGTTCCACTCCTGTAACCAAGACTACACTGTACGTTAGCTAACTTGAGAATAAAAAATAAATTAATAAGTAAATATGAAATCTCTAGGGACAAAAAGCCCCAGACAAGGAAAGAATAAGCAGATGCGGGCCGTACGGAAACCACGCTGTGTTTGGGTGTCACGGGGAGCACAGCGCAGCCCCCCCCCCCCCCCCCCCGCAAGGTGCCTCTACGCTTAGTGGAAGGCTATGCAAGTCACAGGAAAGACCTGCCGGGTCTCTTCCGGGCCAGTGGTCCTGAGCATGCACTGGTTCACTGGCCGGGCTGTCGGGAGGAGGGGAGGAGTCAGGGGGACGCCCGTGTCGCCCGGTCCGCAGGAAGAACCGTCTGAGCCAGGACGCCGTGCAGATACAACAGCGGATCCCAGCGAAGCTCCGCTGACCCCCAGGAGTGGGTGGCTGCTGTGCTGCGTTGCCGGGCACTGCCCCGGAGCTGCACAGGGTGCCCGCCTGGAGCGGCGACCCCACGCCCGGCCAGGCCGCACAGGCTGCCACACTGACGAGTGCGTTTGGGCCAAAACGCGGGCAGGGCCAATCGCCTGTGCCGCTCAGATGTTCCGCTGGTGGCTGCGCCTCCCTGCAGCGCCAGGGGGCCGTCGTCTGGGCCACTCGATACGTGCTCGAGATGTGGCTCCCTGAGAAGGGAGAACAAGAGGCCTAAGCGGGGCTGTGGGCGGCTGGACACGCTGTGTCCCCTTCTCCCAAGCGTCTTCGCAGCCCGCACACGAGCCCGGCAAACACGGGGGCAGCCGGCCCCAGGCGGCGACACAGTGCAGTGTGCCCCACGAGGCAGCGCCCAGAGGAGGGACGAGATCCGACCCCCTGCGGGGTCACGGGAAGCAGCAGGCCTCGCGCACCTGTGGGCGGCAGGTGTGCAGGAAGTACACCTCGGGACACAGACAATGACCAAACGGTGCTGCTGAACCGTGCAACTTATAAATAGATCAAGAACATCTTAACATAATTTGCTTTCCAGGCACAAAGAAGCTTGTCAATCAACTCTAAACACGACAGAGGAAAGAGTCTCTGTTGACGGCTTTCTGGCAAAGGAAGAAAAACAGATTTTACAGTGAGATCATCTGTCTTTCACGGAACAAAAAAAAAAAAAAGCTGCAAGTGGATCTGTGGTTTCATTTATTCATTCAACAACCCTCTGAGCACTGCCTGGGAGCCGGGAGCCATCCGGGACTGCGTGGCGGACTCGGGCAGTCGCCAGGCCCCCGCCTCACCGTGCGGCCCGCTCCCCTGGTGGACGCCTCTCGGCAGCCCCGGGGGGGGGGGGGGCAGGGGGGACTCCGCTTGGGATGGCACAGACAACAGGCCCCGTGCAGGTCCTCCGTACACCCAGCCTCCGGGTTAGCTACACAAGGTCAGGGCAGTAAGAAACAAACAGCCGGAGGCTCCTTGCACCACGATTCCCACGTGGAAATGTCCTGGATTGTCCACACCCAGGGGGAGCTGCGTGTGGCTGAGCAGGGGGAGGGCATGAGCCTTGAAGACAGAAGCCTCCCGATTTAGAAGTTGCTGGACACCTAGATGGGAGAGATGAACGGCAGGCAGAGCCACCGCGTGCACGTTCACACGTCAAGGGACTTAAGGAAACTCCTGGAACAGACACTCCAACTCCGAAACCACCAGGACTCCAGGTGGCCTGGTGTCTGTTAATAAATCCAGTGAGCCTGCAGCAGCCTGGAGACACCAACCCGCTAAGGGAGCCTGGGCTCAGCCCTTCCTACAAGTGCATCACGGTACCCACCTGTCATACCGCCTCCCTTCTGAAACGGCGCCGGTCACCACCTCTGATGCTCTAACACAGGTACGCGTGTTACGATGCATGAGCAGACGCTGCAGGCCAGCGCCGGGTGCGTCCAGCCTCTGTCATCAAGGAACCGTGGCCTTCCCGTCCCTTCAGCTCCCAGCAGCCAGCAGGCCGTGTCCCCAAGCCCCTGAGGAAGGGCAGCCTGCAGCCATAGGGACTCGCCCAGCCCAGGTGCAGAGGAGGGACCTGGGCTGTCACTCTGTCACTGTCGCGGCTCGAGGCTGAAGGCATATCTGTGGGGCCCAGAATCTCTGCAAGAGCATCAACTCAGTGTCCAAAAGGACATAAAAAAGCAATAAAAACTTGTTAGTGCCTCTTCCTCAACACAAAGGGGAACGCAGAGAAACACTGAATAAAGAGCAAACAAGGGAAACTGTGCAGTTCTCAGGAGGAGGTGTGGCGACTTGGGCCGCCCTTCCCTTGAAGCCGAATTTGTGCTGAGGTTGACAGCGAGGGTCCCAGAGCCAGGCTGCGCGGACCGGCCATGTGGCCTTGGACAGGACACTTGGAACCTCACCGTCCGAACTGTAAAACGGGCCTGGTAAGGCTTACTTGGTAGGATTGCTGTCAGGACTAAACCCCGGTGGCCTGGAGCCCTGCGGCCACACAGCCCCGAACCCTCCCCAGGGCTCCCGCCGCCACCTCCCGCCACGACCAAGGGCTGATGACCTGGACACGAAAAACCCTCTCACAAACACCACCCCAGAGAGATCAGCTCGGAACACTGACAGCAGAAATACAGATGGCCCGTGATGTGGGAAAAAAATAAACTTGGTCAAGTGTTAAAAATAGGCATATCTTTTAAAGCAATAATTTTACATTCAGTAATTATCCCCAGAAAATAACCAGAGATGAGAGCAAAGATGTGAGCACGGGGACATGTAAGGCAGCATTTAGGAGGGGAAATGTGGAAAAAGCAAATCTGTAACAATAGGGGCGGCCAAATACACTGTGGAATACCCGAATGACGGGACGCTGTGTGTTTATTAAAGGTTTGCTTCCAGACTAATATTTAAGTGTGGAAAGGGGCCGTGACTTACTGCTAAATGAAGAAAGAACACTAAAGTGTCTCACAGCCTAAATGATCTTTTGTTTTAAAAATGCGTTTTCAGGGGCGCCTAGGGGGCTCAGGCAGTTGAGCATCCAATTCTTGGTTTCAGCTCAGGTCGTGGTCTCAGAGCTTGTAAGATCAAGCCCGCACTGGGCTCAGCGCGGACAGTGAGGAGCCTGCTTGGGATTCTCTCTCTCCCCGTCCCTGTGCCCCTCCTCTGCTCACTCTCCCTCTCTCTCAAAAATAAATAAAAATTGTAAAATTATAAAAAAATAAAATAAAAATTTTAATAAGTAAATAAAAACGCTTTTTTCAGGGGCGCCTGGGCGGCTCAGTCGGTTAAGCATTCAACTCTTGATCACGGCTCAGGTCATGATCTCACTGTTCGTGGGATCGGGCCCTGCCAGCATCCTCCATCCTGACAGCACGGAGCCCACCTGGGATTCTCTCTCCCTCTCTCTCTGCCCCTCCCCTGCTCAAGTGCACGCACTCACTATCAGAATAAATAAACAAGATTTAAAAAATAAATAAATAATAAAATGCTTTTTCATATCACATGCTTAAAACGTAAGGGTAATTTTTTTTAATGTTTATTTTTGGAAGAGAGAGCTAGCAGGGGAGGAGCGGGGCGGGGGGGACAGAGGATCTGAAGAGGGTTCTGCACTGACAGCAGAGAGTCCGATGCGGGGCTCAAACTCATGAACTGTGAGATCATGACCTGAGCCAAAGTCAGATGCTTAACCAATTGACCCCCCAGGCACCACATAAGGGCAATTTTTATTTAAAACAACTCCTAATCTTCTCTAGCAAGGTGGTGCTACATGATTCATGTCAGCAGAGCAAATAGGCCGTCTCCATGTCTCCGTTTTGCTCCCAGCATCGAGTGCAGGAGAGATGAGGCACAGGCCAGAAGGCGAAGCCACCGCTGGTCTCCGTGTTCCACACTGGAGCCCAGGGCGCAGCGGGGGGCAGGGGGGACCTGCTCTAGACAGCTTGCCCACAGTGCGACAGAGCAGAAACCCGTCCCCCGGGGAGGCAAGAGCACCTGTGAGAAACCCCTGGGGACACACAGAACTGGGGCACAGGGGGTAGGGGGGAGGGCAGGGGTGTTTAGCAGATCTGGTGATGTACCGGCTGGATGGGAACCCCCAAGCCTCCAGGAAGGCCTGCCACGGGCACAAACGCCTATTTTGGAAGAACTGTGCTCCCCACGCCGGTCAGCAGCAGGAATGGGGGGGCTGTGACCCCATATCCCAGCCTAGCACAGACACATGGGCTCCATAGGCCCCAAACCAAACCCCAACTTCTGTCCACACGGGGCCCACCTCTGTGAACATCCGGCCCCCGGCAGCACTCCTGACAGCTGCCCCCCCACCTCCAGCCCGTCGTCAGGGCCATCTGTGCAGCTCACGAGCCACCCCCAAGGAGCCGCACATGCCCCCCCACACCTGCTCTGCCCAGCCCCACTCCGCACCATCGAGTCCACACCGCTCATGTCACTTCACCGGATGAGACACGCCGGCCCCCGTCACGCCCCTCCTTCCACCTGCTCCAGCCCCATGTGGTCAGTGTGGGAGCCTCGAGCCATGCGTGGCCACTGGGCACCTGGAAGGTGGCCCAGCTGAGACATGCTCTCAGCGTGACAAACACACCAGATTTCAAGCAGTACCAACAGCTGAGTGTACGTTATCTCGTTCACAGTTTTATCCTGACTGTATATTACTGTGTAATGTGTTAAGATAATATCTTGTGTATGCTGGGTTGATAAATAAAATCTATCATTAGAATTAATTTCACCTGTTCCTTTGCTCGTCCTCAGCACGGTTCTGGGAGCGCGTGACATCGCGCATGTGGCTCACAGGGCACCTTTCCCTTGGGTGGTACTGCCGGCCCCCAGGCCTGTGTCCCCCGAGTCCAAGCCACGTGGCCCCTCCCCTGTGTGCAGGCGGGCCCAGGAGTGCGTGGCCCGTAGGTCCCGGTCACTGCCACACTCCCGGGACAGCACTTGGCGCATAGCAGATACTCGGACCAGAGACACAGTCATCTGATTAAATTAAGGATATGGGGAGAAGGGAGGGGAGCCACAAATGACCATGACAATGACAAGAACCGTTACAGCGAACACTTACGAAGCGCTCAGTGCCAGGCGTCATTCTAAGAGCTCCCCACGAGGACTGAGTGAGCCCAGCGTCACCGGGCAGTAAGTGGCGGGGCCAGGACTCAGGCCAAGCTGGCTGTCTGGCTGCAGCCTGCGCCTCACGAAGCACGGAGGTGTCCCCAGGCATCCCGCCGAATGGCTTCCCACACGCGCCCAGAATTCACAGCAGGGCCCTGACCTTCCACAGGTGAGCTCAGGTGCGGGGAGGTACAAAAGGCTGACCACACGAGGAAGGAGGGACCAGGGACATAAATACAGGTGAGGGTCTCTCCACTGTCGTTCCCTGCACCTCCCCATTTTCTGTAAGACTATTTACCTAATCACCAGGTTTCCATTCTCTACCACACGTCTGCCAGCCAGCCCCACCCACTTCGACCTCAACACGCGTGTAGCCAATGCCGGCCAAGCCCCTCTGGGGACACTCGGGAATCATGACGTCGTCCCGCCCCCTGGCACACAGCTGCCTCACCTGCTGGCGCCTTGAGGCCAGGCACTAACTGGGGCTCCTCCTTCCTGGGCTGCCCATCACACAGGCCCTACCGAAAACCCAGTCCTGCTGACGGTGCTGTGCTCCTGGGGTGAGCTTCTGGGGGGACTGATTCTCCGCCGAGTCCCGCACAGAACACACCTCATCTTCCCGGAGACCAATAACTCCCCGGGTGCGTTGCAGCAGCAGTGAGTTTGCATCTGAGATGCAGGAAAGGTGGCTCAGCCCCGAAGGCAAGGAAGACCGAGCTCTGCAGTGTGCCAGCGCAGACCTGCGGCCTGAGCCGGAGACCCCCCCGCAAACCAGTGTGTGGGACCGAGGCAGAGGGGCCCCAGACGGTAGTGGGAGAGGCAGGAGGGGCAGTGTGGCCTGCTGAGGCAAGAGAGGGAGGCGCCACCAAGCAGAGAACCTGGACATTTTCAAAGGACCGAGAGCAGGGAAATGACAGCTTCAGGAGGAAACCCAAACAGCTTCACTGTCCAGACCGGCCCCCAGGAGCGCTGGGCGCAGCCAGCTGTCAACCTTCATCTCTCACAGGGGTGCAAGGCACGCACACCCCCAGGCTCAGCCGACTTTCCACCAAACGGACCCCCGAGCCGCCGGCGCATCTCGGCTCCGCGCGGGGCCTCCCTCCCTCGGCCTTCTGCCCCTGCCTCCCCGAGGCCCAGGGCCTCCGTCCCGGGCCCGGCCTCGCCACAGGGCCTCCGTCCCGGGCCCGGCCTCGCCACAGGGCCTCTGTCCCGGGCCCGGCCTCGCCACAGGCCAGGGCAGCGCCCGGTACACACAGATGCTTAGGAAGTGTGCTCCAGATAAAGCAGTGAGTAAACCGGCAAGCATGTGGCTGGGAGATGAGTTGGGGAAGGAGTGAGGAGGTAATCGGATTCAGAAAGGGCAGCAACCGTATTAAAAGTGCCCGGGGACCTGGGAGGCACCTGGGAAGGCGCGGGCGGGACCACCTGCAGAGGTGGAACCACGCGCTCTAGGTGGCGCAGCGTCAGAAGAGCGCACAAGCTCCTGTGTGCCCGGGCACTTCACGTCACCACGACCGCGGATGCGGGTGAAACCGAAGGGGGACAGGGCGATGCCGACCACCTGCACGGGACCATCGGGGAGCTGAGGGTCACGCAGGATGACACCATGACCCAACACTCCCCCATTAACAGCAGCTCCGGCCCGGGTCTCTGCTGGGAGCACAAAAGGTGATCAGAGCCATGACTCAGGGGCATCTGTCATGGGGCCAGTCCTAACAATAGGTGAAAAACAAAACCGAAACTGACAACTGAAATGCCCAAATAATAGGGGAAATGGCCAAGAAACGCCTCACCTGTGAGTGAACGGAGGCAGCAGCGGCGCTTTAATGACTATACGCGGCCATTAACAACCACACTTTCAGAGAACAGTGGTGTCAAGAGGAAAGACATCATTTACAGCAAGTAAAAACAGTGCGATGCGCAGACAGGCGCACCGCTGGGTCCCGAGCCTGAGAAGGGAAGACACACACAGGCGTCGTAAAGGCCGTCCCGCCCCCCAGGGACACGAAGCTCAGCCCCTCACCACCCTGACACAGCTAAGTGCCATCTGATCGGGGAACCTCATGTTCCTCAGCCTGAGCCTGTCTCCCCCGGGGACACCCGGGGCAGCGGCCTGTCTCCCCGGGGACACCCGGGGCAGCGGCCTGTCTCCCCCGGGGGACACCCAGGGAAATGCCACTGTCCACCTCGAGGAGATCAAAAAAATGCCCCGATACAACTTAGTGTCACACCTGGTGCACAGCAGCCATTAAACATGTTACTGAAGGCGCTTTCTTTCCTTGTCGCTATTCATGGCCCGCACTAAACTTTAAACATCAGAAGTTTGTTATTTTAAATCACACTTAATATCAAAGATGAACATGTTGAATACTCTGCTGGATCAGGCTCTGTTCCTGCCTCTCGAACACCCAGTGAAAGACGACCGGGAGCCGGGTGACTGTGCAAAGGGCCCAGAGAAAAGCAGAGCGGGGACGGCCTCTGGCTCCCGACCCGGGCTCCCCCGAGGCCCCCAGCCCCTGCTCGGCCGGGACCTTCCGCCCCCGCACACGGAGCCTCAGATGCCACCCGGTACCTTCCCAAACGCCCCTCAGCATTCACATCTCATTCCCTGCCCATAAGGTGCCCCTTCCCGGACAGCAGCCCTGCCCGGCAGCCTCTCTGGTGCCTGAGGACACCCTGCCCAGTGGAATCCCTTATCCTCCACAGGATTCACACGCACGCACGCACACACACACACACACACACACACACACCACACACACCACACATACACACACACCCCATACCCCATACCCCACACACACACACACCACACACACACACCCCACACACACCACACACACCCCACATACACACACACCCCACACACACCCCCCACACACACACCCCACACCCCATACCCCCCCCCACACACACACACACAAGCCCTACTCCTGCCCACGCTCCACTGTAATTATCTGCAACCAATGTGAAGCAGGAGCCCCCGGGCTCCCAGTGCCTTGCCTGGTAGAAGCACATATTTTAATGGGATAAAATAATCAAAAATAATCTTCGCTATTAATAAAAATAGTTTCCATTCTTCTTCCACCCAAGGAAGATAGAAGCGATGATAAAAAGTTAAAATGAAAGGAGGGTTTCGCCACCTCAAAAAAAAAAAAAAACCAATAAGGCATGCTGGCCAAAGCAAATTTAAAATCTCATTGAAAATAACTATAAATTAAATGCTACATACTAAAGATCAAAAAATGACTTTGCTAAATAGATTTTACACTTGCATATTTGGTTTAGGTAATGGGGATAGAATTTCCAAGCACAAAAGGCCCAAATCTAGAAAAGTTTTAATGACTTCTGATAGAATTGGTGCACATAAGAAAATTCGTCTTACTAATTCAATATATATTTTATTAAGGAAATAACCATGAATAAATGGATGAAAAGAGTGTACTTTAGTGAAATATTCAATAGTTTGATCTAGAAGGTCATTAAAGTAAAGGGGCAACCAAATGAAACCCAGGGACCCGCATACAGAAAGAGCTGCGGGCTGCCAGAGAGATGAACGAGGCGGCGAGGGGTTGTGGGGGGTAGCGACGGGGCAGCGGGGGACCCCACGCACCCCCACGCCACAGCTCCGGGCCACACCGGCGGGGTCTGCTGTGCACCTGCGACATGGTGAGTGCCCCCAAAACTGTAAGACGGCTCACAAAGAATGGAAGCAAGATCAATGCTAAGAGGACATCGAAACAGGCAAATTTAAGTTTACAAGGACTAGGAAATGTAAGTTGGTGGCAGTTCCAAATTTGACAACAGTGCTGTGATAAAACACGGATCACCCGGCTGCCTCTTTAAAATGAAAACACGGTGTGCCTTCCGCTCACTCCTCATCCACACTCACTGAAACACTTGGCTTCGGCCCCAGCGAGCTGGTCAGAGGGCGTGCGGGATTCGGGGCCGCCAGAAGGGCACCAGCCGGCAGCTCCGGGCAGGGGCGGGCCAGCCCGCTGGGCCAGGTGACCGAGGAGGATCCAAGGCCAAGCATCCAACACAGTGACAGACAAGAGTGGGCCGCACAGCCAGCGCGTCCCCAAGGCCAGCGTCACAGGGGCCACTTGTGATCTCGCGATATGTGAACGCTCCCACGTTCCCATGTCGATCCCCCACCAGCAGCCGGCTCCAAACAGCCTCATTATATCTGAGCCTGCTGTGAGCACAGGGTGTGCAGAGAAGAAAGGGCTGGTGCCCTGAGAAAGCAGGAGGAAGAGGCGGGCAGGGGAGCCGAACCTTCCATCAGACCCACAAACGGCACGAGGGAGTTCCAAAGAGCTACAGTTCAAAGCACGGTTAATTCACTCGCTGCTTTAGCTCAGAGTGTCACCCAGACATTGTCACTCGCAGCCCTACAGCATGATTATCACAGAGGAACAGAAGCCAGATTAACCTCCCCGAAGCACGGTTCTGATCCGTCCACTCCCACACCAAAAACTTTCCATGGCTGCCAATTACCCACAGAACAGCTGACATGTCAAGCGCTTCTGACCTCTGGTACATCTGCACCAATTCCTAGACTTTCCTGAGGAGGAAAGTGAGGCCAAGGACGAAACCAGAAACTAGAAGGTCTGACGGTGGCAGAGACGGGATCTGAACTCAAGATCTCAGCACCTCCTCGCCACGGCCGTGTTCTCCCCGCCGCCCCAGGGCTGCCTCAGACCCACATGCCTTGGTTCCGAGCCGTGGCCCCACCACACGCTGCCGGCTTTTCCCACCTCCGCCTTGTCCACAGAGCTGTCGGCCCTGCGGCGCGGCAGGCTGAACACAGGCCCCTCAGACACACCGGACCTCACGCGCGGGCTGTGCCGGCCAGCTGCCCCCGACACCGTGACGCCACCTATGCGGTCCCTAAAAACAGTCCCATGGCTACCGCGCCGGTGTGCCCGCACACAGCTCCATCGGGGACACCCACAGCTCCGTCCAGGTGGCCATGCAGCTTCTGCTGACACACAGTCATCGCTGCCTCCCCTCCACGCCTTCCTTCTCAAGGCCAGACCTGCACTTGCCCTCCAGCCTGGGATGGTCTGGTCCCCCGCCCCCCCCCCCCAGGACAGCCTCATCTCACCTCCAGCTACTGAGATCACACTAGAAAGACAAGATGTGGCCCCTCGGGATCCTACACAGCCATCAAATAAAGGGACGTCACCGTCCAGCAAGGGAGCCGGTACTTGCCAACGATCCACTAAACATCTGCCGGATGAATGGCAGGACAGGTGAACCCACAGGGCCTCTGCTGCCCAACCACAGAGTCTGTCCCCTGGCCACCTCCTCACCGGACTCCCTGGCCAGCCTGGTGACAGGCACTGAAGCCTTTCCAAGGTGGCCTCAGTGACCCCCCACCCCATGACTGCACCCTCCAAAATGAGCACGTCGTGGGGCGCCTGGGGGGCTCAGTCAATTAAGCGTCCGACTTGGGCTCAGGTCATGATCTCACGGTTCATGGATTCGAGCCCCGCGTCAGGCTCTATGCTGACAGCTCAGAGCCTGGAGCCTGTTTCAGGTTCTGTGTCTCCCTCTCTCTCTGCCCCTCCCCTGCTCACGCTGTCTCTCTCTCTCTCAGAAATAAATAAAACGTTAAAAAAATTTTTTCTAAAAAAAAACAAAAAAAACGAGCACGTCGAATACCCAGACACCCACTGGTGAGAGTCCACAGAAACCCGAGGTCAGCTCACTGCCCTGCACACACGGAGCTTGGGAACGAGTCACGTCCCGGACCACTGCCAACAACCAGACCCTGACACACAACCCAGCACGGACACGCTCCCCAGATGCAAAAAGCTACCGGGGCTGCTCGCAGGCCACCCCATAGCCTGGGAACACGGCAGCCCTGCCCCCACCCCTTGGCAGCGGACTGGGGATAAAACCTCCCCTCCTTAAGGTCAACTTTCGCCTCCATAGGCCAACCAAGGAGCACCAGGCACCTGCAACACCCCACAGAGCAAGTTCAAGTCACCTAGCCGCACAGAACCTCACCCACAAACATCTGCTAAGTGCGCTCCATCGGCCCGACCTCACGCAAATGGCATTAACCTGAACAAAATGTTAGGACAAAGGGTGTGAGCCTCGATGAAGAGATGACGAGGTCACAACCAAGGCACTGCCACAGTCGGGAAAAGGGAGCGGGTGTACCAAGGGCATGAGGTAGAGGGGTCCCACGCCTGTTTCTGATCCCGTATTCCCCCTTTTCCACATCATAAACTTCTGGAACAACCAGCGTATTGTAGCGAGGATGACAAAGACAAAGGGTTAGATCAATATTGCACAAAAGATCTTGTTCCCACAGAAACCACCTAGTTCCAAAGGACGGGATCTTCTCTTTCGGGAAAGACTGCAAACACACAGTCACACGACGCCTCACCGCATCACGGCCCATGGGGATCAGAGGGACACTGCTGCCCAGCGGTCAGAGCACCATCCGCACGTGGGACATGGGGCGCGCAGGACAGCAGGGACTCCCGGGAAGCCCCTTGCACACACACCAGCAGCCCTGCAGCCCTGGGAAGAGCACGGCCTTCACCTCCCAACCACTGTGAGGACCCTGAGGAACATAACATAGGTGAACACGCTACCTTCCGAGCTGTCCCAGAGCCCTGGCCCCGTCAAGTGAGGCCAGGTGAGACCCAAGGCCCCACGAGCTGCAGGTGAAGGTGCACGGACCCCGCAGTCAGAGTCAAGGTTTAGTTTCAACTGGGCCATTTCCACCCAGGGGACTAGCTCTAACAGGGGAAGGCTGGTTGTGAGGGCTCCGTGCACCAGGAACGGGCAACACGTGGGGCACGGACAGGGCTCGGGGGCCCACGCCTTGCGGGGCCGCCCCCCTCCTGGACCACACAGTGTCCAGTGCACAGCACCGTGCCACTCACGCCCGGTCCAAGCCTCCTGTGATCCTGGCACAGTGCACAAGGCACACGCACGGGAGCCCAAAGCCACAGGGCTGACAGTTCCTGCTTCCAGGACGTAAACTGCTCCTGACGTGAGTGAAGCCTAACCACGGGCTCACTGCACAAGGCAACCCAAGGGCCGTGGGAGAGCCACCTCTTCGGCTGACAGAAGAAAACATCCAATTCTGTCACTGCTCTTCTGCCAAACACTCCAATGGCTACATTTCCGATCATCATTCTGTGTCCAGACTACACTTGGTGCAGGTCACACAGCGTCACGGACGCACTGAACGCCCCCGAGCTCACCTCCAGATGCTTCGCTTTATGTTCCGTGGACTTGACCTCAACTGTAAGACAGAACATGCTCCCTGAACACGTGATGATCCCTCGGCGCTCTGACATCTGTGAAGAGACGGCTGTGCTCACGGAACCCCCTGCTCTCAGGAGCCCTGACGCACTCAGCGAGGAAAGGGGCCGGGAGCTGAGCGCACCCCAACTTGTATTTTGGAAAGAACGAGGGAGGAGCCCGTGCACGCACCTTCACACGGCTGCCTGTGCGCATGGAACGCTCCCGAAAGCAGCTAACGAACGGGGGCTGCTGCACTGGGGTGGGGGGGGAGGGAGACCCAGCCATCATGCACGGCCTCAGGGACAAACCTGGACTTAACACTGCATAATGCAGCTTTTTCAATTAAAAAAAAAAAAAAAAAAGACTAGTTGGGGCACCGGGGTGGCTGAGTCGGCTGAGCGGCTGACTTAGGCTCAGGTCATGGTCTCGCAGCACATCGGGCTCTGTGCTGACAGCTCGGACCCTGGAGCCTGCTTCAGTCTGTCTCTGTCTCTCTCTGCCCCTCCCCTGCTCGTGCTCTCCCTCTCTCTGCCCCCCTATCAAAAATGACTAAGTGTTAAAAAATATTTTTTAGAAGTCTAGTGAACAAAAAATGAAATATTACCAGTTCCCAAACTTGAAGTGACAAACTCTGGTGTCTTCTTACCCCTCCTCCTCCAGGACACCGAGGAGCAATTCTGTCAGTGTAAACTACCTTACATATTTTGAATACTTACATTAAATGCTTAGATTTTGATGAGACACAAACATTAAATGTTGATTTAGACAGATATACAATTTTAATAAAAGTTTTAAGTAAAAATCATTCCTAAAACATCATACAGCCATTAAAAATGATGGTTATGAAGATTATAGCCACATGGCAGAGGCTTACAATACAATATTAACTGGCAAACAAAGATAACACATCGACCTGTAGCCCCTCCGCCTTGTGGGGAAGACAATGGAGGGGGAGGAGGCGGAGGGAAGAGAAGGCCACACGGGCGGGAGGGCAGGCCCACCGGGTGCCACGCGCTGCACTAACCCCCTCTTGGGATTAGCTCATCAAGCCTCCAAGACAGTGTGGACGCGAGTTTCACTGTACCCATTTTACAGATGAAGAAAATAAATCAAAGAAGCTCAAAAAGAAAATACTGCCAAGGCTGCTCTGCTAACAAACAGCAAAGCACAATGGGGACCTCGTGAGGCCTACAGCCCGAGCCCCGCTGTCCACGTGCTCTGTCGCCGAGGTGCCGAGAGGCAGGGGGTGGTGGTAGACTAACAGCTGGGGCTCCCCATGGTCTGTGCTGTGCCGACCTACTTCCAGGACCCTGGACAGACACAAGAGTTACATCATGGGTTTAAAAGTGGGTTTGAAAACATATCCTTGCCTAATTTTCTTAGAGGAACTTACCCAAGAAAATGACATTGGTTTTTTTAAGCATTCTAACAAACTTGAACTTTTTCCCTTTAGAACCAATTTGCACATAGTCTAAGATTTTACCAGAAAGCCTTCCATTTATACTATTCTCAAGAGTTGGCTAAAAACCCAACCAGAGCCATACTGGCAACGTTTCCCGCCCACAATAAATCCAGGATCAAGGTGCTCTTCCTCACCTCCCTCCACAAAGCCCCGCGCCTTCTCTATTCTGGCTGCTGCCCTGAAGTCCAACCTCTGCCCGCGGTAAACCCGCTGTAAGGCCGCACGGACTTCTCCATCCTCTCCCGGGCCTGACACTCCCACTCACTAGACGCTCCTTCCTGGCTTCTTTCTTCTGCTCTGCAGGACTTGCTCCTGCCCCGCACGTCCACCGGGAGCTCCCGTGTCCAGCTGCCCACAGGGGGCACAGCAGGAAGCGGGGTGAAGGGAGAGCGTGAGAAGCCCAAGGACCGCGGGCACCAGTCGGCTCTAACCTCAGGCACGTCACCCTCCTTTCCCGAACCTCAGTTTTCTCATCTGCACAATGGGGCTAACGGGGTGCCGCCAGCCCCATCCATCACTTAGGGTCACCACCAAACCGGTGAGGTACTTCCGTGGGCAAGCGACCAAGCACCACCGTGTCCCGTCAAGCAAAGCGACTGCTGGTGGCCCCAGAATTCACGGGATAGTGCCTAGAGCCGGAGCCTCTGGGAGGCGATCAGGCACCAGGGCCCAGGAGCAGGGTCAGGGGTGGGGTCGGGGTCCGTATACAGGAGACCCCAGGGAGCCCCCCCCCCCACGGCCACATGAGGACCAGCACCTGGGCCCTGGTTTTCCAGCCTCCAGGACGGCGAGAGAGGGACATGTGTCACAAGAAGCCCCCAGTCCAGTGTTGCGCTGCTGCAGCCGGAACGGACTCAGACAGCGGCATCATGGCACCGAGGTGACAGCTGTGCTCCCCCCTTTCAACGCCCGGAAGCCCACTGCGCTCGCAACAGCTCCGAGCACAGAAGCACCTGGAACCGAGAGGCGCGTGCGACCTGAGTCCTCCGCAAGGGCTCACAGGCCCACAATCAGCACGCACCATTCCAGCCCCTGGTGTGACCGCCTGCCGCAGACACCAGCCGTGCCCGCTCTGGCTCCGTCACCGCTCTGTCCTCGGGGACAGCTCCCCACCACAGCCCAAGCCCCACGAGGGCCGAGGGCATCAGCACATTCTCCTGAGGCAACAGTTTTACAGCCGTCCTCCGCGCGACTTTCCCCTCGGCTCCGCCCTACACGCTGGCAGCCGTTCCCTCTCCTAACAGACCACAGAAAGCATAAACCATCTTAAAACAGAAAGGTCACTTTCTTTGCGGTTTCCAGAGCTGGACAGCCAGCGTGCAGTGGTCTGTGGCCCTTCAGAGCGTCCACTCCATTTCTGGGGAAACCACAGGGCAGGGGAGAGCTGGTTCTAAAGGCTGTGTCTGCCCGTGAACTTCAAAGTGCACCCATCCACTCCCTCCACGCCCACTATTCCGCATACAGTGCGAGGCAATTCAAGCATCGTCTGGGTCCCACGATGCATCAGGCGTGGGGTTAGGCACCAGCTACACAGTCCCTGACTGCAAGGGACCAGAGGTGCGGTGATGTGACACAAACCCGCAGATCTGAGTGACAAACACGGGTGGCTGTCTCCCCAGTATCCATCCCTGCCTCTTCCCTACCAGAACCCCACTTTCAAAGTGCCAGTGACTGGGCCACATGAGACTCTCATCTCTCAGGGTCCCTTGCAGCTGGGGGTTGACATGTGACCCAGCTCTGGCCAAAATGCCTTCCTGATATGAATCCAGGTGCTGGGGTGACCGCCCTTCACCTCGCACGAGAGGATGACCCCATCTCGTGGCCACCTGCTCACCTGGTCGATGACATGACAGGGGACAGCGCCAACACGCATCGGGCAGAGAAAACTAAATCCCATTTGTTTACAAGTCCCCGAGCCGGATTCTGGTACCTGCAGCCCAACACAAGTGCTTGCCGACACCCCTCAACGCAAAGCACCCTGTGTCAGCAGGTGAACCGGATGCGATCCCCACTATGGGGACAGAAAGGAAGCACTGGCGCCCTCCAGCACCGCTTCCCGAGAATGCGCCCGGGCCGCTCCCAGGCCCGCAAGGCCAGGGCAGGCGGCCCACAAGCTTCCCACTGACCCGCAGAGAGACAGACGGAGCTGAGCCACAATGAGAGGCAGACAGGACGGGGGCTGCACACAGCCGCACAGGGAAGGAGCAGTCTGCCCTCCCTCCTGCCCTCTCTCACCCTCACACAGGAAACAGGACGCACCTCACCCCTGCCCAAGCGCTCATCCAACATCCAACCCGAAACAACCAAGTATCGAAGAGAAAAGACAAACGTGTGAAAGACTGACTTTGAAGACTGTGAAGGAGACTCAGGAACGTGTTTCTGGCGTCTGCTCCGAGGACTGCCCGCGGAAAGCGCTCACTCGACAGAGTTCCCTGACGAGCCCTGCGAGGCCTCCTGTCAAACTGTGCGCCTGCCCTGCAGGCGATACTGCAGGAAGCACTACCTCTCACCGACTCACACTCAATCGCGCCACTACACGCAGCCCACGGGGGACCTGTGTGGCCTGGAGGAAGGTCGCTGGGGGCGGCGTGTCCCCGGGGCGCTTGCGCTCCTGTCCCAAGGCCACAATGACGCAGGGAGCCGGCACGGGGAGCACCTCCCAGGGGCGCCCGGGGGCTGACAGGACACACAGACTCGACACTCAGCGTGCATGCACAGTGGCAAGTGCTTTTTTTTTTTTTTTTTTTTTTAACATTTTTCATTTACTTCTGGGAGACAGAGAATCAGAGTGTGAGCAGGGGAGGGGCAGAGAGAGAGGGCGACACAATCTGAAGCAGCTCCAGGCTCCGAGCTGTCAGCACAGAGCCCGACGCGGGGCTCCCCCAGCAGTAAACCTGGTCGTTGGTTTTATCATCTCTCCCATCTCTCTAACCTCCCACAGCGCCGTGTTAACAATGCTCCCAGAAGCGCCAGGGCGGGAACCTGAAGCAGAGGATGGAGGTGTGCGGCCCTGGCCTGGGCGGGGGGACGGGGAGCCACGCTGGGCAGAGGCCCCGTAGGCGGGAGCCTGCGGGAGGTGGAGACCAGAGGGCAAACACAGGCACATGGTCACAGGTCGCAGGGTCTGGGTGAGAGGTGCCTGCTACTGCACTGAGCCACCAGGAGTCCTGAGTAATTAAAGGAACAAAACGAGACATAGAGGGCTGGGCGGGCCCGAAGGGAGGGCAGAAATGTCCAGCCGCTCTGCAGCACCCGCCTGGCCCCTCCTGGAGGGCAGGGGCCGCAAGAGCAAGAAGACACCCAGGCAGGCAGGGGCGAAGGGTGCACTGCAGGAAGACGGGGCTGGCGGAGGAGGGAACAAAGCGGGCAAGGCATTCCGGGCAAGTGCCTCCCGCCGCTGCTGCCCACGGCGCAGTCATGAGATACACACGACGAGGGGACACTTGAGCAGAGACCTGGAGGGAGGGAGTCATGCAGAAATCCAGGGCAGAGGGACAGCAGCGCAGAGGCCGGGGGCATGGGCACAGAGAACACAGAGGGATGGGTCAGGTCCCACCAGGCCTTGAAGGCTGTCATCAGGCCTATGGCTGCCCCTCTGAGCAAAACGGGGGCACTGGACAGCTTTGCAAAGTAGCTGACCTGGATCTCACTTTCAAAGGATCACATACGGACGTGTGCAGCATGACCCTGGGCACAGAAGATCCCGGGGGCCCCGGTGAGGAGGCCGCTGTCACCAGCAGGCGAGATGTGGTGACTTGGAGCAGGGTGTGGGGCAGAGGAGGTAGGCACACGGAGCCAATGAGAGGGGTCGCTTGGGGTGGCTCAGTCGGTCAAGCATCTGACTTCAGCTCAGGTCATGATCTCACGATTGGTGGGTTCGAGCCCCATGTCAGGCTCTGTGCTTCACTCTGTCTCAGCCCCTCTCCAACTCATGCTCTGTCTGTCTCTGTCTGTCTCTCTCTCTCTCTCTCAAAAATAAATAAATAAATAACATTTTAAAAATTAAAAAAAAACTACCAAGCCAATAAGATGTGGTGATCACCCAATGTGGGGGGTGGGGGGTGAGTGGACAGGAGGGACACGGGAAAGGGCACCACCGTGTGCGGAAACAAGAGACAGCCAGCTGCAGGGTCAGGGGGGAATCAGGTCCTTGTGAACTCAACGCAGCTGATGCCTTCAACCCAGAGCCGCCTCTAACAAGAGACGGTTTACGGAGGTACGTTCCAGAAGGCACCTTGCCCCGTGTTCCTCTGGCCTGGCAGAGACGTGCTGCGGGTGCAAGCGCGGGGCCTGCGGGAGGAGCAGGACACGGTGCAGCCTGGGGCGGGCTGAGGGACACCAGGAAGGCTGGCCGGTGGGCGCTGCCCCATGTCCCTGAGGGGAACGGTCCCCACGGCGTCCCCTGCTCTCGCACCTGCTCACGCGGTCAGAAGGGGCAATAACGGTGCGTCCCGGGCACAGGGGAGCTCGGCACGTGGACGTCGGGACCCAGAGACGCGGGAGCCATGGGAGGAGGGCCGCCACGGCTTTCCACACTCACCCCACCTGCGCAGCCATCCCCGCTCCGGGCCTGAGCCGCAGGGGCCAGCAGGGGGGCAGGGGGGTCTCAGGAAGCCATCAGCACTCTCTGTCTCACTAAAAGTACGTTTTCTCCAAGCACAGAAACGTCGTAAAAGCCTGGCTTCGGAGGCGCCTTCCAGGCTTCCTGACAGCCCGAGGGGGCGATCACCCATGCCTGCCCCGCTCTACAGGCTATGACCTCCGGGGGGGGGGGGGGG